>NC_089277.1:4420756-5020756 GCF_963678975.1 Dysidea avara
TTTGGCCAGTAAAGTAAAGGAGACGATGATTTTCGAGTCTGATTTACGAGACTAGTGGACGCGACCATTAGTGGTTGTGATCCTCGTGGTATCACGTGATCATTGTAACGGTGAGCTTTGTGTAGTTACTATGTTGTTGCTATAATTACAATAAAAGTGTAGCCAGGGACTATACCATTGACAAATTGATTTGTATGCACATGAACCATGTTCATGTTGAGCTGAATTCTCAAAAACATTTAATAACTCATGGATGCAATTACACAAGATCTTGAAATTTGGCTCATTTGTAGTACTTCTTGACCCACTAAAAATATTTCAAAATCTTGTTCAAATGTTTGTCATAATATTTACGGACAATCAAAATTTTCACAATACATTTCCTGCGGGAAAGCCATATAAGTACAGCGTCCATTATAGCCCTTTCCTGAACTTGTAATGGAGTCAAACCGTACGTGTTTGTTGTTGACACCTTTGCTGTTATAATCATCTGGTTGGCTGAAATGTTAACTCTGTTGAGAAAAAATCCACTTTTAATTTTTAGCTGTTTTTCAGGATTCAGCTCAACGTGAACATACTATATAAGTCATATCAAGAAGTTTGCAGAACTTTGCTATACTTTTGTTCATGGCAAAAATCTGGAACAGGAATGTCAGTACATTTCAACTGAAAAACCATTTAATTATCATGTACCACCTACCTCAAGTCTGTTTAGTAACTTTCTGAATTTGATACATGTAGAGCAACTCTCTGTGAGTACAATGATGCCAAAAGAAGTCCAATTCACGGAAATTTTGGTGCATCAAAGATTTAAAATGGCCTAAACCAATAGGGTGTAGAAAATTTTCCTATACATTTTTGTAATGAGTGTTGGGGGCATGCAATAAAAGGCATAATAATCCGTGACATGTGATAGATACCTCAGAGTCCAAACCAGATTTGGAAAGAGCAGTGAATAGTGATTAAGATGAGCTATAGCAGAAGGAAATCTGAGGAAATTTAAGTGCATTATTTTATGGTTGAAAATCACTTACTTTTTCTATGGCGAATTGAATGGCTGATATTTGGAAGGGAACGCTCTGAGCTATTTCAATGTCTTGACAGCCATTAACCTTTAGTACATTAGTAAAACAAATGCACTGTGAATTAGTTCTGCAGGTTAGTTTGCAAAAATTGCAGTGTTCCATGATTAAGCCAATTAATGTCCATGCCATGTAGCAAACTTCTTCATATGATTGGATTAGGGATCAAGGTAAAAAGTTGTGAAACAAAAGAGGTACCTATTTAATCCCGAATTCAGTTTATAAACCAGTGATTAAATGTCCATTAGTATATAATAGTTATAGGCATCTTATCTTGTTTCACTGTTAGCTATTCCCTTGTTTCACTATTTTCTTTGATACCTAATCCAGCTTATAATTTCTGATTTTTCCTTGTTTACTTTTCAGTTATGACTATTGAACCCACACACATGACACCATATCAAAAGAAAGAATGGTGCCAGGCTTTCATAAAAGTAATTTTGCATCTCAGTACATGCTCTCACAATCAACTACTGAAAAGTGCAGTGGCCATTGTGCTAAATCTGCAGCTATGTTCTGCCTGTTACCCAGCAAAAACAGTATAAGAAGTGCCTTTGTAATCACCACCAAAAACACGGGTGATAAGCATAATAGTTATCATCACAGTCACGAAAGCTGTATTGTGTCACCGCAAAATTGACACTTTGCATGGTCAACTGGGACACAAAAGGGAACAAAGGTAAGTCCATAATGTATGCACTGTAACTGCTGTGGTTGGCAAAAACGCACATGTCAAGCCAAAGCGACATCGAACGGTGAAGAATCAAGCTGCAGTAGCCTTATCCATGGTTGAGTTATGCTTGGTTGGAAGTATCAGTTAGATAGTTAGTCAGTCAGCAGAAAATTCAGTTGAATAGAAATTTTTAAATTCCATAGAAACTTGTTGGAAGGGTTTGGGGTCATTCTGAAGGCATTTTTGCACTTGGTTATGTGTAACCAATACTGCCAAGCTGTTATGAAAGAAAACTGAGGCTGTTTATCAGGTGATTTTGAAGAGTAAGAATATCCTAAACACCACACAGTCCATAATATTATATAATACTTACCACCAAGAGGATTTGTTTGGCACAATATTAATTACTGTAATAGTTATTGGTAGTGTAGAATAAACTAAAACCCACAATAAATTCTCATATGTGAATGTATATAAGGAATCACCAATCCCTTGCAACAAGCACTTTACCAGACATGTGATTGGTTATTTTCCACAATTTTTGGAAAGGTTCCTTCACAAAAGTGTAGGGCTTTGAAGGATATGTGAATTCATTCAAGATGGATGATGTATTATTGACATTGACAGTTTAGTAGGTGCTGACATTTTCCGCAGGCCAAGCAAAAATATTCGCTTGTATTTATCAAAACGTACAAACTAGTGCTGTGCAGTTATCCTGAATAATCGTGAAAAGTCATTATCATTATTACATTATCGTGATAATAGGAAATTTCTGGATACTTTTGTAAACTACACATGGCCAACCTGAAATAAGAAAATGTTAAAATTTCACAAATGAAATAGTTTAAAGTTTTTGTCATGCTAGCTTCCAAATGCATGATGAGTGACATTAGACATTTACAGTATCTAATTTACAATTGTAGTCAGGTATCATTATTAGCTGTGATTATTTGGCCAGCCTTTGGCATGACTGTAGCACTTGCCTAGTTTAAAAATGCTACCGTGAAAATGTAAAAAAGGTTTTGTAAGTTTGTGATCACAGTGAAGACAAAAATAAGATCTATATTTTCATGCTTTGCAAGAATTTACATATACATCATGTGTTATTGAGACAATAAGTGAGCTTTCAACTATTGTCTGTCAATTTATTTATGTTTATTTGATTAACTGGGTTTTAAAACACAAAACCGGAAATGGTTTTGAGTTTTGATTAAAACAATTTTACCAAATGGGTCTGTTTTTTTACACACCACAATATGTTCATTATATTATGTCCTGGAAGTTTTGTCTCAGATATAACCTGAATCACTGCGTGCATCACAAGCAACATTTTGGGTGTTGTTCTACATTTGCTTGTGGCTTCAAACATGCTTGCAAGCTACTGATAAATTATGGTGCATTTACACTAGCAGTTGAGCACAGTATGGTATAATATATATGATACGGTATGCTAAATTTTGATAGTGTAAAAAATGTTGAAGCATACCATACCAGGCTCACTTGGCTTTTTAAATGCAATTGTGCTAGCTTAGTATGGCATTCTGTGACATTATGCGATGGTTTACTAACAACTATATACCGTATGGAAGAAACATTTGGCGACTAAAAACTTTGGTGGCGAATTTAGCAATCAGAATTGTGGTGAAAGAAATTTATGGTGAATTCATAGCACCTTAATTAGTTTTGGAGGCGTGCACAAATCCCAGACAACGAGTCTGAAGGCTAAGCAACAATCTAATTAGCTAGTGCAGTCTTGTTGTCTTGCGCTTTGTTACAGCATGCTAAGAAGATGCCGACAACTCTGTGGACTCTATCATACGTGGCTATCATGAATATATGCACATTTGCGAGAGCCCTAGTGTGGAAGATCATTTGGTCTGCAAGCGAGAACCTGGTAATGCACACAATACTCACACAGTGGCCATCAAGAAATCGTTGATGGAGAGATGAAAGTAGTTGGTCACATTCCAAGGAAAAGTTCAGCAATATATTTTATATTGGTGAGAGGTGGTGTTCCTCAGGGCAGTGCCCTGGGTCCACTGCTATTTTTGGTATACGTCAGTGAAATGTCATCTCATGGTAAGCTGTTGCAATATGCCGATGACACTGTGCTGATTTGTACTGGCCCATCCCTTGAAATAGTGCGTGAGTGCCTGTCTCAGGATTTGTCTCACCTTCTTTCATGGATTAAGCAGAGTAAGATGCGATTTAACACTAAGAAATCTAGTGTTATGTGGTTTCAACCTCGTGCACTGTCAAACACTTTGCCACCTGAAGTTAAGATTGATGATGTTCCCTTTTCCACAGTCGCCTCTCAAAAGTATCTGGGAATAACATTTGATAATAAACTGGATTGGTCAACTCATGTAGCTTCTATTTGTAAGACGATGTCTTTTTATTTATTTTGGATTAACTCCCATAGGAAGTCTTTACCAACTGAAGTCACTAAGATGTTAGTTGATTCCTTTGTGCTATCTCGCCTGATTTATGCTTTACCGGTCTGGGGTCCTTTGTTGTCTCAGTCAAACACTCATCGCTTACAACGTTTGCATAATTGGGGTGTGGGTATTACTGCTTCATTGCACAAATTTGACCATGTGTCAGAACATCGTGCCAATTTTGACTGGCTGTCAGTTTCATCTTTAATTAAGTACCGTTGCTTGTGTGCCTTACACAAGATTTATATGGGTGATGGTACTATGCTGGATCCTCCAGTAGTATTTGGAACTGATCATAAATATCACACTAGATCTTCTCAGAAACTTATTCAGCCAGCATTTTGTAGACTATCCTCTACTAAGAAACTGTTTAGACATTCTGCTGCGCACTGGTGGAATGATCTGCCTGATGAAGTTGCTCTGTCCTCCACTTTTCCTTCCTCAGTGTATAATTTACTATTGTGTAATGATGTGTAATTTGTATGTGTATTTTTTTGTTTACTTATTGCTTATTGCTTTTGTACCTGTGTGTTTATTGTAGTTGTAAATTATTTTATTGTACCTGTGTGTTTATTGTAATTATTGTATTGTACCTGTGTGTTTATTGTAATTATTGTATTGTACCTGTGTGTTTATTGTAGTTGTAAATTGTTTTCTGTATTTGTTGTTTGTACGCTCTTGTATGGAAGAACGGCTACCGTATAGTGGGAATTTTTCGAAAGGTTAAATTTTCGAAAAAGAGTGCTTGATTGGAAATCCAAAATAATATTTTCGAAACAATGCCTCTTTACCACGCCGAACCGTAGATAATTAATTCACGGAGGAAGCTAACAGTGGTTGCGTTGATCACGTACATAACTAGAATTTGCTGCTTTGATTGTCTAGATAAACCGGCACCCAATCTAGCTTTGATAGAATCTCGTCTAGCTACCCTAGGGTCTTCCTTCGTAGGTTGAACCATGTTATTTGGCTGACTTTGCCTTAATTCAGTGGTCTGCAGATCGAGCATAGCTATAAAGTACATGGCGTTTTTTCAGCCCGTCTAGATATTTGCTGATAATTATTTGCTGCCTTTCCTAGTAATTTCTGGCTCTTATAGTTGTAGGCTTCAAGACTCGTGGTGTCATTCGTGCTCGCTCGTATGCATGTGCGTGCGTATATGGCTAGATACTTGTGTGTGGCCCAGTGCCTAGCTATAATACATTAGCCTATTAATTAGGCCGATAGCTAACTGATATTAGCAGAAACTATGCATGCGTGCACTCACAAACTTCATTTATAGCTAGCTATACTTTCTTTGATTGTCACTTCAAAGCCAGGATGTACTAGCTATTGCTTGCTATATTTTCGAAAAAATATTTTCGAAAACACATTGTTATTTTCGAATTTTTCGAAAATTTAAACTTTCGAAAATTTCCTGCTATACGGTATGCCGAATATTTGAGCTTAAATAAAAAATCAATCAATCAATCAATATTTATGAGGCATGGTGGTACTATTCTTTACCATGTAAATGGACCTCGCTGATATTTGTTGAATGTGTCGCAAGGTGGATTGGAAATACCCTGTGTTTTCAATTTTATTGCGAGTAATCAAAAGAACACTTCCAAGGCCAAAAAACCAGTTAGAATCAGCATTGAACATTGAAAGAGAAGTCACTGTAAGTGTAGTTGATCAGGGTAGTCCACAGACCTCTGATCTTGCCTCTGCCCACTCCACTACTGTAAGAAATTTTGACGATGGTGCCAGCCTTTGCTAGTATCGATGCAGGAGTGGAGAAAAATGATGATGTGGTGGAGGTGACTGTTGATCTCACAGTCCATTCAGAAAGTTGCAGTACTGATTCACCATCATGTGCCAAAAATTGAAAGCATTTCGATGAAAAAATCATGGAAGAAAAACTTACTGACACCAAAATCAGTTATGCCCAACGATTGCTAAAGGCAAGGTTAATGGACTGCGTACAACTTCATATCAAGGGAAGATGCACGAAATTGAAAACAGTGTCCAAGTTGTTTATTGCCCATCAAGATTCCACTGGAAAATGGTTACTACTCTAAACTGCAAGGCTGGGGAAGTAAGGGTGTTTGATTCCACAATCGCCCACTGTGATTAACTGTCTATTGCGATCATCAGCGATCTTTATCAGTCTGGGTCAGAAGAGCCACCATCACTATGTGTAGGTGTCACAAGCAAGTTGGTAGTGAAGATTGTGGCTTATTTTCTCTTGCTTTTGCAGTAGCTTTGGTTTTCAATTTTAATCCCAGCAGACTGAAATTTCAGCAGGAGAGAATGAGAAACCATCTAGTGGATTGTTTCACTAAGTAAGTAATGATGCCCTGCCTTGCAAGTAACCTAATTTCTGTATTATATTCATTTACTAGTATTGATCATTAATTGAGGCAATCCAACATTCTTACATGTAATCAATCTTTAATATTGTCTTCATAAATTTACCTCACAGTCTTTAAGCAAATAATGTAAAACAACCTCTAGCTATATGCAGGAGGCAATTCCAGTCTCTTTAAAACCATTTATAATAATCTGTGGTTTGTTTTTGACAAAGTTACAAGCTGCACTAAGTGCTCGACAGCACTCATCTTAAGGTAAATCATCTTCTGTTGTTTATCTTGATGTTGCTGGAATCAATACTTGACGTACATAAAAAGCCTGGAATTCTGCACAAAGTTGATTTTTTATTGTTTTATTCACACTAACGCCAAGTGTTTGTAAATGGTCCATACAGTTAGGCAGAACTAACACAACTTTAATAATATTGCTCTGATCTAATTGGGTGAGTATAGCTAGAGTACACTGAGCCTTAAAATTGTCAAAAAATACCAAGGCTAGATAGTCAGTGGCCAGACCAAGATTGTGCCACTTTTCATTGATGTACCAAAGCAAGACATTGTCAACATATTCTTTCATTGTGTCCTCATTGGACCAATGGTTTATGGAATATGCTACATGCCATTTGTCAGGGAAATTATGCAAGGGTAGGCAGCGTGTGGTTTTACCCTGATATATAATTTAAGATGGCAAGAAATCTCCAGCAAGTGATCCAGCTAAAACAGTAGTAAGCTGTCTCTTATCATTTATTCCTACTGCCTCTACCCTCTCAGCTCCTTTGGCCTCCATAGTCCAGTCAGAAGCTGGAACAATACTTAAACCAGTCTGAACAAAGTTGATACAGGGGCATAGCCAGGACCCGGGCCCAGGCCCGGGCATCAATAATTCAAGATACTCTAATAGAGCAGTCAGATCGAGATATATCAGTCTCAGTATTCAGAGAAGCAGTGTAGCAAGCTACGTATGTAGTTATAAATGAGAAGTTGTAGTTGGTGGAGGGGAGATCAAGGGCGTAGCCAGGAAGGGAGGGAGAAGGGGGGTTCGGATGAACCCCCTTTCAGAAGCAGAATATTTTAAAACTAATAATCACATCAAGTCTTACAGTTCTGGAGCTCTCTGGTAGCTACTTGCACACTAGCGCTCCTCTGTACTACTCTTGAGTGTCGCATTGCATTAATGCTGAACCACTGCAAATCATCGAGATCTGTTGCATCACATGATCAGTAGCGCATGTGATGCATGGTGGAAATGGCGAAAGAGTGTTGAGTGGTTGAGGCAAACATAGCAGCTGTGATAAACTTGAATGGTCATGTTATACATGTGTCAGGTGAGCACAAACTGTGAATAGTTGATGTATATTTATCTGATGAACGGTTTGTTTATGTCACATGTTGTGGGCACGTGATGTCTCGAATACATTGAAGTAAAAGCTAAGCCTAAAGTTACTGACCATCAACAGGAGGACCGACTGAGAATAATGTATACCCGGAAGAAAGTATTACCATCTAAGCAACTCGGAGTGTGAAGGGTTCCCAGGTGCTAGAAAATTTGAAGTTGGCTGTCAGCCTGTCACGGTGTGGAAGTGAAGATTAAGTTAGTATTAGCTACAATAGGTTTATAGTTTCTATAAGCTGCATAAACAGCAGTGTGTAGGTTTTAGCTAGTTAGATGCACAAACAGCACCTTTTAATGTTACAGCCTAAGGGCACATTTTGTGTATGCATGATTTTCATTCAGACGTGGTCTAGGGGGAAGCACCTAGACCTTCCCCCACAAACATTCAACTTTACTTTTTGGTCTTCAGCTTACAGCTAGGCCCTGGCATCACCAAAAGTCTGGCTACGCCCCTGAGTTGATATAGTAAACTCTGCTGGAATTTCATCCATAGCTATTACTTGCTTGATCTCTAGCAAATAATCTGCCTTCAGCTCAGCAAAGTTCTTGATGGTGACTTTTGCCTTGCATTTAACATAACCCATTCTTTGTGGTGTAACAGTGGTACTTATTATATTTAGTTAACATTGTAGATTATAGACTTTTAATAGTACTAGTTAATATAAAGTTAAGGAAAAATTAGGAATTTTGAGTTCAGTTAGGGATCATAGAAAAAAGTAGGAAACAAGGGAGGTCACCTACCCTGCAGATATACTGGTGAACATTTAATCCCTAATTCAGCCTTAGTCTTGGGGTATATAGGGATTAAATGTTCACTAGATATCTGCAGGTGTTGGTGACCTCCCTTGTTTCCTTGAACATGTTTGTTTACTTTTTTGTAACATTATTATGACTGGTGAACCCACAAATACCGCTTCAAAAGAAAGGAATTCATCTGAATGGAGTGCGTCCCAGCTATCCAATACTGCTTCGAAAGTGCAGTGGCCATTACACTTCGCTTTCAGCTATGTTCAGCTTTTTACACAGTGCTACAAATGAGAAACAGTAGAAGAAGTGCCTCTGCAACAATCCAGTCACCACGAAAATATGAGGATTCCAACTACCAATTACTGCCTCAAAAGTGCAGCAGCCACTAGCTTCACTTCAGCTATTTTCAGCTCGTTCCACAGCACTGCAAATGAAGAACAGTATTAGAATCATCTCTACAATCAGTCCAGTCACCACAGAAAATATGGGCGATTCTCATTTACAAACGTACTGTAGGGAAGCCATGCATCGTGCTACTGCAAATCAACACCTTGGGCTGTCAGCCAAAAGAAATGGGACACAAAGGAGGACAAAGGTAAGTTCATGATGTGTGCATTGTATGTACTGCAGTATGCCAAAAGACACGTCTCAGTACGAGGTGACGTTGAACAGTGAAAACATTAAGCCCATAGCTGAAGCTGTTATCGAGTTATGCTTGCCTGAAGGCATCAGGCAGGCAGGCAGGCAGGCAGTCAGTCAGTAGACAATTCTACTGAATAATTTAAAAAACAATTTGTAACAATTTATTGGAAGCCCTGTCTGACTGAGCATGTTCGCTCACGTGCTTCACCACCCCCTTAACTGATAACCCCGGAAATTTGTTGGAGACACTTAATCCTAAGTCCCTAACCAATACTGCCGAGATGTCAGGATGGAGTTGTGAAGCTGGTTTTTGGGTGACTTTTTTGGCTAGGAAATCCCAAATCTCCATGATTCCTAATATACCATACTGTATGATGTTGAAATTGTTGTTATTGTGCATGCGTATCGAGTATAGAGTAGTCATTAATAAGCTAGAGGTGCCATTGCCTTGTGTCAACTTTAATAACACAACAGCATTCCAGTGGAGGTCCCACTGAAATCCCAGGTGACTACACTTGATGGCAACAATGGATAAACAGTCTGAGACGACACCAACTGACAGATGACCACGTGTCCAACCAGTGTGGAGAACAAGAAGTCAAGATGAGAGTTTGTCAGAAGATGAAAATGCTCTACCAAAGGGTACAACTTATTCACTACACTCAAAACAACTTGAGATTAAGTGTCTCCAACAAATTTCCGGGACTATCAGTTAATTTCCGGGGCTATCAGTTAAGGAGGTGGTGAAGCACGTGAGTGAACATGCTCAGTCAGACAGGGGTATATGCAGTGCACTGCACAATAGGAGTACCGATGCCCATCAATTGCGCTCCATATTAGACGAGCAAACCACTAAGGTAGAGACATTGACCGCCGAACTGCAAACTACGAAGCAGTTGCTGGATTAGGAGGAAGCCAGGAGTAAAGAGAAGGATGCCAAGATAGCGACCCTTAATAACCTGCTGGCAAAGGAGAAACAGTGGGTGAAAAAGCACTGGAGAGAAAAGTGTGAGCAGCTCTTGACACACGAGGAGGCATTAGAAGAGAAGGACTCCTATAAGGTTATGTTGCTGAAAGCAAGAATATTGTCTCTAACCAGAGGGGATTCAGTAGAAGATACTCCAACAAGTGGGACTCTTTCCACAATTGAAACCGTAGCTATGGTTGACCCAGCACATCAGCATTCACTGCTGCCACCACTGCAAGAAGCTAGTGCCATTACAGCCAATGTAAGCCAAGGTAAAGCTCCCCCTGTAGAACCATATACAAGAAAGAATCCAGACGTACTATAGAGATGATAAAGTTTTACACAACAAGCACAATGTAACCCCTCTTGTCTAGATACCCCCAGTGGCTGTAAAATTGTCTACTGCCAGTTTGAAAGAATTGCCAGTGATTGGCAAGGAGGAAGAAATAGTTGACAAAAGTGTACCTGGAAAAGAATCAAGCAAGTGTGTGGTTGGGATTGTTCTGCAGGCATCTTATTTGTAGAATTTTTTCCAACCAGAAAATTGTGTTCAAAAAATTCAAATATATAGCCAGATTTTTTACAAATCAATCCAAAATTGCACATCAGGCAACACCACCAGTGTTACACTACCATAGCATTGGTTGTAAACCTCAGGGAGTATTTGCAGCTGGTTGTAAAAGCTGTGTTTACTCGGTTGTGTGGCAACATTGAATGGTGATATCTGGCCTTGGTAAGGACACTAGCAGATGGTTTATTACAATTGGCTAAAAAATCTGTTTAGTTTTTGCTGCATATCAGCCACTAATGAACCACTTGTATTCTTGTGTTCGGACATCTGTGGCTTCCTTCCTTGTTGAAGTCTACATCCCACCACCCTCTACGACTTTGTAAACACATGTACCACTGCTATACTTGTTCAACTTCTTATCTTGGTGGGAAACTGTACAATCAGTTACAAGGGCTGGGAATGCCCTAAAAGGTAATAAATTGGTGCGTCTCTGATGTAAAAATGTTATTTGCATGCTCAGCACGGATCAGTTATCTGAAATCCACTAGCTCCTAGTGAAAACACTTCAATGTCTTTACTTTTTTTATATGTTTAGTACTGTGGCATAGTTAGTAGTAATGTATACTGAAATGGATAATGTGATTAGTGTGGAATAAACTAAAACCCACAATCAATTCTCACATGGTAATCTATATAACAGATCAGTAAACTTGCACCATGCAGTGTATTTTATGTTGGGGATATCTAATTTCTAAAATTTTTGGAAAGGTCCCTTCACAAACGTGTAGGACCTTGACAGATAATTAAGTCTGTATGAAGCCATGTAAGATGTATGTTGTATTATTGACATTGACAGTACAACACAGCTCCGTAGGTGCTGACAATAGCACATCTGTCATATCTATGTCATAAACACTACCACTTGACAATTTTCACTCCTTAAGGCTCACTGTTATCATCTGTCTAGTATTCGATACCTGATGGATAGTAATGAACCTTACCTGCACTAAATAAACCATAAGTTGTGTAGAAAGTTTGAACTTGTGTGGAAGGATAATTCTTGACAGATGTAACCCTTCACTGATGAGTGTCGTACATACCAAAACATATTAGAACTTCTATCCTTTGGTTGTTATGAGTGAAATTGGCAAAACGTGTTCAACTTCAAATGATTTATGCCCTTTGAAGTGCAAATTTGTGGCATGGCTTACTCCGCGATAACAATGATTAGGCAGTTCTACTTCGAGTTACGAAGTTGCCTTGTGCTGCTATTGTACACCCCAAAGAAAACAACATTTTTCTACAAACATTTATAAGAGAGTTTACAAAAGGTGTAAAGCTGATTTGTAGCCAACACATGTTCTTCCTATGTTTTCTCGAGTGATAGTGTATGCTGGTAAGTTATATTTGTAATTGTACACCTGTTCTTAGGTAAAGATGATGTTTCAGCTGGATTTATCACCCATTACAAGACATAGACTGTGTAAAGAAAAGGAACAAGAGCTTTTCTTTTGTTCAGAACTTCATTTATAGCTTGTTATCTGATAAAGTTGGCATTTGTGGTTTATTGGAATTTGTTGTAATAACTGGTTGGCTTGCGCATGTTCTACACTGCATTGTAAAAGGCGATATTCTGGAATACACGATAGTCAGATCTCTACTAAACTTTTGGTGGACCATCAGTGATAAAGTTGCAAACTTTTAGCACATGGAATTTTATAATTGTTGTGAGCTAGCACGAAGTTACAAGGCCGGGAAGTTGAAGTTCGCTTGTGGGCACTTGCTCTTTGTTTTATAACTCTAGAAAGAAGAAGTGTAAAGACAAATCCATGCACTAAGCTTCCACAAATTTATTGATGGATCTTCACAGCAAATTTGATGCTTGTGCCAGCAGCCAGTATCGTGGAATAAGAAAAATGTATGGGTTAACTTTCAGGGACTATAGCGCGTGAATGAAACAAGGTACAATCTTATACTTTGGTCTCTGTATAGTAGAAAGTCAGGTCAATCTTCGAAGCAGTAGCTTAGATTCCTGTAGCTTCCTTTTTGCCTGTATCAAAGGTAAAAAACAACATCATTTGTATGGCTTCAAAAAGGTGCTAGCTCCCTTGAGTAGCATAGTAGATGCCACTAAATTGTTTAAGGTGCTTAGACTACACTACTGTATGGAGGTACTAGATGCCTGTAAGTTCATGATAGGTCAAAGGATCACACCCATTCTTTATTCTACTTCCATTATTGATCTATCAATCGAGACCATGATGACCACACCCCTCTTACGCTAGCTGTATTTATAATGGAATAGTGACCACACACCTTCAAGTTGGTCAGCTGACTTGAGATACTCTAATAATCGATCGAGACCATGGTGACCCCACCCCTTTTTGGGCAAGCACACACCTTTGCAAGTTGACTCGAGATACTCTAATACAGCAGTCCCCCTAATAGAATGGTCACGTGTATAACTAGCTGTATGCTTAAAAGAAAAAATCTAAATGAACTAGTATATTAAAAATTATAAAATTTAAAATAAAGTAGGGATCCAAGCGATAAAAAGTAGTGAAACAAGAGATGAACAATGGTAGCTATTACAGCATAGCTCAGTGGGAAATTCCTACTTTGGCATTGATCACAAAATAATTGTTATACCATGCCAAAGTAGGGATTCCCACCGAGCTATGCTATAATAGCTACCATTGTTCGTCTCTTGTTTCACTACTTTTTATCGCTTGGATCCCTACTTCATTTTTAAACTAATATAATTTTTAAATATACTAGTTTTTCTTGTCCTGTAAAGTTATGCCTCATGCTGAACCTTTGTGGGCAGCCACATGCTTATCAACTACAAGAAGCAAGTATGTGCTTAAATAAACTTGTTCGAGCTTTAACCGAATGGCTGCAGGCTTAAGGCTTCCCAGGTCCAGTCATGGATTTTTTCTCCTTTCCTCACCTTTTCAAATATACTTTATGCAACAATCTTTAAACAGGCTTCAGCAATTGTGCTGTAAAGCATTAATAAATAAATAAATAAATGAATTTGAATAACAGATGGTACATCACTCATAATCAGTGGAATAGTTTTTGTTTGAAGAATTTGACTTCCTGAGGTGTAGATTTCTCATTTGATACTGATAGATAATTGCCTACAATATAAATGGAACAACTCCAGGCTTGCTTGACATAGTTTAGTACAGGTGACCACATTGTGATCATCTTTGTTGTCTTCTTGCCCTTCTTGTTTATGCCATCACCCTACACCTCATTTCACTTGAACCGACATTTTCTGTTTATTCTTTATAGTATATGTATATGTGACTAGCCAAGCAAAATCAGCAAAATTGCCATTAAAACAAACGGGATAAAAATATGCATGCTACATAAAAATGCACATATTTCAATTAGTCTAGTACTGAGCGATAGTAGAAAATTGATATCATACCACAATCATAAGATCTTCAGTCAAGTTCCAAGTACTTAATGAAACATGCTAAACATAATTAACACCATCATAGATTACTGATTGCTTGAAAGCACATCAATTAGGTGATTAATTGTATGGGTGGGCAATATTTATTAAACAATTTTGTTAGAGCCTTGCAAGCTAACTTTTCCATGATAAAGCAAGTCAAGTGTAGTTGTAAAACAGCTAAGCCAGCTTCTCAAGCAGCATTTTTAGTGGAATTCTAAACCCTTCGCAAGCGATCAACTAATTGCGTGGGCTGCCAATAAATATAAACAGCTTGTTACAGCCTTGCAACCAAACATTTCACAAATAAGCCTAAAGAGACAAAACAGTTAAATAAACTTGGTAACAATAGGCAGGCATTCCAGTATCTGAGATTTTTTAAATAAGAAATCTGTATATTCCCCAATAGAACCCTGGCACAAACTAACAACTCGTGTTTAACTTGGGATTGCTCCATCATTCGAGCTCCAATGAGGATGAAAATCACTGTGGGGTTTGTCCACACACTAATCATCATGAAAATCTTATTTTTATCGTGCACATTGCATATAAGTTTTGTGTTGTTTTGTAATCTTTTCAAGCCTTGTAATGTACGTAGAATACTTTAAAACTTAAAAAAAAAAAACATACTGTCGGGTGGAAGGTAGTCACTGGTGTTTACTTTAAAAGGCTTAGTTACTTGTATAAACCACTTCATGCCGTAATTAAAATCACAACTCCACCTTAGATATTGTCATCATTGTGACACCTCAACTTCAGTTGTTTACATTTATAAGTTGTTAACATGATGTTTTACTTACTTGAGATAGCCAGGGTATACACCATTGTATTGAGAAGTGTGCAATAGGTGCAACGCCCTACACTTAATCAGTTAATGTGATAATACCTGTGCGTTATAATCTCTTCAGATTTCTGCACAGCTCTCAGTACTTGTACAAACTTGCAGCTTGAAGCAACTGCAGTTTCAAGATAGTCCAGGTTGCTAGATGGCTTGTGCCATTTTTCCCTTTAAAATGTACTGTATGGGGAGCCCTGGAGAAAATGTACCCTTTTCAATTTTAAGCACTGTGTATGCCAAAGTAGCAAAATCCAACCCAACAAACTATATATTTCTGAGATCAGCAATCAATACTCTATCTTTTCAGTGTATAAAAGGTCTACTCTCCTAATTTAAAATCAGGTTCCAAATTTAAAATCGGGCTGGAATGCATAGCAACAATGTTTTTAGTAATCTTATAGCAATATCACGATAATAAGCTGTAAATAAATATCATATCGCGATATCAAACTATCGATATTATCGCTCAGCGCTAATGTTAATTACTTTAATTGGTATACACTGGAATGAAGCTTATGTATCATCAGTTTTGCCTGTTCACGGAGAGTAAGAAAATCATTGTTGCATGTTTTGTACATGTGAGTTATGGGTGCTTATTTACAGTGCAGTGTAGTATATATAGCGGCACAATACAAAAATTATTCATTCATAAAAGCATGAAATTTCCACATAAGTAGTACTCCTCATGACATAATTATTTGTGATATAGTGTCATCGCAGATTTGACCTTTGGTGACTTTTATGGCCATTTTTACCCAGAAATGTGATCACTTCTGTCTTTCTCTTCCTGAGACATTTTAAAACATGACACCAAAATAGATATTGTTGAACGAAGCAACTTAGTTTTTATTTGAAATTAATAGGTGATTTCATTTAAAAGTTATCATACAATAGTAGGGACCACAAAGGAGTAGGTGTGGCCCACTCCTTTGTGGTCCAAAAACATTACCCAAAGACCAGCCTTAATTTTCCATGACGATGATGAGGCAGCATTGGTTAGGTAAAACTAAGCCCAAACAAGCCTTCAGATTGACCCAAAACACTTTAAACAAGTTGCTACAGAATTTTTAGAATAAGGGAATTTTCTACTGACTGAGTAACTGACTGATGCCTTCAGACAAGCGTAACTTGATAATGGCTAAGGCTACAAATGGTTGCCAATAGATCTATGTATCTTCTTCAAATTTTGGCAACTATGAAGTACTTTACAACACTTAAAGCATTGTGCACTCAGAAAAAGTCTTGAAAATAATACAGTGCGTGGTTGTAAACCATATTGTGTATTGGTCTCTACACTCTTGGACAATCTTGTAAGGATGCATCGAGTATACAGTATATGTGTGCGGTGTTAGTACAGTGAATCCTGTTTACACCTTTTGAGTGAAAGTTTCCTGATTGCATTGGACGGGTCATTTTGTACACACTTTTGCAAGTTTGGTGTGTGTAGATAGTTAAACATTTGTTATTTTAATTTTACTAGAACACATCCAGCTAACATCACAATAGGTGTCACACTGTTACATACACATGTTATTGTACAGGCCAATGTGATTATGGAATACTCTATTGATGAAGCTTGTTCACTGCTTGCTAAAAACTTAGCATCAGCCAAAAGACACTGCAAGAAGATTTGGACTTTATCAGATACCAAACCACTACCACTGAAGTCAGTATCCTTTTGGAGTGAAATATGTGTGGTGGGGTGTGCGTACGTGCGCGCGTGTGTGTGTGTGTGTGTGTGTGTGTGTGTGTGTGTGTGTGTGTGTGTGTGTGTGTGTGTGTGTGTGTGTGTGTGTGTGTGGTGTAGTAGACTATATAGAGTTAGTTAGCAAGCAGATAATCCAAAATTTCCTTAACACTAACACAAGACATGGCTAGAGTATACAACTGGTATGTGAAGCAAAGGAGGACAGCAAACAAGACCACTAGTGGAACAAAATGACATACACCCACTATACATTAGAATATCATGACTGTTTGTAGAAAAGATGTATAACATAAAATTTAGTGGAATTCTTGGTGGCTCGAGCTGCCTTGATTGTATAATGGTAAACGTTAACCACATATTAACATGTAGCTAAACTATTATTGAGACACAGTAGTTATTGAATTATTATCTTCAATAGTTATGCAGCAAACAAAGTAGAGCTGCATGTACAAGGGAAAGAAAGCACAAATTGTTTACTGTCAAGAAGTCAATGGTATGTTTGTTTTTGCATACACATTTAGTAATGGCAGAACATACACTGGTTCTGTCATATGTAACTGTCTGGCATGTTGGGACCAATACTAATATAATAGATCGTGAAGGGTCTAATTCTTGTCAGAATTTAGTAGACTGTTGATCCTAGCTAGCTAAATAGCATGCACACGTCGACTAAACTCTTAAAAACATCTCATTGATGGAATTACACAAGTTCTTAAAATTTGGCTTATTTGTAGTACTGCTTGACCCACTAAAATATTTCACAATCTTTCCATTTGAATGTCTGACATAATTTATAACCAATCAAAACTTTCAGCATACATTTTCTATGGAAAGAAATATTGTAAACTTGTAAGGAGCCAAACCACATAAACACCTTTACTGTTACCACTGATCATATTTGGTACATTGAAATGTTAGGAAAAGCCCACTTTTCTTTTTGGTTGTTTTCTCAGCCGGGGTTCAGCTCATCTTGTGCATACTATAGTTTGTTCTGTGTATGTTCTATTAGAGTATTTGATGAAGCTCTGGATGATCTTTATGTATTATCCAGGAGACCATCATATGGAACAGATTATCAAGGGGGTCTACAGTACTTTGATATTGTCTCTGTGATAAGCAAAGTCAACATTTATTAATGACTTGTTTACCATCAACTGCCCTTGTCCAACCACAGCGTCAATAATAATTATTATTATTATTCATCTAATTTGTCAAAATGACAGGGTGGCACCAAAAGGCATAGCCTGTACAAGGGTGCTTCCCTAAATTGTATGATTATGATCTATGGTTGGCTACTGGGTTAAAATAGTATAGATAATTGTACAGGGACTTATGTAGTTGCAAAAAATACATTCAATATGAACAACAATTGCTATGAAGTAGAATAAATATGACATGCAGTTATATTATTATTGTTGTTACTAATGGAGGATTTAGATAGAGATTTACAAAAGCACTCCTCTCAAAAAGATTTACTGTTTGCTAACTAAGGATTTGCATGTATTTTTAAGCATACGCAATGAAAAGGATTGAGATTTAAATTTCTGAGAGCTGTCAAATGCTGTAATAGAACATTTAGCTACTCTAATATACCAAAAGATTTCATTGTCATCTAAAATAACAGCTTATAAGTGCCACTGCTTGAAGGTTCTTAGTTTACTAATTTGTTAAGATGCCTTACTGTAGTTATACTGATAGTAAAGTGTCAGTAAACTTAAGTATATGGAACATAATTATTTTACTAAGTTTTAAACTCTCAGTAAACCTCAGTGAATGTGGGTTTACTGAAAAACTACTAAAATAACAAACAATTAACTGTTCCATATACTGGGGATATACCACTGTAGTAAACTAAGATACTTCAAGCAGTGTGCTGAAGGAAATAATGACACTTACTGACTACAATTATTGGTTGCAGCTATTGCTACACTGAATGTAAAAATTTAATACGAAAGTGGATTTTGCCAACTACTTTATCATTATAATCAATTATGAAACATGCATTCATGTGCAGAAATATGATTAAATCATTAATTCACATGTGTTTAAAAGAGTTCCCATGCATTTCCAGTCTAACAGGCAGTTATGGTCAGCAGTTAATCTCCAGTCTGTAATTACCAGCAATTATTATATTGTACAGTACAAGACTATACTTAGTAGTACCATGTATCCTGACATAATATCCATACATGGCCAAGTCACACTAGGGGAATAATTAAATTTTCCTATGGTTCTGCAAGTATAGGAAACTTGCAACAAATGTATAACACAGATTTCTAGCAGATTTACCGAACTTCTCCTGCACCTTTTCCTCTAATGCAGGACATTCCAAGTACACCTGGACTAAACCTTAAGTGTAGGCCTGAGTCTAATATGGCCCAAAATATTTTCAAGAATTTTCAAAAAGTTTCACTATTAATGCTTTTCAGTTGTTCCCATTGTGCTTGCATTATACTCCTAGGTTAGCAACATTTCCTACAATTATCTTGGAACGTTTTATTCAGTGAATTCTGTATTATATAGTATTTCACTACAAAGTGACTGTTCTATTAGGGAGTAGCAATATTATTTTCATAGAATAATGGACTCCATAGTTCGAACTATTCACCTAATTATGCTGGCATAGCACTCCAACCTATTACGCATTTTATTAGCTGACATTACAATGGCGGATCCAGGATGGGGCATTTGGGGCAAATGCCCCCCCCCCCCCTCCTTCAAGAAATTGCATACAAGATCGAGATACTCTAATAGAGCAGTCAGTTAATCTAATAAAGCAGTCACAATGTTCATGAGGCAGTGTAGCTTACCTATGAAGCTATAAATAGGATTTTATTTTACATAACAGACGTGATATATTTGGTAAAGGATCACTAGCTATTATTGTTGTGACCTTTTTTTTTTTTTTTTTTTTGGTCTTCAACTGTTTTTCAGCAAGGTGCCCCCCCTCTTTCCAAACTCTGGATCCGCCCCTGCATTATTTGAAGAAGGCCTAACTGTATAGGACATACCATGAATACTTACACTGTAGTGTACACCAACTTATCTGCATACACATAGGCGGATCTGAGGGGAGGACCAAAGGGGGCTTTGGCCCCTTTGGACTTACAGAACTATATGTGACCAAATTTTGGAAAATCACCCTTATGGTCGTGCCTGAAACAATTAGAATTTTTGAAACTAGCATGGTGCTGTTAATAGTAGAAAGCATTTTTCAAATATTTCTTAAAAGTTTCTTGTAATTCAGGGTATCTATGGTTTATTCTACCCTTAATTGAGTAGGAATTTAACTTACAATGCTGTGTTTCAAAACTAAATATTTACTGTGTCAAATGTGCCCATAAGGGTGATTTTCCAAAATTCAGTCACATATTGGCATCAGAACAGGAATCATGCATTCACACTGTATTATTATTCAGAAGTACAGAAAGCCAACAGACAAATAGAGACAACAGTTACAAATTCACCCCCTACAATATTGCACACAATACACTGTAAGACAATAAGACAAAATTAATAAGTTTGAATTTTTGTGCTAAAGATTGAGAATTTGAGATACTCTAATAGAGCGGTCACAATTCTAATGTTGTTACTAACAGTTTTGTAAATTATAACATTGCTACCTTATTTTGTTTAGTACACTTTACCATCAAACAGGCTTATCTAACCTATTTTATATACTTTGCAAAGCATGCATTTGTTAGCTAAGTAGCTATGAAAATGTTCCCAAATTCAAACCTAGGAGACCTAATGTTAACAATTCACGTGGCTATATCATACAGTGGTTGAACTTTATTGGATGTAGCTAGCTACTGCATGGTCTGGTGCTGCCCTAGGCTAATTGAGCAAAAGCATCAATAGGATGATTTTAAAATTATTTAATGTAGCTACAGACCTTAAAATGTGAGCAGATATTTTCAGCTACTTTGGCACTCACTACTGAGTGAATTTCATGTCAATAACTTTCTTCAAATCTCAAGTTACGAAATGTCAAAGAGTATAAATTGGATGCATATGTCTGTGGAAGACCCTCTTTTTGCAAATCCGGTCACAAATGAGTATATAGGACGTAGTTGTACATGTAATGATTATAATCACAAATTTAAAAAAGCAGGGGCGGATCCAGGGGGGGTTCAAAGGGTTCCACGGAACCCACCTTTGAAAGAGCCTCTCTCACTCGAGATACTCTAATAGAGCAGTCAAATCGAGATACTCTAATAGAGCAATCACAGTAGTCTTTTGAGGAGCAGTGTAGCAAGCTATATATCTGGTTGGTGAGGGCATCTAGTGTGAGGGGTAGCTATTTTTTTGGTCTTCAACTTACAGCTAGGCTGAAGTTGCAATTCCAAATTGGAACCCCCCACCCTTTTAAAAGTCTGGATAAAAAGATTGGATCCGTCCCTGAAAAGTATTTATTTATATTAAAACACGTAATATATGCACAGCAAAACATGAACATACATCCACATAAAGAGAATTTGTGATGTTATTGTATATTTCTGGCTGATTTTTCACACTTTGCAGAGCTAAGATCCAAGATACTCCAGTCACTTACAACAAGCAGGAAAGGCTCAGTCATAGCTACTTTAATATAACTAGAACATAGTCCATGTAGAGGCAGATCTAGGATTTTCAGAACGGGGTTTCCAGTGGTTGTAAGACTCAGCGCAGAGATCTGGAGGTGCAGCCCCCAGACGTCAACAAGGTTACAATGCTTAATATTTAATAAAACTTTGATGTGTTATACTACTAAACATTATAATACAGCTCTAATATACTGATGTTCACTATCATCCAATATTCCAGTGAAATAGCTATCTATTCTGCATCCACAGAATCACAAGATGATTTTATGGGTATGCAATTATTGTATTCAGTTTAAACCTACTTGCATGGCAAATGTCAAGTTTTAAAAGTTGTTTATCAGCACCCTGCTGCTGTGATATCATTATTTTATGAAATTGTCAGACAAGTTAGCTGCACAATGACATTTAAGTAGTTATGTTGACCTCTTTCTGAGTGGCTAGCTAGCTATACACTGTTAAAACAGTTGGTTGGAAGGTTATCCCAAAACAGGGATAAAGTGGCTGACACATATAGCATACCAAATCCAGGGATAACGGTTATCCCAACTTTCAATAGTATGACCTTTATCCCATATGGGTAGGATGAAGGTTATCCCTATGCTAGTATAAAGGTTATCCCCAATTGTTATTTAGTATTTAAATAATTATTAATGTATTTCAATTACAGAAAATAAATGCTGTTCAAATAGTCAACTCCAACTTCTGAAGTGCTCGTGAGATGTTAGGACCAGCATGATCTGCAGCATTGACAAGCAATATAGTTACAGTTCTTATTCAAGCATACACCATACCTTAATATTGTAAACAGCTAACAACACTTCATATACAGTCCACAGAACCTGCCAAAACATTATACATTGTTTCTGGTACACTCTATGCTTACAATTTGTCATTGATCTGCATTGCAGCAGGGAATTCCACCTGACGGTAAGACAGATGCTACTATAATTTTCAAGTAACAGGAATAGCTGTCGGGCAATCAATATCCATCACAGTGTGTTATCAAAAGGCAACACCACTAGAATGTCAAGTCATATTATTAGTATCATAATTGCTGTAATACTTACATTTTGTATACAACATGATGGAGATGGAATATCAGGAGCATACACACTACAACCTGTAATAATAGCATGTGAGATGACGGCAATTCTTATTCAACTATTTACCACGTCCATACCTTGGCTAATTGTCAAGGCTCAGTGCAGAAAGCATGTTGGTGTTGTAACAAGCAGTCAACAAGCCAGTCATTAATCAATTACCAGACACAATACCTGCATGGTGTACCTGCATGTATGTAACTGATAATAGGAATGTGTAACTGACCTGCCAGGCTGTCTCCTAGGTTACTTGGCTGCCACTGTACACATAGCAGAACATAATCATATCAGCATGCACACTACACTCAGTGGGTAGGATTGGCATGATGTCAGCTGTTCTGTAAAGGGTACATAATGGCAGCTATCCACTGTAAACACTCACACTTTGCTGTAACAGCTGGCAAACTGAGGTTAGATACGTAGCTTCGTCACCTGGCTGAGTTATGCATTAAAGAGATCCAACTGTCTGAAATTTCACTATTCGATGTACCAGTCATTTTGAAGCAGCCATGAGACTGCAACTTTAGCACCGTCTTGCCAGTCCGTCAGCCAGTGGTTCCACAGCACTGTAGATAAACTGTTTGCTGCACTTTCCATATCTAAATTACAAAGTACTGTACACCAAGCTGAATATTACTAGTAGAAACGTCACCTTCGTATTCTTCAGTAGGTCAGCTGTTTCAGTCAGTTGAGAACGGCCTTCCTGTTTAACGTATTGCAAAACCGACCCGCTTAGTCAAGCTGCCTGTTCTTGTAGACACAATAACTCACAAATTTTCAAGTATCTTCTTTGCCAAAACCAGTTTATTTTATGAACAAACTGAACGAACTTTCAGAGGAATTTTCAGTAATATTCGTTACCACGGTAACTTTCGTCGTTAAGTAACGTACGTAAACGCTACGTCACGGGGAGTGAGTATTAAATGGAAAATGAGATTATCTCGTTGCATCAGTGGTTGCATGCTGCCAGCGGGAGACTCTAAGCAAAAGTAAGGTTATAAATACTCTAGAGCATTATCTCATCCTGTACTTTTATAGATCAGAATCATCGAAAATGTTCAGTTAAGTATACGGGTAGTCAAGCTACCGTTCCTCAACTTCTTTTCCTACTCCATTAGTAATCTACTGTGACTAATGCAGTAAAACTAAAGTGAGACATAAATACTATATTAGTGTTTTGTGATCATGTACAGTCGATTTCGGATTACTTTCTGCATGCAATTGAACAATTTACAATATGATTGTTCAAACATATGAACTAATTGTTTGCAACCTAGCTCCTTTACTTGTATAACTAAATACTAGTACTATAGTATGTTCATGTTGAGCTGAATCCTCAAAAACATTTAATAACTCATGGATGCAATTACACACGATCTTGAAATTTGGTTCATTTGTAGTACTGCTTGACCCGCTAAAAACATTTCAAAATCTTTTTGTTTGAATGTTTGACATAATATTTACAAATTTTCACAATATATTTCCTATGGTGAAGCCATATAAGTACAGGATCCATTACAACCCTTTCCCGAACTTGTAATGGAGGCAAACTGTACGTGTCTGTTGTTGACACCTTTGCTGTTAATTACCAATAATCATCTGGTTGGCTGAAATGTTAACTCAGTTGAGAAAAAATCCACTTTTAATTTTTAGCTGTTTTTCAGGATTCAGCTCAACGTGAACATACTATAGCACAATAGATACTCACCCCTTTACTGTCAAACAATGCCAGGAGTGTACATGTAAATACGGCAAGTAGACATTCACATTATCACGTTTGCAAGTCGTGTGTGAATTGTTCAAAAGCAATCTGAAATCAACTGTGCTAGTACTACCTGAGTGTGTACTGGAGTCTGTTCTGACAGTGTTGTCACAGTGTTGCTGCAATTTGTAACCACAAACAAAGTAATTACAATAGTTGCTTATTTTAAGTTCATCAATTCCAGAGGCGTATCCAGGATATTTCCAAAGTGGCTTCCAGATTTAGCAGTGAGGTACAGAGGTCTGGGGCTGTGTTCCCAGCCACTGACAGATTTAGAAAGTGCTTCAAATTTACTAGATTTTTGATTTCATGAATAGTAACTATTTCAATTTGTACTTGGTTCCTCATGATTTGTGGCTGGTCAGGTATATATTGTAGTGACCAAATACATTTCCAATTAAAATGATTTAGGTACTTTAAATTTCAACATTTTTAACACCCTTAAACTGTGTGCGTGCGTGCGTGCGTGCGTGCGTGCGTGCGTGCGTGCGTGTGTGGCTCACTACTGATAGGCTGGAGTGCTGCACCAGCATAATGCTAGCATATTAGGTGGATGTTATGAACACTACTTATACTCTCTAATAGAGCAGTCAGTGGAAACTGCAATTGAGCACTCCAATGCATTCTCCAAAGCTCCTTAAATTGATACTCTCTAATAGAACAGTCACTTTGTAGTCAATTACTCTAATTGAGCATTCACTGATTAAAACTTTCAAAGATAATTGTAAGAAATGTTTTTGAGCACATTGGGAACACTGAAGAGCATAACAGGTAAAAAATTCATGAAATTTTACCCAGCCCTCAATCCAGGTCAGTCCATAAAACAGGTCAGATCTGGATTACCTGCCCAGGTAACCCACTGAGCCCAGACAAAATGTGACGTAGATGATCTTGTTTCAACCATGTGTGTATGTGCTGTGCACGCATGTGTGCATGTGTGTAGTATGTAGAACTGAGCCAATAATTTCCAAAACATTTGTTGATTATGTGTCATACACTGTTCCTAATCAGGGACGAAACTAGCACTTTAGTGATGCTAGTATACCCAAAGTGTCCTAATTTTAGAGGTCTAAACAACTACAAATGAAACCATTAATGGTGTCAAGGTACATTTCCTGATTTCAAGTACTGTATCGTCAATTATGGCCCGGACACTTATTATGTTCAGGCAAGTGTTTACCCTAGCCACAAGACTGGTGACTATAATTTACAAGACCAAAAATCATATTCCTTGGAATCAACTTGAGGTTTTCTCTTCTTGATATATTCCACATAGATTTCAAGTTTAAAGGAATGCTGTAAAATGCTTTTGCTTCACTGTTTTGTACTAGGAGTTCCTGTGAAACCAGGCATTTATTTCTGTTGTACGACTCCATACCGTATCTAGCAACTACTGTGTGTATGATATAATTATATGGGACTGGCCATAGTGCACCATTAGGAAAAATATGAGTATTATTTTATCATTAAATTTCATGATTTACTTTCTTGTTTGTTTAGCGTCAAATTATGTTCAGCCAATGTAATAGCACTGAGAGAGATATGTGGACTATTTTGTATATTTCTTGAATTAAAATGTATATTTTCTTATTCACAGGCATTCTGAGAAACTGAAATCAAGATATTGGGCCAGGGGCTGAGGGGTGCATAAGAACTGTGAAGGAAGAGAACATTTAAGTAATATCTAACTGTCACTAGTAGTAATATCTAACTGTCGCTAGATGATAATAATACTCCATAATGTGTCCGTGGTTGGACAAAAGTTGTGATAATGTATGTGCTTACTTGCAGATGGATGTGTAGACTATAACTGACCGAACATACATGTTGTATTACAGTACATTGTCAAGCAGCATCATTTACATACACAAAATGTGGAACTCTCAAGTTGTTCGTATATAGATCACCACTAGTTCCCTTTAAGAATTGTATTTACGAAAGGTATTGGTAGTATACCAAATAGCCCTTGGTCGTTGAAATACAAACTCAAATCAAGTACAAGTAACACAAACACTAGTTATGCTATAACATTGTGATCACAAGTAATGTTGTTCATTGAATTATGCAATAATATTTCAGTTGAGTTCCTTGCTTGTGAATGGTTTTCACAACTGCTTGACACGTAGCTGATGAGTTACAAACTTTGATCAGACTCTAGAGTCAGGTATGTTCAATCCAGTTGGTAGTAACAAGCTGCTCATTGGGATTCATGCCTCATTTACCCTGCAACAATTATAAACAGTTCACCCTGCAACACTACTAATAAGTACAAGTACACAAAAATTGGCTTTCGCAGATAGTGAGGAAGATAATATAACATGATATGCCTTTAGTAATGTTTGACATTGTTTGTATTTTGTACAAGCAATGCTTCCTTTTTTATCATGTCACCTTGCAGGACATACACAGTAATTTTGAAAAGAGTTCTCTACAGCTAAGTGACTGTTATATTAGAGTATTATAATTACCTGACTGCTTTATTAGAGTATCTCACCAAATAATATTCTTCAGAACTAGCATTGCTATTACATGACAAACACTATTTACAAGGCGAAGGCTCCTGTTTCATGAAAGATCCCATGATTTCTGTATATCTGCAGTTTGAATTTATGTAAAGGGGTTTCCTGAAACTTGCCCCTGCCTTGGAAGTACAAAACTCATGTAATCTAGTAGATATTTTCTGTTGCATACAAGATTGTGTGTAAGAAATTAAAAGTATGCACTAGTCACTCTGAACTGCTTAGCTATATTTCACTTTAAACCGGCGATCATACATGTATATGCAAGGGAGTATCATACTGGTCTGTGTTGCACACTACATTTGAACCCTTCGTATGCCTTGAGATTTTGACTCATTGTTACTAGTAGCAATATTGTGTAGTCTCAAGTCTCGTCTTGATTGTATATTGACTTTGGTAGACCGTGCAGCAAGTTAGTCTTGTGCCATCCACCCCTTCACAAAAGTAAGGGTCTGCAGCTGGTGAAATACAGATACTAAATAATCTCAAAAGGAATTCAATTAGACAGTGTATGTAATTGCTAGTTACGTCAGATGATTACCCTTCAAAAGCATTGCGTTGCCAAGGTGATTTGTGTGTGAACGTGATTGGCACACACTACCAAATCTGAGTGGTAGAATCATTTAGTATCTGTATTTCACTTTTTGCAAAGGAGCATGCGGTGCCAGACTAGTCCCTGTGGCACCTCCTTATGCAATGTGTATGTGCATGCATGCAAAGTTTTAATAGTTGTCCCACTCACTTTACATTAATCTAAATATTACTCCATTTTATAGCTGCCACAGATGTATATCGCCAGGAGTAATATAATGTACAATTGTAAAGGACCGGTTGTATCATATTTCTACCGCTCTTAATCCTCTTACATCTGTGCCCAGTGATCCGAGGCGATCCAAGGGCAGCTGGGTACCCGAGCAACTGACAAACCACTTAGGTGTCCCGTATTTGCTGGTGTTCCACCTTATCTCTCTGTACTTGAATCCATTCCAGATCATTAAGTAGATAAATCGTGACACTGCATGCACTGGTCCGCCAAAGCCGAGACCAAAGCACCCATCCGGCAGCATAGTAACGAATCATATAATAAGCGCCACATAAAGATGACGCGCTGCGCTTTAGATTGAAATACGTAGTAAATGCACGGAAGAAAACGGAATAAGGACATCACGAAGGTATAAACGTTATACCTGTGACGTTTTATACCAACTTGTAGGGATAACCTTCATCCCATATAGTATAACCTTCATACCAAGTCTTTTTTATACCAACAAGGTAGGGATAACCGTCATACTCCTTGGTATAACCTTCAAACTTCATTTTTAACAGTGTAGTAGCTAGCTATAGTTAGCTAGCTAATTGAAGCAGCATCAGAGTCACCTTCCCAATTCTGTTTATTCTGGAAGGTTTACTACTAACAACAAGAAATTTTCCTTAAAAATCAGTTGCTGGCCAAGTGTAAACTATACTAATTTAGTGATGGGTATCAATAAGAAATAACATTTTTCACTTGGATATGATTCTTAAATTTTGCTGCAAGAACAGTGATAGTATCAATTAACAGATGGGTATTGGTAAGTATAATCAGGGGCAGTGGCAAAAGGCGGGGCCCAACTTTGGCAATGAAGTTGAAACAGTGGAGATTAAAGAGTATAGCTAGCTGATTCATCGGGGTCTGTGGGGACTTGCCTCCAAGAAAAGTTCACATTTCAGAAGTTCAGATAGAGTATTTTACTATGTTTCCAAAGTAGTCACTTACAGTCTTCAATATACAAGTGACTGTTCTATTAGAGTGTTTGACTGTTCTATTAGAGTGTTTGACTGTTCTATTAGAGTGTTTGACTGTTCTATTAGAGTGTTTGACTGTTCTATTAGAATGGTTGACTGCTGTATTAGAGTATCTCGATCTATCCTTACAAGCAGTGCCCTGTAAAAGTGCCCCTCCTCCTGTTTCCACCGCCTATGATAACTCATGTGTTGCTACAATGAAGAATCAGTACAATATTAGCTAATAACAGGGCAGATCCAGAGTTTCGAAAGAGGGGGGCACCTTGCTGAAAAAAGTTGAAGAGCAAAAAAAAAAAAAGGTCACAACAATAATAGCTAGTTATATCCTTTACCAAATATATTATATCACGTATATGTTAGGCCACACCAAGTCAAACCTTAGTTTCTGGTCACCCGCCCGCATGGTAAACCTGGAACCCTAGTTTATGAGGACTATTATTAATATTACAGGTGCTTAAGTGCATGTGACCCAGCAAGACACTTATTTTTTACTGTAAAAGATCGAGATACTCTAATAGAGCAGTCAGGGATTCCAATAGAGCAGTCACACTACTCTTAACTCTAATATTAGGTATATATGCCACACTAATAAAATGTTTCTAACTATAGCTAGTTTTGTCCTTGATTAGCTGTTCAGATTATAACTGTTACTAATGCTTCTGTAACCAAAGTATTTTCAGTAGCATTAACTACTAGCCCATGCAGATGGGCCATAGCTTTAACTTTATAATTCAAATGTAGTCCTCTAATGATTAGTCTATAGTAACTTCAAATTCCTTATCACTGAACACTGCAGGGGTATGGAAAGCCGGCAACATTCGGTGAGCTTAAACTTAAACTTTTTCATAACTAAAATTAGATTGGCAAGTAGAAACCCTTATAGTTTAAACATTCCCAGATGATCACTAAAAAACACTATAGTCTGGAGCACTCAATGACTCAAAACTTTGACAGTTACTTTTCTCAAGGTTACTGAATAGAAGACTGGAAACACATAGCTAGTGGGCTACGACTTCACATCTGAATGAAGAATTTATGATGTGAAAATAGAAGTTAAATTTCATTTTGGATCATGATCATTTGAACAACTTAGCTATATAAGTCATAGTAATATTTTCCTGACATAGCTAATGAGACATTTATTTCACTTGGAAAGCATAAGTAGCTACATGAGCAAAACATTTCCTATAGTATATTCTAAATAAATAAATAATTAAATAAATAAATAAATATACTTAAATGCTATACATCAGTGTATAGCTAGCCATGATCCATCAACAACTTTCCTAGTGCATTTTTGCCGAAGCACAACTACTTATGTTGTTGGTTAAGTTTGACTAAAAACAAAATCAACATGAATTTGCTAAATTGAGCAAATAATAATACCATACAGTATATTGTCACAGTAGAGTCTATAGTCCTGAAGTCCTGATCATCCGCCCGCCCGCATCCATTTGTAGGCTTGGGAGTGACCAGAAACTAAGGTATGACTTGGAGTGGCCTTATGTAAAATAAAATCCTATTTATAGCTTCATAAGTAAGCTGCACTGCCTCATGAACATTGTGACTGCTCTATTAGAGTATCTCGATCTTGCATGCAATTTCTTGAAGGGAGGGGGAGCATTTGCCCCAAATGCCCCATCCTGGATCCGCCATTGAATAGATAGCTGTCAAATGGCTGGACAGCAGTTATGAAGTCAGCCCAACACCTAGTCTGGCGCCGCCGACCTGATTTTATTATAGGCGCCTAAAAGAGGGTCAGCGGCGCAACACCAAAGGGGTTTTCAGTAACCACAGAAACCCCCTAAAACCGCCCCTGACTTAGTCTTACCATTATTTTGAGCATAATAGGCTGCAGCTGGGTTTTGATCGCTATTAAATGGCTCAATTAAGCAACCTACTAGCGGACAGATAGCGGGGCCCATGGGCAATCGCTGCAACCAGTTGCCCAAAAACAGACCTACTTCTGCAAGTGGTGCCAGCCGGCTGGCAAACTATGCAGAGTCAGCTAAGTCCAGAAAGTATTCTTCTCTGATTCCATCATTTCACTTAAGCTTATGTGTTGATGCTTGGGGATCATGTGCACGCTCATTAGTGAGGAGATAGGTTCCTGGGTATTGGAACAGTCTGGTGATAATAGGGCCACCCAATTTTTGATTCAGAAGGTTGCCATTGATGCTCAACGTGGCAATGCTGCTTCTGTAATGGCAACAATACCATCACCACAGGATAGGGCAGAGTTTACCTCCCTGCCCACTGTTTGAGCATTTATTATTGATTTATATTATTATTATCTTTTAGTTCGAAAAACGATAATTGTGCTTCGCTATCATTGGCTACCATCTACCTGCCCTACTTCCTGTGCCTGTGGTTACTCTTTTACCAAGAACATGCTCTGTTTTGTCCAAAGGGCGGGTTTGCTTCTGTGAGACATAATGAAGTGTGTGATCTAACTGCCAATTAAATTTTCGAGGTCTGTAACAATGTTGTCATTGAACCCCACCTTCAGCCTCTTTCTTCAATACAAAACAGCTAATCATGATGATAACGCAAGGCTTGACATTGCAGCTAATGGTTTTTGGGGAGGACAATTTGAGAGGTCATACTTTGATGTCAGAATTTTTAACCCTATTGCACCCTCAAATCAACCCCTACACTCTGCATACCGACGTCATGACAAGGAAAAAAGACATGAATGTTCATGAAGTAAAGAATGCCTCATTTACTCCCTTAATTTTACTACTGGTGGAATGGGTGATGCTGCTACTCAGTTTCATAAGAGATTGGCCAACCTTTTGAGTGCAAAGCACAGTCTTTCTTATGGAATAGTGATGGGATGACTGAGATGTAAATTAAGTTTCTCTTTGTTGAGGTCTGCAATTATGTGCGTTCGCGGTGCCAGGTCCATGCAGTTTGTCCCATTGCTGAGGCACCGATTGCTGTGCAGGTCACTGAGGCCCATATTTAAGATAACGTGTTTTTTGTTTATTACGTACTGTTTTATCTTATGTCATTAATTGATCAAAAACACCACAATTTGTATCACGTGAGCTGGAACTTAATTTGACGATGGAGCGCACTGCTTGAGGGCACATAACATTATGGTACAGAAGACTATTAAGTAAAGGAGATGACGGTTCGGTGCGAGTAGGGTCTGATTTACGAGACTAGGGCGAGACTACGAGACTCGTATGTTAGCACCTCGTGGAAACACGTGATCATTGTAACGGTGAGTATGGTGTGTGTTGTTACTGTAATAATCATGCTAGCTACGTAAAGCGGAAATTATTGTGCTTAATTACTGTATTAAAATTTCACAAATCAACCCGCAGAGCTAAGGCCACTCCAATTTGTTTTTATGTTTCTGGTCATCTGAAGTTTAGTTTTAGATGCGGGCGGGCGGGCGGAATTCAGCAACAAAGCAATAATGAAGTGACTGCCTGCAGGTTTTCACTGACAAAAGACATATAGTGACACGTAAGCAGTTAGATGTAGCATGTTTGTAGCAGCCCAATATTTGTTTCTGAAATCCAGCCTTTTCAAAAATCTGATGCGGGTATATTCCCCATGTATTTCTGAAATTTCACTTTCTGTAAAGAAGGATGCGGGCGGTGGACCAGAAACATAATTACCAATTGGAGTGGCCTAATCCACACACTTTTGTTTTAGTGTAGCTCAAACCTCAATCATTTCAAACAAGGAATAGCTAACAGGACTATTATAATTTTTGTGATGTAATTACTTTGTGCATACATGCTCCCCTGGGAGGCCTGCACAGTAATAAAAATTAATTGATTAATTAGCTAACACCATGATGTAGTGAGGGTTAATGGATGTCAAGAGGTCGGAATGATATTACTCCATTCCATTCCAAACATTCGTCACTGAATTTGCCATAGAACAAGAAAGTGATCAAAATGACGGTGACTCACTGAGCAAAAAATGGCTGTTTTTGCACGTTCCTCGAATTGCTTCTCTGTTATCTACTAGTATATTAAAAATTTAAAATTTAAAAATGAAGTAGGGTTTCAAGCTATAAAAAGTAGTGAAACAAGAGATGAACAATGGTAGCTATTACAGCATTGCTCAGTGTTAAATCCCTACTTTGGCATGATATAACAATTATTTTGTGTTCAATGCCAAAGTAGGGATTTCCCACTGAGCTATATTGTAATAGCTACCATTGTTCATCTCTTGTTTCGCTACTTTTTATAGCTTAAAACCCTACTTCATTTTTAATTTTTTTAATTTTTAATATACTAGTTTGTTTAGTTTTTTTGTTAAAGCATACAGCTAGCTATGAACATGTGACTGTTTTATTAGGGTGACTGCTGTATTAGAGTATCTCGTCAGCCTGTGAAGATGTGCTTGCCCCAAAAAGGGGTGTGGTCATCGTGGTTTCGATCGATTATTAGACTAGAGTATCTCGAATCAGCCTACCAACTTGAGGGTGTGTGGTCACAAATACAACTAGCGTAAAAGGGGCGTAGTCATTATGGTCTCGATCGATAATACGTAGAATGAAGAATGGGCATGACCTTGTTACCTATCGTGGAGTACTGGTACCTCCGTACAGTCGGAGGCCATACAGTAGCGTAGTCTAAGTGCCTTTCGTGGTGGCTTAAAGAAAGTGTTAATATGGAAAATTAACGCCTCGGTATGGTTTTGTTGGATGAAGAAGAAGACAAGCAGCCTGATTAAAGATAAAAGAAAAGACAAGGCGCACAGGGCGCACACTCGTCGGAACCCCAAAAGGCACATCCCACCGGTGAATTTGTTGTTGTGGCGTAAAATGGTGACCGTGCGCTGCTTCGTTTGGGCTCTAGGCTTGCGACTGTGGTCAGTGAGTGAGTGAGTGAGACGAAATTTTGAGTTTTGACAATTATTTAAAATTCTATATCCGGCCTCCAGTAAGTGTTTTCTTGTTTTTAATGCTACATTTGATGTTAGATGGACTAATATTATTCCGTAAATGTGATTTTCGTCGCGTAAGAAGTTTCTAAGCTAGTTTTTAAGGCGGTATTTTTGGCGGCGCACGTCACTTTTGATACAAACCCTACTTTGGGGGGGTGTAACAAAAGAGTGGATATCCACAACGTTCCAGATGAATAGTCTTGGACTAGACAGTTGAAACAAGAATATGCTCAATTTCAATACAGCAAATAAAATACAGGTGCTTAATTAATCAATAAAAACTCATGACTGACCAAGACAGCGTGTGACTCAGTCTATTCACTATGAACCGGCACATTGATCAAGGTATAGTGTTTTATCTGCATGTCTCCATGTGGGCAAATAAGAAGACTATTTCAACAATTAAATGACGATGCTAAACTTCATTTCTACTACATCATAAATAAGCATCCATAACTCATGTACAGTATGGTGTACGAACATGATACAACAATTTTCTTACTCCCGGAGAATCTGGTGGTGTATAGGTTTTATTGATTTGTGCTTTGTTTTTGTACATACCAAAGCAATTGAAATGTGTGGAAAATTTTTATGCAGCACACATTTTTACCCAGTTCATTTCAATACGTTTTTATAGCAAAATAGAACTTTATGAAAATGGCTGGTTTTCGCTCAGCGGGTCGCAAATTATCTTAATAATGGTTTGCTCTCTGATTTTTCCTCTGATTTCCTTCTGCTATAGCTGATTTAAATCACCATTCACTGCTCTTTCCAAATCTAGACCAGAATCTGAGATATCTATCACATGTCACACTAATACAAAATGTATGGGGGAATTTATTATGCCGCATTCATTTTGAAATGCTAAAATTTCCGTAGATTGGGCTTCTAGCATCATTGTGTTCTCAGGGAGTTGCTCTATGATGGATCACGTGTGTGACATTGTCAAACGCTAAAACTAGCCACTACCAGTTCATTCTATGACTATAAATAGATTATATGGCAACTTACTTAGAGTTTGATTACCTAAAATTGAAATGATTCGAGTAATCAAGAAAATTGCTCCGAACCATGAAGTACAATATAACAGCTAGCACCATCTTTACTTGTGTACATGATAAATACAGCATGAGGAGCATTGAGAAGCTAGTATTGTATAGCTGGTAATTTGTGAAGGATTTTTATTTTCGGAGATGTTTTAAAGAGGCCCTTTTTCTGAAAATAGAATCCCATATCTGGTTGTGCCTTGAAAATAAATTCCCACAGGTGAGAAAGCAATCAGCTTCATGTAATCCAACTTTTGGCGATTCGCTTGATAGTTTTAGCTCAGTAATACTGATGACAATGGGTTACTGTGTCAATAACCAAAAAGCAGGTGATCTACTCTAGAATCTATGGTAGATAGCTAGCTATGATAGAGCACAATTGAGCCAGTAAGTCTACTCTACTACTTCCCTAGACTTCACTCCAGTGTACAGGGATAGGGATTATTCCACCAATAAGTCAGTTTTTGACAAACATGAATTTCCATTCATTTAAATTCACCCGGACTTCGAAATATGCACTGAGGTTTCATGGAAGGATACAATAAAATGTTTGTGGTTACCATCAAAAGATTTCATGTATAGTAGTGTCCACAAGGTGTGGGTGTGGCCCATTAAACATCACCCAAAAACCAGCGTCACTCTTCCCTGATGATGATGAGTTGGGTAAAACTAAGCCCAAAGCCTTCAGATTGACCTGAAATGCTTTCAACAAGTTGCCATGGAATTTAAAAAAATGTCATTCCATGTCAAATCAACAAGGAATTTGGGGTCACCTCTCGGATTTTGATGAAACTTGGTGTGTTTGTAGTACCTGTGGTGCTTATCACTCATGCAAATTTTTAGCTCCATAGTATTTTCTGATTTATGACCACAAATATTTTGAATATTTCATGAAAAATTGGTCCATCTCTAGTTACAAAATTGACTGTAACTTCACACTGCTTAAATATTTTTAAACACAAGTTTCACTGATGGAAAACTGTTGATCGACTTTTCTAGTGAGCTACTTGATTATGGTTCAAAAATACTTCATTGAAAACTTCAATCCTTTATATTTCAAAAAAGGCTGTTTGAAATTCTTCAAATTTTTTTGTGAATAATTATTGGGTCTTGGTCTACATTTGATAAAATTTTTGTGGTGGGACCACAGTGGGTTCGAAAGATATAATGAATTATGTTGTGGTGTGCAGTGGAATTTGTTGTCTATTATTGCTGCATGGGAGTGTACACTTCCAATAACCACTCGCAACAAGGCCACACTAGTTTGTCTTACAAAGTGAAGGTGTCTGTAGGTACAGTGCAACCTGTATTAGTGACCACCTGTATCGAAAGACTATTTATGTGCAGTAGTTAATTGGATATCAATGTATAACACCAAAGCATCAACCCTTTCAGATCACCATGTATTCATAAATATGTACCATCTCTTCAGAAATAACCTTATTTATTAAGTCTAATCCCACCATACTGCACTTACATGTGTTGCTCCACTCTGCACAATTCAATTTACGCACATGGTTGCATAAGTACAACAGACCTCCTCAGAAAGGATACCTGGGCTGTTGATAGCCATTCATGATCTCACTTTATAAAAGTACGTACATTTGGGCCCAAGACGTCTGTCAAAAATGAACACTTTATCAATGGGTTAAGGGAATAGAATAGTCACATTGTATGCAGTAGATGCATTACTTGTACTGAGAGTTTTTATATTATGAACACTTGCTTGCACCTCAATGTGTGATTCTTAGTACTGCAATTACAGTACTAAATGGTTTTTCAAAGTATTTTGCATTTACTCTTGAAGATCAGTACAAGCCGATGTTAAATACACATGAAAATGTGGTCAACAAGTTTACCTATTGTGTGAGTGTGTGCATGAATTTTGTCTTGATATTCAAAGTGGTCACAAATATATAAATTAATTTCACATATTAAGGTACAAGTACTGCATGTATGTGGCAAAACCCCTCCATTCCTATAGGACCATAATAAAACAGAGGCCACAGAAGTATCTTGGTTCAAAGGTATGTGCACCACTAGAGTGGGAGTATAAACAGATGTCCTGGTTATCAAGGTGTGCAGGTATCCCTTTTGAGGAGTTCTGATATACATACATAACTATGCAGCCACATACGCAACTTAAATAGGGTTAAGTTCACTACAGTGGGGATTCAACTTAATAAAGAATTTCTTTTCTGAAGAGATGGTACAACATTTACATGATATGTTTATGGACACATCATACATGGTGGTCAGATTTGTGATTTAAAGTCAACCTGTCTAATAAGGTTGGATTTGCTAGAAAGGGTTGATGTGCTTTGGTGCTATACATTAATGTCCAACTAAAAAGGCATAAATTAACTGCAGCACGTAAGTGGTCTTTCAATACAGGTGGTCACTAATACAGGTTGCACTGTACCTAGATGCCTTGGTGTGGCTCTGTTGTGCATGGTTATTGGAGGTGTACACTCCCATACAGCAATAATAGGCTACGAAATTCCACTGCATGCCACAACATAATTCATTATATTTCTTGAGCCCATTGTGGTCCAACCACAAAAATTTTATCAAACGTAGACCATGACCCAATCATTCACAAAAAAATTCAAAGAATTTTAAACAGCCTTTTATGAAATATAAAGATTTAAAGTGTTCAATGAAGTATTTTTGAACCATAATTACGTAGATATCCCATAATTTAGGGATTACTGGAAAGGTCAATAAACAGTCTTCCATCAGTGAAAGTTGTGTTTAATCTAGACAGTGTGAAGTTACAGTCGATTTTGTAACTAGAGATGGATCCATTTTTCATGAAATATTCAAAATATTTATGGTAATAAATCAAAAACTATGGGGTGTATAGAGCTAAAAATTTGGGGTAAGTAGAATTCTAGGAAAACGGGAATGGAACAGAAACGGAAAGCGGGAACGGAAACGACCAACGGAAAATGCCTGATGAAGGTTATCTTGTCAATATACGGGTAAGATTTTACAGCATGATGCTTCTTTGTAACATTGTTGGACCCTTTCGCACTGTTCCGCTAAAGTGATCGAAACTCTCTAATAGAGCAGTCACCGTGCTTTAAAATACTCTACTAGAACAGTCAAGAATGTTTTGTAAACTATGCGGACCTTTAAACCTGTGAATGATGGAGCAACAATGGCTGGCAAAGATTAGGTATGTAGACTAGCTAAGTCATCAACACTGACTGTTAACTGTTCCTTTAAAACTATAAACATTTTAAAAGATTCAACACTGAAACATGCTTGAAGAAGTTTGTGAAGTATTCTAATTATATAGACTGAAGACAGTGTCTATATAGGCTATGCACTTACATGCAGCTTCCCGATAAGAGTTATGTATGATAAGATATGCTGTTAGCTTGCTTGTCAGCTCCAAGACGTGCATTGCTGGTCTCATATGACATCAACACTATGAAAAAACTATACTTGAAACCATACAAAAGATTCAACAATTAAGAATGAAGAGATTTACAAAGCATTATAATTAATTGACAGTGTTTACATAAAGATGTGAGAAGGTGTATGGCTGCAACCTTGTCAAGATAAAAGTTAGGTATGTGGTAGATACAGTATGTGTCAGGCTGAGGTGACTCCAATGAAGAGGCTGAGGGTTGCCAGCTATAGTACAATGATTCACAAGCTTTCAATACTGGTGAGATACATGGTTTGCAAAACATTCTGTGACTGCTCTATTAGAGTATTTTGATGGATGGTGACTGCTCTATTAGAGAGTTTCGATCGTTTTAGTGGAACAGTACGGAGGGTCCAACAATGTTACAAAGAAGCATCATGCTGTAAAATCTAACCCGTATATTGACATGATAACCTTCATCAGGCATTTTCCGTTGGTCGTTTCTGTTCCCGCTTTCGGTTTCCGTTCCGTTCCCGTTTTCCTAGAATTCTACTTACCCAATTTGCATGAGTGATAAGCACCACAGATACTACCAACACACCAATTTTCATCAAAATCCGAGAGGTGACTCTAAATTCCTTGTTGATTTGACATGTAATGACCCAAAAGTTGTTAAACAGAATTCTCTAGTGACTGACTGACTGATGCCTTTAGGCAAGCGTAACTCAATAATTGCTAAGCTACAGGCTTGATTTTTTCACTATTTAATGTTGCTTCAGCCAGACATGTGCATACAATGCATTCTTCATGAATGTACCAGTGTCCTCCTTTGTGTCCCATTCATCTTTGCTGACAGTTAAAGGTGTCGATTTGGCAGTAGCATGTGATGGCTTCCCTTAGTAATGGAAATTGTCCATATTTTTATAGTGGCTATGTTGATTACAGAGGTGCTTTTCAAACAGTTATTGATACGTACTGCTGTGTAAAGGGTTGAACATAGCTGACAACGAAGCATAACTTCACGCTTCAGATGATAATTGGTAGCTGGGATACGCGGTGCCATTTCTTTCTTTTGATGCAGTATGCATGAGTTCACCAGTCATAAATGATTTTATTTTACAAAATAAAGATAGCGAACAAGTACACAAAAATTTGGAATTTTAGGGACCAAAGTACATCGATATAAAGTACTAGTGCTGTACACCTACAAAATTTTTGTCACTGGTTAATTGCCTACCAATAATTGGCGATAACTGGTAAATTGGTTTGTGTGTATATTGGCAGACATAATATGTGACTGGGTCTACGAAAACCGTTCTTATCGCCCAAGACAGGAAGTTTGATTTTTTCACACAAACACAAAGCTTAATGAATGCACTATCAAGTTTCACTGCCACAGTCGACCAGAGTAAAGTGGTCTGCTTTTGCTGGCTGCTTTTTTAGAGCACAGTGGCGAGCCGTACGAGTGGTCTGGGGTCTTGATGGAGCCCTGGCCAACCAGGAGATGGCTGTGTGTGGCTGTGTGTGGCTGTACAGCTCCGTGGTGTTGGACAATGACCTGTGCTGGAAATTTCCTTTCATTTTAGCCAGTTCTGAGTCCTGAATGGCCTATGACTTGGCCTAATTCATCCCAGCACGTTTCTTTTCAATTTTTGAACACCATCTTGCCCGCCTTCCAGGGCCCCCGCCTCCCACCCTTCTGGAGCTCGCCTGATACAGACAACCTTGGTTTAAAAACTATCTAAAATGGTGGGAAACGTAGCTGTTGACTACTTCTTCGGTGGATAATCAGGAAGGTAAGAAATTGTTGTGAAACGTGTGAAAATTTGGTATGCGTAGCTACCACCATTGGCCAGCTACAACACACTGAATATTTTAAACTGGCGTTTCTCAATACTTTTAAATGGGCGATAAGACCAGTTTTCCCAGAGACAGTCACATATGTACTCAACAAGCCTGCTGGAAGGTTTAGGGTGGTACTGAAGTCACATCCACATCTTGTCTTACAATAGCAGTTATTACAATCACATATTTACACATACTTTGAGGATATGTTATGATGTTAACACTTGTCAGCAGGGATAATTTATGGTTTACCAAGTGGGTGGGAAATAACAGTTTAAAGTTTTTTTCAGCAGTTATTGGCTGATCTAGATAACACTGGTTTTTACTGGTTATTTGGTTATTACCAGTTGTTACTGGTCATTTGCACACCAGTGTACAGCACTATAAGCACTGAAACAAGCTACTGTAGAGTAGTGCACAATTTAAAACAATAAGAAGTATTATATCCCTACTGTGCTCAAGGTATCATAATGGAAATGTGCAGTAGGGATTAGGGCTGAGCGGTACTACCGTTTTAGCGATATATCGCGATATTTTGAAAGTATCGATATCGCGATATTTTGTTATTAACTATTGTGATACCATGCCTGTACATTACTGTCATTAAAAATCCATTTGTTATGCAGTACTAGGCTATGAATCCTTGTAAATGATAAAGTCCACCCATCTGGTTTCCCTTGCAGAGAGATGTGAACACCATAACCTCAAAGCATGTGTTACAATAACTGTTACTGTAAACAAGGATGATAGTGGCTAGTTTGCTATCACCTATAAGGACTTCCTGCAGGAATGCTGAGCAATACACTATGTGGCACCAGCTATGATTGACTTATTTGTAAGTATCGTAAACTATTCAGTATCGTGAATAGTGGCTTTAGTATCGATCGTGATACTAAAATAGCAGTATCGCTCAGCCCTAGTAGGGTTATAACATTTCATATTGCACCCTGTGTTGGAGGATCAAAGCGATGCCGCATATCGCATCGTCCATACAGTACTAATCAGCTGCATAACTGTACAGTATGAGTCATACAGTACAGTATGAGTCATACAGTACAGATATGCAGCTAATTGGGCAAATACAGCACACTTGGGAAAATACAGTACAGTTATGTAGAGAATTTATTTGTGGAATGTTACATAAACAACACACTGTAAATAGCTAAAACCAGCCAGACTAATCCTACGAGTTCGTTCTAGATTGTATAAACACCTACTGATCATGTGATCGTGAAGCTTTTTAAACACAACTCCACTAAGACGATCACGTGTGTGACATTGTAAATTGCTAAAACTAGCCAAACTAGTCTTATTAGTTCATTCTACGACTAGAAATAGATTAGTTAAACACTTACTGATATCCTGATCACCGAAAATCGCAGCAGTTTGAGTACTAGAGAAAATCGCTCCGAGCCAGATGACCAAGAAGTACAATATAACACTTAAAGCACTGCCTTACTTGTGTACAGTGCTCAGGGGGGTGTCTCGAGGCAAATACAGCACTCGGTTCACCTTGTGCTGCATTAGCCTTTTGACACACCCCCTCGTACTGTATTTTTCGTACACAGCGCGGCGGTGCTTTAACTCTAACTTATTGTTTTACTGTGATTTAATATCGTGCTCTATTGTAGATTGTTTTAGTACTTATCAATGTGCTATAGTTCCTACTCTAGTTTACAAATTTTTTGTGTATTTTTAGTATAAGCACTTGACATTTCAGCTTGTTGTTAGTTGATAGAGTTAGCAGTGATGTGGATAATATGAATAGTGTGGAATAAACTAAAACCCACAATCAATTCTCATATGTGAATGTATATAAGGAATGAATAATCCTTAACTGACTAGGAATTAGAGGAAGGTTTAGGTATGATCTTCACAATTTTTGGAAAGGTTCCTTCACATAAGTGTAGGACCTTGAATGTGTATAAAAGATTTATTATTGACATTTGGTATAACACAGTTCATTAGATGCTGAAAGTAGCATATCTGTTAAATCTATGTCATAAACACTACCTCTCGACAATATAACATGACCAATTATCACTCGTCCACAATACTGTTATCATCTGTCTAGTAGTCATTACATGATGGATAGTAATGGACCTTATCTGTGTATATAATGGTTATACAACAACTGTGAGGGATTTTGCTGATATATATGTGACCAAATTTTGGAAAACCGTCGATATACGTACAATAGTACTTTTGTAATAAAACACTTTTAAAAACTATGGGTAAAAAATGCAAGCTCCAGAAAAAATTATGCAAGTTTTTATTGCCTCACTGGTAGGCGAATTAAACCTCCAATTGATAAATCCTGGGAATCATCGTGTTCGCCTGTTCATAGGGAGTACCAAATTCTTTGTTTCATCTCCATACATGAAAGAATTTCAAAGTTACAGACGTTTGTTTACGTTGCGGTGACAAAAGAATTTACCGATGATCGTTTTTCAGTTAACTTGCCTTCCTTCTTGAACACAGAAGCATGCCTAGGGAAAAAATATACCTTGGTGGATGCATAAATTCATGGCGAACACAATGACCCAAGATCCAATTTCGTGTACCGTTGTATCAGTAAGTTATGATGGCTTATGTAAGCGCCTGTAGATTATTTTCTCGATAGCTTCTGTACGTATCAATTTATTTGCTGGTCCGGCTGTCTAGTGCTGTATTTCCAAAGCTGCTTAACTTATGAAGCTGAAACTTGGCTAGTCCATTCCTCTGTCCCTGTAGAAAACAAAGAACAAATAAAATGCATTTTGAAAATTGTGCGGATATCGACGGTTTTCTCGTCATATATACAGTATCATACAGTACAATAGTATTGTAGTCAGTGTTGGGAGTAACGCCTTACTTAGGTAACGCGTTACATAATATTATTACTTTTGTGGGAACTAAGTAATATAATGAAATATGCTATAAAAACAGGAAATATAACTCAAGTTACTTTACTAACAAATGTAATGCGTTACCAAAGTAATATTGTTATTGTAACGAGTCTAATATTACGTAACATTATTACTACAAGTAACGAAGTTACTAATTTCGTTAGTAATCCACTAAGTAATGCCTAGCCACAACGAAGTAATGAAGCCTATTGAATGAAGCTTATTCACCAGCTTCTTACTTATAACCAAGATTTGCACATTGCCCAACAACGCCATCATGGCACGTGATATGGTGGTAGTTTCACATGTGACAGCTTAAGGCTGTGGACACAAAGTAATATAATATGTAATATTATTATAGTTACTTTATTTTATGGGTAATATGTAACTGTAACTAAATAGTTCTGTTGCAAGTAATATGTAATATGTAACTAGTTACTTTTAAAAAGTAACTTACCCAACACTGTGTATAGTAGGGATGATGAAGGTGTGGGCATGGTCCACGAAGAAAAATCTACTGAAAATCATCTTCAGAAATCCTTCACGGCCACTTCACAGTATTGGTCAGGTATAAACAAGCCCAAATATGTCTTCAGAATGACCCGAAATGTTTCAGACGAGGTGCTACGAATTTTTGAAAAAAATATTTTAGCGAATTTTCTACTGCCTCACTGCCTGCCTGCCTGCCTGCCTGCCTGATGCATTCAGTAAACCGTAGCAGAAAACTGCCTACAGCTACAGCCTTGCTTCTTTGGCAGAAACGCTTCGAATTTTGTGGCGAAAAAATCTTTCACAATAGTAAGTACCTACTATGTATGCACTACTGTCTTAGTATTTTATCTTTGATCCTACTTTATCGTGGTCATCGCTCATGGGCATGGCTTCCATCAAAGCACACACACCACAGTGCCCCAACATATTGGAATAAACGTGTAGCATAATTGTAGCGAGCATGTGATTTTAATGTTGGGATACACTTCGGGATATGTTGCTACTGCCTGTTCAACATCGCCGGTTGAGAAACTATACGCGCAGGGATTAGAGTGTTTGCTTTGCCTCGAAGGTGGTTTCTTTTCTGAGTTTAAAAACTGGGTATATATAGCGCCTCTCTATAGACTTTATGGGTAGCTTTCCCAGAGCACTTTTCACGTGTACTACAACTGAAAAACACTGTAGTAGACCTCATAGGCTCACGTATCTCGTCGTCTAGAAAGTGGGCGTGACCCGTATTTACGCGAACTAAAAGTAAAAGCAGCCCTGAAGCTTTGTTGAGAGAATTAGTGGAAAATAATACTGTAGACACACTATAAAACTGTTGAAAAGATACTTCTGTGGGTAATGTGTTGTTTAAAGCAGTTTGTTAAAAATACGCATCCTTACGAATGTTTAGCTTCGTATTTTGGGAATTGCAGGTTATTCATGGATTACTAAATACGGTTATTCAATAAAGTTTACAAAAAAAGTACACAAACAAGTGAAAGAAAAAATTAGGAATTTTCCATATGGGACTGCAGCAATAAAAAGCACTGAAACAAGCCGCTGAGACAAAACACAACTGAATGATTGTATTTTAATCCCTCTTTTAGCCTGCTATGATGTATGGTTAAAGTAGGGATTAAAATGCAATCATTCAGTTGTGTTTTGTCTCAGCAGCTTGTTTCAGTGCTTTTTATTGCTGCAGTCCCTACTCATATGGAAAATTCCTAATTTTTTCTTACACTTGTAGAGGGAAATTTTGGTGGGAAAGTTTTGGCGAATTTGGTGATTCGCTACAAATTCTCCAAAGTTTTATCCCGCCAATTATAGTCCAGTCCACTATGTACTTTTGTTCAAATTTTATGGGGATTAGCAAACCTATATAATTTTCAGAAAGCTTAGAGCATGGAGAATCTGAAAATCATTGTTTACATTTGCACAGATTCCTGCAAGGTCAGCATTTTTGAATTTCAAAGTGGCAGCCAATGAAGTAAGAAATCCTGATATATCAATTTTAATTTGGCATAAAAGTTCATTAATGAACTCAACAAATTCTCTGGTGACATTTTTACATCTCTATTCATTAGAGGTGATAGTTAATCATGAATAATTAAAAGTTTTAATAAACGGAATAGAAGAGTGTCCATTATGCTGCAACAACTCATGAATAAATTTTAGCAAAAAGAATTGAGGAATATTTCAGATTAATTGGATGAGATATATGTATAACTGATGTAAAGTATTAGTTTGGTTTCCACAGAAACAGTTCAAGCCTAAAAACAGCAGAAAAGATTGAGTTACTCTAACAGAGCAGTCACTTACTCTGATAAAGCAGTCAACTTTTGACTCCATATTTCCAATGTAGCAGTCACTTTTGTGAAAGTCCTAGCTAGTGTGCTTATGTTGGGCATAAATTTCAGGAGATTAGCTAATTCTAGGCTTGAAAGAATGATTGGAATTTACATAAAATATTCTCCCCTAAAAGGTAATTTTGTTAATTAGCAATTGGCAACTATGATTTCACCCTGACTGGCACTTTTGTCAGTTGGTGGTATGCATTGACATAGTCAGGTTAACTATATAATTATGTCAAAGATAACTTTGTTCAAAATTTATGGGCCTACATAAAGCTCGGAGCATGGAGAATGAATGCATGGAGATCAGTGAACATCAATGCTTAAATTTACTGTATACAGATGCCTGCATGCATGGTAGTCAATCAGCAGTTTGAAAATAGCAGTCTTTATGGTGCTAATTTCTTCATATATCAGCCTCTTATTGAAAGTGAATTGCAACAAACACCATTTCTATGTTCTCACATCCATTATAGAATCCTTTACTTAATGGCCTCTAAAGTGCTAAGAAACCTAAAAGCAATTTATTTGGCAGATAGTTATTGCATGAAACAAAGTGAATAAGTAAATTGTTAACATTGAGAAGTAGGGTATAGTTACATATGAAGACATCATGTCTATGCATGTATGTACATATACATAAGAATCATCAGCAGTGTCACTGTTGTCATTATTAATGCATCATATACTATATACTGTACATTAGGGATCTTATAGAATTGAGCTTTTCCAGTTCAAATATCACCCTAAAACCAGTCTTAATTTCCCTTCATGACAGCTTGGCAGCATTGGTTAGACACAGCCAAGCCCCAAAATGTCAACTCCAAATTCTTCCAACAAGTTTCTAAAACTTTTCTATTCAACAAAAATTTTATGCTGACTGACTGACTTGATGTACTGACCGATGCTCCCTGCCAAGCATAACTTGACATACAGGCTTGATTTTGGCAACATACAATATATACATGCATCATGGACTTGCCTATGTCCTCCTTTGTGTTCCAGTTCTCTTCACTGACAATGCAAGGTGTCAGTTCATGCTATATTATATCGTGATATGGCTTCCCTGTGGCTGTATTTTCCATAAGTAATATGATCAAGAGTATCCTCCCCATTATATACTCTTGATATGATTGATTGTTGGGACCCTTCTCGTGCTGTTCTTTGTTTGCAATGTTGTGTAATGGGCAAAGCATACTGTAGATGAAAATGAAGCATCATGGCTACCTCACATAACTGATAGTTGGGGCGTGCGTCCAGACACATGGCTTGTCAGGTGCCTGTCCTCCTTTTGATGCAACATATGTGCGGGTCCACCAGTCATAATTGTGTTACAAAAACAATAAACAAATAAGTAGAAACTTGGATTAAGGATCAAAAATGTAAAGAAACAAGGGAATAGCTAAACAGTAGTGAAACAATAGAGGTTGCCTATATACTGCAGATTAAATGTCAGTACATCTGCAGTATGTAGGCAACCTCTTTTGTTTCACTACTATTTAGCTATTCAATTGTTTCTTTACTCTTTGATCCTTTATGCTTAAAGCAGTTATTGTGAGCCAGTGATTAAAATGTCTTGGTTAGATGTGCCAAATGTCCTTTATTTATTTTGGATAAGAATCAATTTGTCGACAATGGCAATCTTTGGATTATTTGAATATGTCTGATATACAATCATTCTGTCACTGGAAAGCAAATTTTCATTGGATTTACAGTGGATACTAATTTTCAAGATTGTGTATATATCGTTTTAACTTGTTGGTGCAAGTCTGTCTGGTGCAAAAAAAATTGCTTTTGGTGATCAGCGTGAATTCATCCTTGCCAATTGTTATTTTAAAACTATTAAGCAAATTCCAACTATTGTCTTTGAAAATGAAAATTCTTTCAAAATTTTTCGAGTAATAATTATGCTAAACATGCATAAACACATAAGCAAAAAAAAATAGGCTCAAAAGTTGACTGCTTTACTAGATTATGTGACTGCTCTATTAGAGTATCTACATTTTCAGGCTTGAATTGTTTTATTAGAAGTCAAATTACACATTGCACCAATTACACTTTGCACCAGTTACACTTTGCACCAGTTTTACTCCAGAATATTCGTTAACTTTTTTTCACTGTATATTATTCCTGAATTATTGCAGCATATAATGGGCGTTCTTCTATTCCCTTTGCAAAAACTTTCAATTATTCATGGTTAACTGTCACTTCTAATGAATAGAGGTGTAAAAATGTCACCAGAGAATTTGTTGAGTCCATTTATCAAACTTTTATATCAAAATTAAACTTGATGTATTAGAAATTTGTTATTTTTAGGTTCCACTTTGAAATTAAAAAATGCTAACCTTGCAGGAATCTGAGCAAATGTAAACATTGATTTTCAGATTCCTCAAGCTCTAAGCTTTCCAAAAATGTGTAGGTTTGCTAATCCCCATAAACTTTGAACGAAAGTGTATTTTTTGACATAGTGAACCTGGCTATTACTCGTAGTGCTTGAGATAAGCATCTTTATAGCTATGGATTGGACTTAGATTACCCAAAGTTTATTCCACCAAATGCATTTAGCTTGTTATTTGCCACAGTTTACCTCCGCCAAAGTTTCCCTCTATACGGTATACCCGAGGTCTACAGGCCCGATTGTGGTTTCAATAGCGTGGGCAAATAGCTCTTAGAATGTTATTCCTACATCATTATGTTTCAACACACGCCAGTAGCTTTCAATTGTAGGATTGGTTTTGGGATGTAAAGGATCTATGATTTTTAAATACTACATTAAACCTTCACTATTGTGACAGTACATAATACATTAAGTCAAGTACTTAGGAACTCACCTAGTTGTCACATTTTTTCTTGTTTCATCTGCTGCTCAATGGCTAACACACCCCATGCAATGGGTAGAAATACACATCACCCAAGTGATTGTTTTACAGATCAGTCATTGTAGAACATAGTTTAAAGGCCAGCAGGTGTAAAGGCCGGTAGTGAGTATGTGGCAGGTGAAGTGGCCAGTAGCAAAAGCAAGCATGATGGAGACAGTGTATGAGTAATCCTGTTGATTTAATTTCAAAGCTATGATAAACTAAATCCCTGTATGAATCTTATTTTGGTTTTGTTCCTGGTGGTGATAGTAAGCCCAAAGATCTACAGAAGCCTGTCTACAAGAAGTGTTATTACAGTAGCAACTCACATGAAAGTGTGCCTAATTTCCAGTGTTATCCCAATAATTGCAAAAATTTGGCAGAAGTTAACAGACGCTGTCACTTACTTTATCACAAAGGGCATGAGGCATATACTTGTGGCTTGGTGGCTCATAATTTGGATCAAACATTTGTAACAAGTGTTTAAATCTAGGTTTCTCAACTAAGTATGTGGGCATCTGGTGTTGCCATACCCAGGTTATACAACACTACCAAAGATGAAGTACTGAAAGGCATACATGTTGTAGTTTTTTTTATCGACTACAGATTTATGGTACAGCAACACTAGCCATCTCTACATGGATTTCACTGTTCACTACATTAATGTGGTTTGGGAAATTCAAAGTAGCTGCCTTCAATTTCTCTACTTCTCTGAATCACATGCTGGTGAAAACTTGTCTGAGGGCTTATGTGAAACATTGAAATCTTGTGGACTTGAGGAACCCCAACAAATTTGTATTACTGCTGGTAATGGATCCAATATCCTTTCTGCAGTTAGCATGTTGAATTGGACACATCTTTCCTGTTTGAGAAACAATCTGAATAGTCCATTTTCAATAAGGCTAAAGTATGCAGTGCACTTTTTGGCTTCTTGTATGGCTTTACTGGGGTGCCTTAAATTAACCGCAAAAGTCTGTTTTCCATAGGCTCCAATGTATTTTGACATCACCTTTGATTAGCTGTTGATCTCGTATACTTTGGTGTAGCAATTAGTGATACAGATTTTCAGAAGCTTCTGGAACCACTCTATTAATTGATCCTTGTTGAATAGCGCTGTGACCTCTAATGAAGTTAATATACCACGATATTGATGACCTGTTAATTATGACATCATTTGTGCATGAGTTGTCTTGAGGAGTTAAAACAGCTAAAATGAGAGCTCTTTTGTGAGGTAGGCACTTTGTGTTGAAGTTTTAAATGATTTCTGGCCTTGTAGCCATTAGCAAGCACTGTATTGCTTCACCATCTAAGTAAACCTAGTTTTCACGTGTGGTAGCGTTGATAGTGGTGTTTCCCTTAATCTAACCATCAAGGCTTAAAGTTTAATTGTTGTAATTGATGTTTTCTTTGTACAATTGTTTCTGGTAGGGTTCCTTACTGTTCTAGCCTTTGTCTTCTGTGCTTTCTAGATTACACGCACAAATGATGTCATATGTGAGCAATTATTTCTACTGCTGCATATTTTTGTCATGTTTCATGGTATGAACTACCAACATGGACTGTTTTAAAGAGCAGTGTCAAAAGTTTAAAAAGCTTCATAGCAGCCTCCAACACAATTCAGTATGCTTGAGTACCATGCCCAGAAAGAGAAGGCTAAAATACATTGTAGCCATTGGAAAACATGGTTTCGCGGTTAAAAGCAGGCACCCCACAGAAGCCATAAACTTAATTGCATACCTTGGTTGCTTATTGAGAATGGACTATTCAACAAAAGGAGATGATCGTGTGGTAAGAGTATTTGGATTATGTAAAAAACTGTAGCCTCAGTTTTTTCTCACAGTGAGTAAGCAAGATTTATCTGCCATTCAAACATGCCTGAAACCGCTAGAGCATACACTTTTTACTAACTGTCCAACAAGGTGGGAATCTAACCAAATAAAGGTGGAGCATGTAAAAGAACAAGAAGATGCTATACATCATGTGCTAAAAAAAAACTTGCCATTTAAAAACTTGCCATTTAGTTCCTACCTGGCAAGACAATTGAATGGTGTTAACAATGCTTTGTCAGCCTTGAAGAACTTGACTGATGATTTATCTGTGACAGTGTCAGCTAGTAAACCAATACTAGACCATTTCTATACAGACATATCTATCAAAGAAGATGATGTTCATTTTAAAAAGGATATAAGTCTTAAGTCATGGCGTACAGTATACTGATCCTATGGTGAATAAACTATTTCATATGACAGGCTTTGTAAACCCATGTTTCAAACCCAATTTCATCGACAGTGAAGACTTGGACACAATCAAGAATAGCAAAACTGTTGAAGCTATGACTAGAGATGCTAGAGAGACTTGACAAACCCATGAGCCTCTAGCAAAGATTAAAAAGGTTACTCTGGGGAGTATCCTTAAACAAGCCACAAAAGCAGAAGTGCTAACACTGAAAAGTAGGACTAGTTTGGAAGACAAGGTGAAAAAAAGAAATTAAATCCTATTTGCAGTCCCCAAAGCCAGATGCACCCATAAAAGTGGTGGAAGAGAAATTTTGTTTCAACTCTACCTAGATAGGAGTCTGTTATGCTTTTTGAGCTTCCCATTATTCTTTCTGGCAATTCTTTTTAAATTTACGTATTATTCTCAAAAATATTCTTGGAATCTGTGCAAAAACAAGCATATTAGTGAGAGTTTTTTTGCAGAAGTGGCTGCTATATTAGAATTATGCACTGGGTGTTGAGTGCTCTATTAGAGTAAGTGACTACTCTATTAGAGTATATTGATCTTTTCAACCGTTTTTATGCTTGCACTGTTTCAGTGTTGATTTTGCATTACACATATTTGCACTGAATATTCCTAGGACTCATCTGATTATTCCGGAATATTCCCCAATTCTTTTGACTATACCTACTATTCCTGAAATTATTCCAGCATTAGACGTGTCCCTATTATCCTGTTAGTGTCAGCAAGGAAATACCTGTGCCAGCTGTCCATCTTGAATAATTATTTGGTGTTTCAGAGTCATTGTTATTTGCTGACAAATGATACTTACTAAACCCTGAGAAGGTCAACATGGTAACCTTATTAGCTACTAATAATTTATAAGATTAATGTTCTTTTACTGTTTTTACCAGGTTACAACAATCATTTATGTGATGTTACAAATATCAAGATAAAATCAAAATCTAGATCAAGACACACGGTAGTGTGTCGTGCGGCCCAAGAAGCCGGCGCGCAACCCCGTGAGTATATTGACAGGAAGAAAGAAAACGCAATTTTCGCACCTCCGTAGCTCTGTGCTGCCTCGATGAAACAAGACAAATTTTGCTGTGTACATTCCCTCCAACTTCAGTACTCCACATTCCAAATTTGAGCGAAATCGCTTCAGGCATTCCTGAGATATGCGACTTCACAAATTGGCTTAGTTTCTTCGTTTTTGTTTTCTTCTTCCTCTTTTCGCACACTTACAAAAACTGCTATAAAACGCGAACGCGTTATCCGATTGACTTGAAATTTGGCACACAGAAGGGGGGTATAAAGGCGCATCTCTGTACCAACTTTGGCTGGAATACCATAAACAGGCAAAGAGGTATGAGCAATTATGCATGAAAAATAACACCAATATGTTGTCACGCCTACAGGGTAAACCGCGTATGGGTAGAAGCTGAAAATCGGTGGGTGAATAGGTTAACTATTGAACCTCAAACCTATTGTGGTTTGAAAGAAATCGAGCTAAAAACCAGGAAAATACAGCGAAAAAATCAACAGTGTGTAACAATTACGCAATCGAGATTAGCAAATTTTTATTATTATTATTATTATTATTATGCTTGCCACGCCTACCAGATAAACCACTTGGGGTAATGCTTTGAAAATCGCTGTACAGATGGAGTTATCATCTTAGAAAGGCTCTTCAATGGTGTAGAAAAATCAGACTTAAAGCCACGGAGTTATAACACGAAATCCAACTTGGTGTAGCAAGTGCGAAATCGAGATACTCTAATAGAGCAGTCATCCTAATAGAGCAGTCACCCTGAACAGAATTCAAGAGATCAGTTAGAAATAAGTAACCTGTATAGAGATCAGCTACAAACAAATCACCCTGTAGATGAGTTCAGCTACAAACAATTCATCCTGTTCAGACATCAGTTAGAAGAAGTTTTCTTGTAGAGAGTTCAGTTACAAACAAATCACCCTGTTGGAAGATCAGCTAGAAGATGTCACCTTATAGATAGTTCAGTTACAAAGAAACCACCATGTAGAGAATTCAGCTACAAACTAGTGACCCTGTAGATACATCAGCTAGAAGAAGTTACCTTGTAGAGAGTTCAGCTACAAAGAAACCATTCTGTAAAGAGCTCAGTTGCAAACAAATCACCTATACACAATTCAGCTATAAACAAATCACCCTGTAGAGAGATCAGCTAGAAGAAGTTACCTTGTAGATAGTTCAGCTACAAATAAATCATCCTGTAGAGAGATCAGCTAGAAGAAGTTACCTTGTAGATAGTTCAGCTACAAACAATTCACCCTGTACAGAGCTCAGTTAAAAGAGGTTTCCTTGTAGAGAGTTCAGCTACAGACAAATCACTCTGTAGAGAGATCAGTTAGAAGAAGTTACCTTGTAGATCGTTCAGCTACAAACAATTCACCCTGTAAAGAGATCAGCTAGAAGAAGTTACCTTGTAGAGAGTTCAGCTACAAAGAAACCATCATGTAGAGAATTCAGCCGCAAACAAATCATGTATAGAGAGTTCAGCTACAAACAAATCTCCCTGTAGAGAGATCAGCTAGAAGAAGTTTCCTTGTAGAGAGTTCTGCTACAAACAAATCGCCCTGTAGAAAGATCAGCTAGAAGAAATCACCTTGTAGAGAGTTCAGCTTCAAAGAAGCAATCATGTGAGAGTTCAGGTACAAACAAATTGTCCTGTAGAGAGATCAGCTAGAAGAAGTTACCTTGTAGAGAGTTCAGCTACAAAGAAACCATCATGTAGATAGTTCAGGTACAAACAAATTACCCTGTAGAAAGATCAGCTATAGAAGAAATCACCTTGTAGAGAGTTCAGCTACAAAGAAACTATCATGTAGAGAGTTCAACTACAAACAAATCACCCTGTAGAAAGATCAGCTATAGAAGAAATCACCTTGTAGAGAGTTCAGCTACAAAGAAACCATCATGTAGAGAGTTCAGCTACAAACAAATCGGCCTGTAGAGAGATCAGCTAGAAGAAATTACCTTGTAGAGAGTTCAGCTACAAAGAAACCATCATGTAGAGAGTTCAGCTGCAAACAAATCACCTGTAGAGAGTTAAGCTACAAACAAATCTCCCTGTAGAGAGATCAGCTAGAAGAAGTCACCTTGCATGCAGGGAGTTCAGTTACAAAGAAATAAACCATGTAGAGAGTTTAGCTGCAAACAAATCACCTGTAGAGAGTTCAGCTAGAAACAAGTCACCCTGTAGAGAGATCAGCTAGAAACAAGTCACCTTGTAGAGAGTTCAGCTAGAAGAAGTCACATTGTAGAGCTACAAAGAAACTACCATGTGGAGTTCAGCTGCAAACAAATCACCCTGTAGAGAACTCAGCTACAAACAAATCGCCCTGTAGAAAGATTAGCTAGAAGAAGTTACCTTATAGGGAGTTCAGCTATGAACAGATCACCCTGTAGAGAGTTCAGCTACAAACAAATCACCCTGTAGAGAGTTCAGCTACAAACAAATCACCCTGTAGAGAGTTCAGTTACAAAGACACCACCATGTAGAGAGTTCAGCTGCAAAAAAAATCAATCACTCTGTTGAGAGTTCAGCTAGAAGAAGTCACCTTGTAGAGAGTTAAGCTGCAAATAAATCACCGTGTAGAGAATTCAGCTACAAACAAATCACCCTGTAGAAAGATCAGCTAGAAGAAGTTACCTTGTAGAGAGTTCAGCTACAAAGAAACCACCATGTAGAGAGTTCAACTGCAAACAAATCACCTGTAGAGAGTTCAGCTAGAAACAAGTCACCCTGTAGAGAGATCAGCTAAAAACAAGTCACCCTGTAGAGAGTTCAGCTAGAAGAAGTCACATTGTAGAGAGTTCAGCTACAAAGAAACTACCACGTAGAGAGTTCAGCTGCAAACAAATCATCCTGTAGAGAGTTCAGCTAGAAGAAGTCACCTTTTAGAGAGTTCAGCTACAAAGCAACCACCATGTAAAGAGTTCAGCTGCAAAAAACTCAATCACCTTGTAGAAAGATCGGCTAGAAGAAGTTACCTTGTAGAGAGTTCAGCTACAAAGAAACTTCCATGTAGAGAGTTCAGCTGCAAACAAATCACCTATAGAGAGTTCAGCTAGAAACAAGTCACCCTGTAGAGAGTTCAGCTAGAAGAAGTCACATTGTAGAGAGTTCAGCTACAATGAAACTCCCATGTAGAGAGTTCAGCTGCAAACAAATCACCCTGTAGAGAACTCAGCTACAAACAAATATGCAGTGTAAAAAGATCAGCTAGAAGAAGTTACCTTGTAGAGAGTTCAGCTACAACAAAACCACCATGTAGAGAGTTCAGCTACAAACAAATCACCTGTAGAGAGTTCAGCTAGAAACAAGTCACCCTGTAGAGAGATCAGCTAGAAACAAGTCACCTTGTAGAGAGTTCAGCTAGAAGAAGTCACGTTGTAGAGAGTTCAGCTACAAAGAAACCACCATTTAGAGAGTTCGGCTGCAAACAAATCACCCAGTAGAAAGTTCAGCTATGAACAGATCACCCTGTTGAGAGTTCAGTTAGAAACAAGGAATCCTGTAGAGAGATCACCTAGAAGTATCGCCTTGTAGAGAGTTCAGCTACAAACAAATCACCTGTAGAGAGTTCAGCTACAAACAAATCACCCTGTAGAGAGATCATCTAGAAGAAGTCACCTTGTAGAGAGTTCAGCTATAAAGAAACCACCATGTAGAGAATTCAGCTGCAAACAAACACCCTGTAGAGAACTCAACTACAAACAAATCACCCTGTAGAGAGATCAGCTAGAAGAAATTACCTTGTAGATAGTTCAGCTACAAACAAATCACCCTGTAGAAAGATCAGTTAGAAGAAGTTACCTTGGAGAAAGTTCAGCTACAAAGAAACCATTTTGTAAAGAGCTCAGCTGCAAACAAATCACCTGTACAGAATTCAACTACGAACAAATCACCCTGTAGAGAGATTAGCTATAAGAAGTTACCTTGCAGATAGTTCAGCTACAAACAAATCTCCCTGTAGACAGATCAGCTAGAAGAAATTACCTTGTAGAGAGTTCAGCTACAAAGAAACCACCATGTAGAGAGTTCAGCTGCAAAGAAATCACCCTGTAGAAAATTCTGCCAGAAACAAATTGCCCTGTAGAAAGATCAGTTAGAAGAAGTTACCTTTTAGAGAGTTCAGCTACAAAGAAACCATTCTGTAAAGAGCTCAGCTGCAAACAAATCACCTATACAGAATTCAGCTACAAACACATCACCCTGTAGAGAGATCAGCTAGAAGAAGTTACCTTCTAGATCGTTCAGCTACAAACAATTCACCCTGTAGAGAGAGCAATTAGAAGAAGTCACCTTGTAAAGTGTTCAGTTGCAAAGAAACCACCATGGAGATTTCTGTAATCAATATAATATTATGTGACCGGATTTGCGAAAAGGGGTCTTCCACACACATCCAATTCCGTAACCGTTGGAGACCATAACTCAGTGTTCAAGTAACATATTAACCTGAAAATTTCACCACGTATTCAGCTATAGTGGTGCTCACCACTGTCCAAAATTCAAGGCAATAGCTCTTTCCAATCTGAAGTTATCAATTGTCAAAGTTGGCAAATTTGATGTGTGTGGAAGACCCCTTTTCGCAAATCCGGTCACATATGTATTATACAGTATATATAATTTGTACATTTACTGATAAAATATTTAAAGTACATCTACTTCATCTTTTCTTCTTCCTGTAGTAAAGAAAAAAACATAGGTTAAAAAAGTCCCAAAGCTGGCCATAGGCCGGCTTTGGGGTATACAAATACAAAAAGAAATGAAATCTAATCCAAAACAGCCAAGCTGTAAAAAAAGTGTGCGGCCCTCAGAAAGGCTATGGTGAAAAAAGATGTGAAATCCAAGGTGGCGGCCAAGAAATGGCTGTGATGGTAGGTTAATGGTAAAAATTTTAATAATGACAATTTAGGTAAATTTTGTGAAGCGGCACAAAAATTCACCTGAATTGTCGTTATTAAAATTTTTACCATTAACCTACCATCACAGCCATTTCTTGGCCGCCACCTTGGATTTCACATCTTTTTTCACCATAGCCTTTCTGAGGGCCGCACACTTTTTTTACAGCTTGGCTGTTTTGGATTAGATTATTTTAGCAGCAAATATTTAGATTATTAAAAATATGATATCACCCAACACTACATGATGAGTTGTAATGCACTAATAAGTTACCTGTTTGTCAAGCTGAACTTACTAATAACTGAACTCTTTACAGTGTGTTACGGTGTTAGTATGTAGCTGAACTCTCTACAGGGTGTTATGTAGCTGAACACTGTACATTAGTAGTATACAGTGCCAAGGCACTAAGAAGGTATTGTGAAGCTGGTTTTTGGGTGATATTTTTGACCTAAACTTACATGATCCCTAATGTACAGTACAACCAAACCCGAAAATGCCTTCAGTATGACCCTAAATGCTTCCAATAGAATGCTATAAATTTTTAATTTTTTTTATTCAATAGCACTTTTTACCAACTAACTGCCTGCCTGCCTGCCTGCCTGCCTGCCTGCCTGCCTGCCTGCCTGCCTGCCTGCCTGCCTGCCTGCCTGCCTGCCTGCCTGCCTGCCTGCCTGCCTGCCTGCCTGCCTGCCTGCCTGCCTGCCTGCCTGCCTGCCTGCCTGCCTGCCTGCTGCTTGCCTGATGCCTTCAGACAAGCATAACCTGATTATGGCTAAGGCTATATATGGGCCTATTTTTCACTGTTTGACAGCCTGGCAGATACCTTTTGACACACTGCAGTATGTACAATGCATGCATCATCTTTGTCCTCCTTTGTGTCCCATTTCTTTTTGCTAACAACTGAAGGAGTTGTTTCACAGTAGCGCATGTTGGCTTCTCTACATTTGAAAATGCATGGGAATTGTCCGTATTTTTTGTGATTACTGAATTGATTGCACAGGCTCATCACCTACTGTTGTAACAGGCTGAGCACAGCTGAAGGTAAAGTGTAATGGCTACTTCACTTTTTAAACATTAATTGATAATCTGGGTGTGCATTCAGATGAAAACATTAACATTGGTGCCACATTTTCTTTTGATGTGGTATCCATGGTTTTACCAGTCATGTTGTTACAAAAATGTAATTATAAGGAAAATTATGAATTTTAAGCATAATTAGGGATCCTAGAAAAATGTAGGGGAACGAGGTGTTGTCTACTCCTGCAGATATACTAGTGGGCATTCAATCCTTAATTCAGTCAAAGGTTTAGGGATTAAAATGTAATGTCCACAAGTGTGTCTGCAGTGTAGGCGACCTCCCTTGGTTTACCTAATCGAACTTAATGACTTATACTTGGCACAATAGTAACTATCCCAATGGTTTATGAGATACTTTACCAACTAAACAATAACGAAGTTTTAGGATGACTTGGTTATCAGCTATGATTTACACACATACAAGAAGTTGTCTGAAGAGCATTTTATACATGTACATCACATTAGGTACATAATTATTTGTGTGAGTGTCCAATAAATTTGAACTTGTTGTGTAGTTTAGCAGGTCATCTGTTTGTGAGTAAACAAGTTAATTGACTACGTACAACTGACATTCACCACATGATTATTATTATAAAGTATGGTAGTACTGTGTAGAAGAGTTATGAAGGTTTGACATTTTTGGTCAAAAATATCATCCAAAAACCATCTTCAATTTTCCTTCATGACAGCTTAGATATTGGTTAGGCATGATCAAGTTTAAATGTGCCTTCATTGTGATCCTAAGCACTTTCATTAACCTTTACAAAGTTGAAAAGTGATTGAAGGAATTTTTCGTTGTCAACTGGCTGAAACATTGTTTTCTCATGATTTCTTTGATGGAATTTCTGTGTAAAATAATTATGGTGAAACAAGAGCTGATCAAGTGGTTGTGTCACTATTTGTACAATACCATCAAAAGATTTCATTTATAGTGTAAGCACTTGACATTTCAGCCTGTTGTTAGTTGGTAGAGTTAGTAGTGATTTGGATAATGTGAACAGTGTGGAATAAACTAAAGCCCACAATCAATTGTCATAAGTGTATGTATATAAGTAATCACCAATCCTTAACCAAATGAACATAGGAATAGTGTGGGCTGTAACTCTCACAATTTTTGGAAAGGTTCCTTCACACAAGTGTTAGGACCTTGAAGAACAATTAAATGTGTATGAAGCCAATGGTGGATCCAGGATGGGGTATCTGGGCAAATTCCCCCCCCCCACCCCCCCACCTTGAGGAAGAGCCAGCCATACTTCTGATTAAAATACTAAACTTTGTCAGACCAAGATCAGTTTATAAAACTTATGAAAATATAGCTATGCACATTTTACTAGCACAATTATACAAATTCACCTGAAACCATAGTGAACCAAAGCCAAATCAACTATGAAATTGTCACCCAACACCTTCGTGTTTACTAAACGCTTCTAAAAATAATTGTTTATCATGTTGCTGTTGTTTAAGACATTCAAAGTCTTTTTACACAGCTTTACAACCATCTGCAAAGGCCAAAATGACAAAAATCAACAGTGAGACACAACTAAGAGGTGATTATTTGCTGCTTCAATAATGCAGCAACTAAAGAGAATCTCACTCTCCCCAACCTTCTACAACTTAGCCTGTTTGTGCCCCTCCCCTTGCCAGCTCCTGGATCCGCCCCTGGAAGCCATTCAAGATGTATGATGTATTATTGACATTGACAGTAAAGCACAGTCAGTAGGTGCTGACAGTAGCATATCTGCCATATCTGTGTCATAAACACTACCACTTGACAATTTGACGCAACTAATTATTACTCCTCAGACTCACCCCACAATACTGTTATCATCTTCTAGTAGTCATTATATGATGGATAGTAATGGACCTTATCTGTAATGATGCCAAAATAGTGTTTGGATTTTTACAAAGGGGTACACACTATACACATACCCACACCTTCTTGACTGCATATCAGGAGATCTTCATCCAAAAACCCTTGATGGAAAATATCCACTAGAGTAACCAAACCTATTTGTCCCTATGTGATAATCATTGTATCTGAGTTAATATTGCCTTGATAAGAAGTAATGTACTATGTCACTGTTTAGATAGCACAGTTTTATATACACATTTTTTTATTGATATAAAGTAGTGTGCTAATCCTTGTTTGATACCTTTACACAAGCTTATAATAATCTGATTGCTGTTGATACACAGTAGATTATGGTAATTTAACTGATTCGTTTGAACAGCATAATAAACGTACTTAATGGATCAGTTGTTTTTCCCCTTTTGACAGAGTCTTCGGTGTGATAAACACAGTGGCCAATGTATATATCAACTGTTCTATTAAAGTGTAATACTGACTGTTCTATTAGAGTATATCAATCTTCTTACAATATAATAGCTGTGACCATGATTCAAATACAAAAAAGGTCTCCAATTAGTTTGGAAAGCTGCACTGACTAAGACAGTCAGTGACTCACACTACACTTCGGTTAGAGCTGGGCAATAGTGAAATTATTACAAGACAGTCGATAGTGACAACCACAATAACCATATGTATCACAATAGTACTTGAAGGACAGGTAGGTGCATAGTGTAAGAAATTCGCCTATCACTTGTACCAACAGTCTATAGTAGTGTACTGAACAACTAGCAAGCAACTATACCTGTGTAAAATGTTAGTCAATTGCAAAATTACACTTGAAAAATATTAACAACATACCTGACCAAATTCCAGAGCAACAATTCTTTTACTTTTAAATTGTCGCTCACAAATCCAAAAGTTATTTTACTTGTTCAAGAACTACACATTATTGGTAATTTAGTATTAATCTTCTAAGCAGTTTAGATTAGTATTGAGCAAGATAGATCAGAAAAAAGAATTGATGGTAAGAAAAAAATGGGAAAAAAAGCAAAATAGTTAACACAAGAGTACATAATACACCTGTATGTTATAGTATGCAGTTAGTGGTAACATGTACTGAACTGGATTATTTAGTCACCATGTCACTAGGGAACTGCAATGAAGGCCTGTGTAGCAGTGAGTCATAAACTTGATAATAAACTGTGGAGAATAATGTGAATATATAATATGAAATAAATTAACACCATATTGAATTATTATATGTAAAGCTATGTAAGAGTTCAGTAAACCTTAACTAACCAGTCCTGGTAAGTACTGTTGACAATCATTGTCTTCTACAATTTTTGGAAAAGTTCCTTCACACAAATGTAGGACCTTGAAGGACTATTGAGTGTGTATGAAGCCATTCAAGATATATAATGTATTATTGACATTGCAACACAGTTCAGTAGGTCCTGACAGTAGCACATCTGTGATGTCTATTGTCACTCCTCAGACTCATAGAAATTATCTTTTAACAACCTCTTCAAATTAAGGTGACACATCCACAATAAGGACAATGATTGTTGTCTCAACAGGTCCAGCTCCATAATACCTTTCAAAGAGGAAAACCTCTGTATTGTAGTAAAATGTTCTTGTCTGTTATAGAGAGGTTCCACTAACATTCCATAAAGATTCTTATACACTATTATTTAATTGTATTGTATAGGCCAATGTGATGATGGAATACTCTATTGATGAAGCTTGTTCACTGCTTGCCATGACTTAGCATCAGCCAAAACACATGTACACTGACCCAGGTACAAGAAAATGTGAGAGAACAAACCATTACTACTATCCTTTTGGAATAAAATATGTGGTGGTATGTGTGTGTGTATGTGTGTGTGTGTTGTGCATGCGTATTGTGTGTACGTGTAGTGTATTAGTTAACAACAAACAAATTAGTATTATACTCAAAATTGTACCTAGCGTACTTTTGAACAGTGCTCAAAAATCAAGCCTATTATGCTCAAAATGATACTTTCAAAATCAAGGTTATGCTTGAGAAATGGCTATTTTATTAAAGTACATTATTTTTCCTGACTGCTGCTGTATTAGAGTGACTGCTCTATTAGAGTATCTAGATCTTTTACTAAATGTGAATAACCAACCAACAAAGTTAAGTCAGCAGCAGAGCTGAAAGGTTTGAAGACTGAATAGATTGCTTTGAGAGTGTAGCTGCTGTAAACAGCTGGAGCGACAGTGAGAAGGTACTGTGGCTAAGGGTAGCGTTAAAAGGGAAAGCTCATGTGGCATACAATCGGTTGTCTCACGAGACCCAGGAATTATATAAGGCCAGTGTTTCTGCTCTGAGAAATTGTTTTGAACCATGCACGTAGTTATAAGATTAACTTTGAATACAGAGCAAAACATGATGAGGAAAGTTGGGCAGATTTTGGCAATGATTTGGTAGTGTTGGCAGACTGAGTGTACTCAAATTGGCAGCCGGAAGCAAGGGAACTGCCAGCGCTTGATCGATATCTAGTCAAGATCAGTTATCCCCTCAACAGATAAGTTTTTATGTTAGACAACGATGCCCGAAGACAATTGATGAAGCTGTCACTGCGACTGTGGAATTTGACTTTCTTTTGCTGGGCATTCATTCTAACCAGGCACTATGCGACCTGTATGTCAGTAACTGAGAGGAACTGAAGCACAGTGAACGCCAGTAAAGATAGTATATATTAAAAATTATGAATTAAAAAATGAAGTAGGGATCCAAGTGATAAAATGTAGTGAAACAAGAGATGAACAATGGTAGCTATCACAGTATAGCTCAGTGGGAAATCCATACTTTTGGCACGGTATAACAATTATTATTAATATTTTGTGTTCAATGCTAAAGTAGGGATTTAATGCCAAAGTAGGGATTTTCCACTGAGCTATGCTGTAATAGCTACCAGTGTTCATCTCTTGTTTCACTACTTTTTATCACTTGGATCCCTACTTCATTTTTAATTCATAATTTTTAATATACTAGTTTGTTTAGTTAGTTTGTTTGTTAAAGCATACAGCTAGCTATAAACATGTGACTATTCGATTAGGATGACTGCTGTATTAGAGTATCTCGAGTTATGCGTGCTTGCCCAAAAAGGGGTATGGTCATTGTGGTTTCGATCGATTATTAGACTAGAGTATCTTGAATCAGCCTACCAACTTGGAGGTGTGTGGTCACAAATACAGCTAGCATAAAAGGGGCGTGTCATCATGGTCTCGATTGATAATGCGTAGAATGAAGAATGGCCGTGATCTTGTGACCTTTCGTGGATTACCAGTACCTCCGTACAGTAGCTAGTCTAAATGCCTTAAATAATTTTGTGGCGTCTATTATGCTGCTTAATAAAGAAAGTGTTGATATGGAAAATTAACACCTCGATATGATTTCGTTGGATGAAGAAGACAAGCAGCCTGATTGAAGGTAAAAGAAAAGACAAGGCACACAGGACGTACACTCATCAGTACCCCAAAAGGCACATCCCACCGGTGAGTTTGTTGTTGTGGCGTAAAATGGTGACCATGTGCAGCTTCGTTTGGGCTCTAGGCTTGCGACAGTGGTCAGGCAGTGAGTGAGACAAAATTTCGAGTTTTGACAATTTTTTAATAAAATTCTATATCCAGCCGCCAGTAAGCGTTTTCTTTTTTTAATGCTACATTTGATGTTAGATGGACTAAAATAATTCTATAAAGATGATTTTCGTCACATAAGAAGTTTCTAAGCTGGTTTTTAAAGGTGGTATTTTTGGTGGCACGCATCACTTTTGATGCAAACTCTGCTCTACCATATGTGACTGAATTTTGGAAAACCGTCGATATACGCACAACAGTACTTTTGTAATAAAACGCATTTAAAAACTATAGGTAAAAACGCAAGCTCCAGGAAAAAATTATGCAAGTTTTTATCGCCTCGCTGGTGGGCGAATTAAGCCGCCACTGGATAATTCCTGGGTATCATCGTGTTCGCCTGTCCATAGGGAGTACAAAAACCTTTGTTTCATCTCCATACACGAAACGATTCCAAAGTTACAGACGTTTGTTTACGTTGTGGTGATGAAAGAATTTACCGACGATCGTTTATCAGTGAATTTGCAATCCTTCTCAAACAAAGAAACATGCCTGGGGAAAAAACTATACCTTGGTGGATGCACAACTTCATGGCGAACACAATGAGCCAAGATTCAATTTCGTACATAGTTGTATCAGTACGTTATGATGGTTTATGTAAGCGCCTGTAGATTCTTTTCTCGATAGCTTCTGTACATATCAAATTATTTGCTCATCCGGCTGTCTAGTGCTGTATTTCCAACGCTGCTTAACTTAAGAAGCTGAAATTTGGCTAGTCCATTCCTCTGTCCCTGTAGAAAACAAAGAACAAATAAAATGAATTTTGAAAATTGTGCGGATATCGACAGTTTTCTAAAATTAGGTCACATATACTGTTTAATATTGGAAATGCCCCAGAAACTAGCAGATAGTTTAGGAATTCTTGAGGTAGCTGCAGCAGGACTGAATCTAGTAGATGGGGGTGCTGAAACGGAACGCACTACCACCGACGTAAACCAGTATGCAAAAGGCAATATTTTACGGATCAACCTCAACATCCTAACCAGCTCCAGCTGAGTGAGATCAAGCTCAGTTTAGCAAATTGTGGTGATTGTAAACTGAACAAATGTGCATGTACTACAATCTCAATTAATAGTGTTAGCAGTTATTATTTGTCGGGTATGTGTGAAATTCTCCTGTGGCATTTTTAGTACGTAGATACTGGAGCTGGAGTTTCGCTTATGCGTCAAACTGTTTGGGATAGAGCTAAACCAGCTGATGGTAAACTGGAGGCTAAGCTAGCACGCAACCTGGTGAGTGTTGATGGTAACCCGGTCAATATAAATGGTTCAGCTGTCATTCCTTTCACAATAGCGGGCTTACCATTTTAGCAAGAGTTCATTATCACTGAGCAGATCATTGCTGATGCCATCCTTGGCGTGAACTTCCTTGAATCAAACAAATGTGTTTTGAACTTGGCAAATAAAGAGATGTCAGTAGGACACCACGGTGTGCTACCACTTGTAAGTAATCCTTGCCACACCACACAGAGTCCAGTCAAGCTTACAGTAGTAAACACACTGGAAATCCCAACCAAAAGGGAATTAGAAATATTAGCTCGTATCCATACTACTTCAGTTGGTGGAACATGGTTAGTTGAGGGGGAAAAGCAGTCCTCTGTACTGGTAGTTTGAGCAGCAGTGATGCCTTATACCAGTTAGAATAATAAACACCAGTTTAGTGCCAACAACCTTGCACAAAGGAACAAAACTGGCTATGGCTGAAAGCATTGATGAAGTGGGTATCAGTGCTGTGCAGGAATTTCCACAAGAACAGTCCACCACTAGCCCTGACCTTACATTGCATACACTTTTACCTGATATACTGAGCCAAGATCAATGAGATACTTTTATGGCACTTTTAGCTTGATATTCTAACATCTTAGCCAGCCATGCAGAAGATCTTGTACTGATGTTCTAAGCCATCATATTTACACTGGAAATGCTCAACCAATTCGCCAACCTGCAAGAAGAGTTCCACTGCCACACAGAGGGAAGGTGCAAGAGCTACTGAATGACATGTTGCAGAAAAAAGTAATTTACAATACTGCAATCTGGCTAAAGCAATGATTGTGAATTGCCCACCCCTTTCCTGAGTACTCCAGGTGTATTACCTGTTTGAAATGTTGGTTCTAGGAGATCTAACATTCTTTTAAATTTGATGCGATCAAGCGTCACAAAAGTAATGTGTGAGAAAAGTAAACTGTGCCCCCTCAATAATGAGGTCACTGTCATCATTGGGATGGCTGGGCAGTGCTCCCGATAACAGCTAGACAATGAACAATTTCCAGACAATGTCTGTATTTGGCCAGACACGTTGTCCTATCAAGAACCCAAGCCCAGGGTCACCACAGGGTGTGCATATTTGGTTGACTGTTTACTTCACCAATAATGTCTGTCTCTTGGTTGAACATTCAAGCCACCATGCCACAAATGTACCAATGTCAACACCTCTGCTGTACAGAAACCTTACAAAGTTACTTTATTAGCGTCTCAAGAATGCTATCCTCAGCATCACAAAAGTATTGCCTACAGACAGAGTACTTTACATCAGAGAATGCCTGCTATAGGCAGTGTGATATCAGCCATCTGTGTCTGTACAAAGTGTAATATGTTCGGAAAAGTTTGGTTCATACAGACATTTGTCCTGGCACTTCAGAATTCTTATCGAGAACACTGCTAGGCTTGTTGGCATCATCATACAGGAATACACCTGCTGAAATAGTGTACAGTGAGATCTGACATGTAAGTAGATCTTCCCTCTTTAATGTTGATGAGGGCCCTAAGCTGATGTACGTAAAAGACTGACTGCAGGGGCTACGGTGTCTGATATAGTATTGAATGTAATTGGTTGACTGGCACTAGTTTGTTGTCCCAAATTATTTATTGTTCCAGGGGTTCCTCCTGTCTCACGCATATGGACGATGGCCACTGGTGATGGAATCCTTGCAATGGCTACTCGATTGCTCTGTTTATTATTTTTATAAAAGATATTACAAACACAACAATGTATGAATGCATCCATGCGTGTAGCCACACATAGTACAGATATGTGATCACAACATACATGTTAATAGTAAAAGGAAATCTAGCTACATAATATTATGATGAATTATCCCTGCTACATACTGAGTTAACCCAGGTATTTTATAATGGGTAGAGGGGGTGGGGGGTTCAATTTGCACAATGAACCAAACTCATTGCCACCTTAACCATTACACACTTTATTCATCAACCATTAAACACCAATATCACTAGCAGTACTCTCCAGTACAACAAACCAAATGCTAACACTAAGAAGGCACTACGAAGGTGCATGTGTCCCGTGGTGGACCATTACAGCGCCACCCACAGAACCAGTGGGCCCACAGACCAAGGAGTGTAGATGGCTACTGGTCCCTTAGGTACCTAAAGGAGACGTCTAAGTTGCCTACAACACATCAAAGAACAATTTCATTGTAAACATACCTGGAATCAGTGTGGGATGGACCCCTGCACTACCTTACCTGGCGATCTCTCTGACCAGTGTGGGAATAACATCGTTCATTGATGGGTCTTGCTTGAGGTTACTGCTGCAACCTGCTCCATCAATCACCATTTGTTATTGCCGCCTGTTCCATTGTTTCAGCTGGACCTGATACTGTTTCTGCTGCCTGACCCAGTGCCACAGTGTTGTTGTAAAACTGCCTCAGGCCTTGTTTCTGTCTTTCACTGAGTGCTGACATTGCTGGGCAGGTCACGAGCTCCCAGTCTAATTCAGTACGTTTTCAGTTCTCTCGGAGCATCGTGGGCTAGCAGCAACTCTACACTTGCCACAAAACAAAACAGCCTTGCCATGCCTTTTGAAACTTTTCTACGCACCTTTTGTCCAATTCATGTTCAACAATTATTCTCCAGTTAATGATTGCCCCATTTCTTATTGCCATCCCTTTCCATCCTTGATCATGAATGTTGGCGATACAAGCTGTGCCTGCTAGACTGAAGTGCATCACACCCAGCCCACTACCATAAGGTCAGTATCACACCATCAAAGAAAACCCATCATATACAGTCGCTAAATTAACTTACGTAGTTTAACTGGTTAAACTTCATTAAGCGTGCTTATGGATACTAACTCACCACTTCCCAGAAAAAAGCAAGTCATAATTGAGCGAAACTACTCCATATGTTTAATTACACATCAAAGATTGTCCCATGAAGCACAATAGTGAATGAATCAAACCTTGAGAAAATTGTTTATGGTGGCTCTTGCAAAAGAGGTGGAGTTCCAAGATTTGTACTGAAGAAACTTAACTAGCCAAAGAACTTGTGATAGTAGGCTGTGGAACTAACACAATCTAAGATATAAGTCTCAAAGATGGGTGCTTGTGCTAACGAATATGCGAAGGAGAAGGAGAATAATATGATATTTTCAGCAAAATTTCATGCGGTGTTACTACAATATAACAAGGATTACTCACTTACGCAGTAATACACTTATATAACAATATACCAAAGGTTTTGTGTTTTTTAAAACAAAAGAATAGTTTTAATGGTAGGTTTTAGGTGTGCGTTCTATTAGAGTTTGTCGTTTGTGTAAATAACTCACAGTAGTCGCATGCCCTACTTTTCTTTGCCATGCGACTCACTGCCATTAGTCTTGCAGGCCTTAATTTAATTTTTAAGGTGCCGAGGACAAATGTCCTTACATATTCACAAATGTACAGACATAGAGTCAAATTGTACAGACATGAGCTAGAGGAGCACTTTATATGCACTGCTGGAATTGGAATAGGGAATTTCCATTGACTGTTTTGAGGTTAAATACAACCACATAGCTGCAACATATCACCAGGCTGTGGTCACTACAGCTGCTGGTGATAGCAGTACACAAAGGGGAGGTGGCATTGGTAAATCCTTGGGTTGGGAAAATGTAGCATCTCCTAGCAACCAAGTGACAGTTATTGTTAGCACTACAAACAAACATATACACATCAGCTTTTATGGTACCACTATTGGTTTTGCAAGGACATGTGTGTCCGCCCAAAACTAATTATGTGCAGACATTGTGCTATTTGTGCGGATTTTGTCCGTTGACCGCACGTTAATTTAAGGCCTGTCTTGATTTCAATTCCGGTTTTTTTCACTGTTGGCTGAAGAGTTTAAAAATGTGTAAAACTATTTGTGACCTGATCTTGGAAAACCTCCCTTTTTGGCACATTGGTTAATTTCTGTTTTATAGCTTAAATGAGCTACGTAGTGTTCATCTATCTTGTGTTAAAATTTTAGCTTAATACCTTAAAACAATCCTGAGATATGGCCGATTTACTGTCTTGTATGTGACAAACGAACTTTTATAGTGAGTGATTAAGGGTGACAACTGGTGACAAATCATTTTATTTATGAATAATTCCATTCCATCCATCTAAATACTTTGAAAGAGATTTCTGTTAGTTTAATGAAGTATTCTTGGTACTTTTGAACGTCATGTATCATTGTCTAAGACTTATTTTTAGCCCAGGGGCGGATCCAGGGGAGGGGCTTTGGGGGCTGAAGCCCCCCCTTCACTTTTAGGCTTTATTTGATCAATACGCTGAGGATTATAATGAAATTTTGTCTTAACATAATTATATGATCACTAATAATACAAAACCACCTTATAAGCATCTTTCCAAGGTATTATCAGTGGATTTATGCTAAAGTTTATGTAACAAGGACCCGGATTAGCATTGGAGGTGTACAAGATCGAGATACTGTAATAGAGCAGTCAGCTAACTACTCTAATAGAACATTCACTGGAAGAATTTAGTTGATTCTGATATGGAATTTTTCCAAATCTGCCTGCACCTATACACACAATGAAGTGCATTGTTCTGTTTACAAGGCTTGATTTACCTACTTGTGTAGTTAATATGTATGGCAATACTTAATTCAGGTACACAATTTCCATTGAAAATGCTTTCAGATTCAATCTCGTATCATTCAAATTTCAAACTTTTCCACTTTCAACATTATTATTCTAACATGCATCTATTGTTGTGCAATTGTGAGAGGGTGCATCATGTGCTATGTTGTTAGTACCTACCCAAACTTTTCCATTAACAAAATGCTTTAGAGAGCCATACCTATATAATCTAAAGGCAGTATATAAATATCTACAGGCAGAGATATGAATTTTATGTGAAAATGTCTCCAAATTGCAGTATTTTAGCATCTATTTTTCAAATTTTTCCTGGGGGCATGCCCCCCTAGTTTGTGCTTTGCACACCTCTACTCAAGAGATTAGTACCTTCAGTTAGCCCCCCCCTTTTATAAATCCTAGATCCGCCCCTGTAGCCATTCCAGCACCTGAACAAATCACCCAATTTGTAAGTTAATTGATGTTCCACACATGTGAAATTACCACATAGTCTGATATAATCATCCATATCTCCTAGGAAAAAGAAGCTCTGGGTGTAAAAGTTCACAGCAAGAAAGTTTAATAGTTGGTTTTCCAATATCTGGTCACATTTATGTAGCATCTGTTTTTCCCCAATGACATTTGTCTCAGAAAACAGAATTTAATAAACTAGTTGGATTTTTGCTCAGCATGTCACAAATAATTGAACGAATGAAATTTTCTGCTAAGTAAGTAGTATGTTTTCTCATGATTTCTTGTCGGAATTTCTGTGCAAAACAATATAATTATAGTGAAACAAGAGCTGATCAAGTGGTTGTGTCACTATTTGTATAATACCATCAAAGATTTGATTTGTAGTGTAAGCACTTGACATTTCAGCCTGTTGTTAGTTGGTAGAGTTAGTAGTGATGTGGGTAATGTGAATAGTGTGGAATAAACTAAAGCCCACAATCAATTCTCATATGTGAAGAGTAATCCTTAACCAACCATGAATTTCATAAGTATGGAATTTATCCCTCACAATTTTTGGAAAGGTTCCTTCGCATAAGGGTTTCTGTGTAACAGTGTGGTATTAGCAGACATAATAGTACTCAACATGCCTTCCTTACCAAAGCGACCATCAGCATCCTGTTTTATAATAGCAGCTATTAACCAGTTTAAAGGCTTCTTAGCCAATAACTGACCTGACCTACACTACACTACACTACACTACACTACACTATTTAATTGTCCTTCAAGGTTCTGCAAGTTAACTGGTTAACTGCCAGTTACTGTATTGGGAACCAGTTAACCAGTTTTGATATTATCATGAAGTTCACAGCTCTAGAGCCTTCCAGATTGTATGATGTATTGACATTGACAATAGTGGTATGTGATATCAGGATTTTGATTTTGATGTGATATCAATCAATAATCAGTGATTTCGATTTGATTTTGATGTATAATTAAATTATGTGGGTGATTAATTGCATGGGAAGTCAATATTTACCATTACATAGTACTACTAACAAGCCTGCTAATTTTCACAGAACTGACCTTCATTTTTAGAGCAATTGCACAATCACAGACCAAAATGCTGTAACTATAAAAAATAGCGAAGTTAATATAAAGATCGTTAGTTGGACCATGTGTCTCACAGGCCTTTGTATGACCTTCTGGTATACAGACTCTGCCTTTACCAGGTACTTTAATCATAATCATAATACATTAAAACGTCATTAATACATTACTATGCTTCAACACGCAATGTTAGAAAAGTTGCAATTGTGGGATGGAGTTTATATTGTTATCATTTTTGTACTAAGTTAAGCCAACTAACTTCACTATTGGGACAGCAAGTAAGTTATTATATTAAGTTAAGTACTTAGGACTGTAAGTTACTAACCTATTTCAACATAGCAGTAGTAGTTTGCTGTTCCATGGTCTGTTCAAAGGCTGATACCCGGTGGGTAGAAATACGCATCCACAATTGCCCAAACAATTATTTTGTGCCTTCATTATCCTTTAGTAACAACCAACTAGTCTATCTTAGCAAATGTACTAAGCTTAGCAACCACTACAGAAATGAGTCCCACAATACAAAGCTCTATGTCGCTCAATATAACGAGTCAAAGCGCCTCGATTCTTTGGACTGGCTGGGTATCAAAGTCATTGGCAAACTGCTTTCCCATGATATTTCCCAGGCAATATGCCAGTTAAACACCAAGCGGCACCATTGAATGCCCACGCTAAAGTGGTATATAGTCTGTTATTATTTGCTATAGTTAGTAGTGATGTGGATAATGTGAATGGTGTGGAATAAACTAAAACTCACAATCAATTGTCTTACATGAATGTATATAATAAATCACCATTCCTTCACCAACATGCTAAACAGTTGTGGGCATCTACGTATCTGCTCTCACAATTTTTGGAAAGGTTCCTTCACACAAATGTAGGACCTTGAAAGACAATTTAATGTGTATAAAGCCATTTAAGATGTATGATGCATTATTGATATTGACAGTACAACACAGGACGCAGTTCAGTAGGCGCTGATATTAGCACATCTGTGATGTCTATTGTCACTCCACAGATTCATAAAAACATACTGTGAAGTGTCTTTTAACAAACTCTACAAATTAAAAGCATACATGTAATAGTTGTAACACGGGCATGAGGGCTTTGCCTGATATGTATGCCCGACTGCCAGACGGCCACAGGCCCGAGTGCAGAGGGTATACATATCAGGCAAAGCCCAAATTCCCCGTGTTACAACTAATATGTAACACCTATTAGGCTGATAGCCTGTACAGGGTGATCAATCACCCAAGCCAATATGAGTGCAGCCACTGGATGTATTATATTTACATACCTAAAATTTTTGATTATGGGTCAGCATCTAGTACGTTCTGGTTATGTTTGGTTATGATAAACGGACGTTTCCTAGAGATATCACGGAGAATTTCCGTTACACAAGTTTAATGTTTTAATCAGTGCTATTGAATCATTTATGGGAAAACTACGCAGTTCACTAAAGGCCTAGACAGGTAAGCTAGCTTGTACAGTGGTTACTCTGTGTAAAGTGGTAGCTTCGTGATGGGTATGTGTCTGTATTCGAAAACGTGCAGAAACGATTGAATAAATAAGCTGTAGCACTAGTTTTCACTTTAGCCCAACGTTTTTCAACTCATAGGATGGCGAGGATAACAAAATGTTCTCCGTCTGTGTGGTTTTTATGGCAAAATCCAAGTTGTGAATCCTAATCACGTGAGTATTATTCGATCCCCACAATTGATTTTGGCATCTACATCTATTTAATCAGTGCCCAGTTGTAGCCCGGCTACATTTCGTATGTAGCCCGGCTAGCTGGGCTACATACGAAATGTAGCCCGGGCGGTTCCTTTGATCTGAGGTGTGAAAGTGTTACATATATAAATAAACATCCAAAATCAAGACAACAATTTCTGTCATAGTTGAACATTTGTATTGCAGTAAAAAGTTCTTGTCTGTTATAGAGAGGTTCCACTAATGTTTCATAAAAGGACTCTTACACACTATTATTTAATTGTCATGTTATTGCACAGGCCAGTGTGATGATGGAATACTCTATTAATGAAGCTTGTTCACTGCTTGCCAAGAACTTAGCATCAGCCAAGAAGATACCAACCCTGATACAAAAGATCTGAACTTTATCACAGACCAAACCACTACCACTGAAGTTAGTATCTTTTTGGGAGTGAAATATGTGTAGTGTGTGTGTGTGTGTGTGTGTGTGTGTGTGTGTGTGTGTGTGTGTGTGTGTGTGTGTGTGTGTGTGTGCATGTGCGTGTGTGTGTCGCATGCATATATATATTGTGTGTGTTTAGTGTATTAGTTAACAATTAACATGCAAATACAATGTTTATTCAACAATAACAAAAGACATTACAACTGAAATGTGAATCAAAGGAGGACAAATGACTAGGCTATAGATTTTGCAAGATCATTTAGAGTTGTGTCAATGGGATGGAGTCAGTGCTAGATGGTTGAAAGAACGAACAAATATAAATTGGTTAGGAAGCATTAACTTAGCCCACGCAGCTTCAGCATCTGAAAGAAGTGAGGGTTGTTCAACAACTGGTAGAGTTTATGAAAATGAAGAATGATCACTGCTGCTATGAAGAAGTGTGTTGTTACTATAATACTATTAAATAAGTGTAGTCAGGGATTAAACCAATGACAAACTGTTGGGTGATACTGATTTGTATGCACGTGTGTACCCAATGCTGACTGCTCACTTGGCCTGAAAGTGGTAGCTTGTAGCCCTTGTAGATAGCTCTACATGTCAATGATAAGTTTGAAGGAACAGCAACAGAATAAAACCAGTAACAGTTTTAAAGAACCTAGGCCAATATTTGAGAGCAGGTGTTTGTTTTCCTTATGTAGTGTAGTCCTCTATTAATCTGATGTATAGCTGTCAACCTGAAACCCGGTGTTTGAGAATAGATTTTATACCCCTATAGTTGTACCTGTTAGTTTTAGGTCAATATCTTCTTCCAGGGTTGAATAGTGATTTGAATCTTATTAAGCCCCATTGGAACTCTCACTCAAAATTGTTAAAATACCCCAAATAACCATAGCCATTTTATTTCATGACGTCATTTGGAATACGGGCTATTGTGTAAATTGACATTTTGTAGACACTGGCATCTTTCACAGTTAGGAACCTGCCAATTATAGTGGCATAATAATGTGCATGTAATAGGTGCCTGACAACATTGAGCATAATGCTAACATAATAGGAAGAAGACTTGTGATATCTTGCTTATCAAAATACATCACAGAAAAAGATTGACATACTCTAACAAAAGAGTCAGTAACTCTAATAGAATAATCAGGTTACTGACTGTTCTATTAGAGTATATTGATATTTTCTGTGACATACATTTCGACAAGCAAGGATTTACAGCCTGTGCTTCAACCATTTACTATTTTTCCCATAAAGTGCAAATCTATGAAAAATGTGGGAACTAAGGTAAGAATATTGAGCATAAATTGAGGCAAAAGTTTTGAGCAGTGCAGCATAGCATAATAGGTAAAACAATGAGCATAATTGGCGGGTCCCTATTCATAGTGATCAGCTGCTTGTTCTCCAAATTTCATGTACCCATGGCATCACGTGATCAGTTTAGGAAACATGGCCCAGTGCACTTTAGTAAGTGATAAACAGTTGAAATACTCTGTTCCTTTGATTTTACATCTCACTGTGGTCTGATCTTGGTAAATACTTAATCCAGCCATGTTTTAATCCAGCCATGTTTTAATCCAGCACTCTGATCCAATGCCATTTCCTCATGTAAACACCTGGTATCACAAAATAGACCAAGGTACACAAATTTACAGATTACTAGCTATTTAAAAAATTAAAAATTTCAGAAGGAAGTAGGGTTGATATAATATAAATGCTACAAAAAGTAAGGAAACAAGCTCAAAAACGTTACAGCTGAAATGAGAAAGGATCCAGCAATAAAAAGTAAGGAAACAAGATTAGACAACTACTTGCTAAAATGAGACACACTTTAATGCCTACTTTTGGCTAGCATCTTTAAATGAGACCATCAAATTAGCCAAAAGTAGGGATTAAAGTGTGTCTCATTTTAGCAAGTAGTCGTCTAATCTTGTTTCCTTACTTTTTACTGCTGGATCCTTTCTCATTTCAGCTGTATCATTTTTGAGCTTGTTTCCTTACTTTTTGTAGCATGTATATATTATATCAACCCCTACTTCCTTTTGAAATTTTTAATTTTTTGAATAGCTAGTTTGTTAACTTTTTTTTTGTCTAGCTAGCTAGCTATGTTATACTCCTTTTGGTTTCCACATAGTATAAATATCACTTGAAGCAGTTATCTTCTACCTTCGTATGCAATAAGCGCCTCTAAAATAATTATCGTCTTGTCTTAAGGCTATTACACCAACTGCTTAAGGCTTCAGCTGCATTTCTAATGGCCTAAATGTTGATGATTTTACTGTAAAACATCGCTGGAGAGTCCACCATTATAAGAGCGGAACCCTCGCTTTAGATCTCGAAGTGGATCCGCCCCTCAAAGACATTATTAGCTAGCTACCTCACTAAACTGATAATTAAGACTATATAAAACAACTACCCAGCGTTAACAAATGGTAGAGACAACTCCTTGGGTACTACACCCGTTCACCCTCATCTTACGCACACATTTTCACATTTCGTTAAAATCATGTGTTTGGGTTGAGGCGCGTGTCGCAACTATTAAGTGCCACAACTATTAATTACTGTTCGAGAAGAACAAAGAAGTGGATGAATGATGAAAGCAAACAGCATGGTGCAGTGGACAGAACATAATCGGAACAACAGATTTGTGAATCCACCGTCATTACCTTGACTGTCTAAAATTTCTGGAGCCGTACACGTAGCGTTACCGGGTCTTACAGCAGGCAGGCTGGCAGATGAAATGTAGGTGAATTTTGAAAATTTTAAAACTCACTGTACGTCGAAACATTTGACTTTTCGCTTCGTTTACCCAAGATACAGCATCACTATTACAGTACTAATACATTCCAGGTGGTTTTTCGGGTAAAACTTATTGCAAGGCCATTTTTTAAGGTGCGAAAATCCACGAAACCATATGATTTCTTACCAACACCTACTATATAGTACTATCGTACTATATGATATTGAGAATCATACCAGAGGCATAACAGTTGAGAGGTAGGTCTGGTGGTGCCTATCCCTTTTTACAGACAGTTAGCATGCGTGATGGCTTCCCTATGTTTGTGACAATAATTGTCCATATTTTCTGTGGATTGATTGCTGTGGTGCTCCTTGTATTGTTATTCATTTGTAATACTGTGTAACAAGCTGAACATAACTGAAAACAGAGTGTAATAGTTACTTCACTTTTAGTAATTGATAGGTAGGGTGCATGTTTAGATGAAAACAATTACTCTAGTGCCATTCTTTCTTTTGATGTTGTATATGCAATTATTATTATGTTATGTACGAAAAAGTAAACAAACAAGTACAAGGAAAATAGTAGAGATTTTAACCTTGATTAGGGATCAAAAAAACAATGAAGATCATCTACACCTGTAGATATATAGGTGGACATTGAACTAATTCAGTCATCTGCAGGTATAGGTGACCCATTCTTTGTTTTGTTAATTGTTTCCTGTAATTCCTAATTGAGAACATTTTCATACTTTTCCTTGTACTTGGGCTATGATCAGTGTAATGTGTGTTTGTTGTTATTATTGAACACAACAAGTATATCACTTTGAATGTGTTTATTATTAATAAGGAATATTTGATACTGTCAAATTTGATGGCTGTATCACTGAATTTAATATGTCACATCATTTATACTATCTAATAATTGTGACCGGTTCTACAAAAATAGGGCATGTGGGCACAAACTACACTCCACCACAACGCTGCTCATATCTGTGAAACCCTGACACAATCATACAAGCCTAAATTTACAAGATAAAGCATTGAATGAGTGAAATGTGTGCGTACTATTGAAAAAATTTCGTAATTGTTTGAATGCCATTTTCTTAGTGAAGGAAGGGACTAACAAAAAGACACTGGATATCATCTTATTCTCCTACTCAAGCTGACTTCGATAATCTTTGTTTCGTTGCAGTAGACTCAAGGACACACAAGTTATGGGTACTATATTCATCCATGTTAATCAAGAAAGCTGTTCAAGCTTAGAAACGTTGATAAAAAAGTTATGTTTTACCACAACATAAACAAACACACTGTAACTCATCATTATTTGCTTAGTGGAACAAAACAAAACAAAGATGCTCTTACTCTCCATGAAGAGATGAATGCAGTAGTGTATTAGATATTTCAATTCTGTTTTCTTTTATTGTTTACTGAAGTGTTTAATTAAACATGCACAGAACTATTTTTATAGCACCCGTTTTTCCCAATGACATTTGTCTCTAAAAACAGAATTTAAATGAACTACGTAGTTGGGTTTTTGTTTAGCATGTTACAAATGATTGAATGAATTTTTCTGCTAACTAAATAGATGAGACAATGTTTTCTTATAATGTTTTGTTGGAATTTCTGTGTAAAACAATTATAATGAAACAAGAGTTGATCAAGTGGTTGTGTCACTATTTGTACAATACCATCAAAAGATTTCATTTATAGTGTAAGCAGTTGACATTTCAGCCTGTTGTTAGTTGGTAGAGTTGATAGTGTTGTGGATGATGTGAATAGTGTTGAATAAACTAAAACCCACAATCAATTCTCATATGTGAATGTATATAAACAATGAGTAATCCTGAACTAATTGTCTACTGTTCTGTCGTGTGTTGTACATGACTCACAATTTTTTGAAAGGTTACTTCACACAAGTGTAGGACCTTGAATGTCAATTAAATGTGTATGAAGCCATACAAAAACGCATGATGTATTATTAACATTGATAGTGCAACATAGTTCACTAGGTGCTGACAGTGGCACATCTGTCATGTGACCAGATCTGTGAAAACCCGACACAATCGCGCACTTTTCAAATTCCTGTTTATTAAATATTTACAATCTACTTAGACAAGTATACCCTCTGGCAAAGTTTCAGCCTCATATGCCAATAGCTTTAGAAGTTACAGCCCTACAAAGTAGCAATAACAGGAAAAACAATTTGTATAGCAAGTATAGGGAAAATAAATTACAGGTGCCTACAAAAACGGTTTTAACTTACCAACACTTTGAGGTACGGAGCTACAACTTTCACCATCGTGTTCGCCATGAACAGGGGAATCAATTACTGGGTAGGTTTGTCCTTTACTCACCCTTCTTCACTGTATACATAGGTAGATTTCGTGAAGAAAAATTGATCGCATATGATTGCTTCGACGTGACATAAATAAATGCTCATAACTTCCATATCCTTGGGTCTACTGCAATGAAACAAAGATTTGCCAACTCCTCTTAAGTAGGCAAATAAGATGATATCCAGGGTTTTATTGTTAATCCCTTCCTTCACTAAGAAAGAGGCGTTCAAAAAATTTATGGAATTTTTTCAATAATACGCAAGTGTTTCACCCATTGTATTCAATGCTTTATACTGTAAATTTAGGCTTGTGCGATTGTGTCGGGTTTTCGCAGATCCGGTCACATATCTATGTCATACATACTACCACTAGACAGTATAACATATCCAATTATCACTACTGTTAACATCTGTCTAGTAGTCATTACATGATTGATAGTAATGGACCTTATCTGTAATGATGTCACTAAATAACAGACATGTACAAGGTTGTTGCCTGAGGTAATTAATCTTGAGTGGCTATAGCAAACAAGAGGGACTCTAAAATTCTGTCAGTGAATAATAGGATATTATCTGATTTTATCAGTGAACACACACACACAACACGCACTCATACACACACACACACGCACGCACGCACGCACGCACGCACGCACGCACGCACGCACGCACGCACGCACGCACACACACACACACAAAAGCCAAAGCCTCCGGCAGCCATGCAAGACATAGCTATTGCAGCCCAGTGCACCAGCACTGGGATGCCTGTGCCTGAGCCTTGTGCAGGCAAATCCAGGTCTAGTAACCCGCAGGAGGTCTCATGGAGAGAGGTCGTGGAAGCTAAAGTTCCACAACGACCCCAACACCACTAAGTTCGACAAGGATAGTTGGGCATTTGCTTCCCCAGTTTACCATTCATGTTACAGCTGGGTGGGCTGCTACACACACACACACACACACACACACACACACACACACACACACACACACACACACACACACACACACACACACACACACACACACACACACACACACACACACACACACACACACACACACACACACACACACACAAAGACTCACAGTAGTGAGTTTCGTAGCAAAGAAACTAAAATGTACAAGCCACAACAAACAAACATGGCCACTACAGTGATTTGTTTACACGTAGCAATAGTTTCACAATCTTCACGGTAATTATGTGATCCGTGCCATTTTAAACACCTCAGCTCATGAACCTACGACAAGCTTTCAGCATAAGTACACTTGCGTAGTACAGAGCACCCCAGAAGAGATGATGAAAACTGAACCATAACTGGCTCAATGGTCTGCTCCTTAATTCTCAGCTATAAGCTACAAACTGAGTTAGATACTGCAGCCCTCAAAAAGGCTATGGTGAAAAATGATGTGAAATCCAAGGTGGCGGCCAAGAAATAGCTGTGATGGTAGGTTAATTGTAAAAATTTTAATAACGACAATTCAGGTGAATTTTGGTGCTGCTTGGTCTTGGCACAAAATTTACCTCAATTGTCGTTATTAAAATTTTTACCATTAACCTACCATCACAACCATTTCTTGGCCGCCACCTTGGATTTCACATCTTTTTTCACCATAGCCTTTTTGAGGGCCGCACACTTTTTTACAGCTTGGCTGTTTTGGATTAGATTTCACTTCTTTCTGTATTTGTATACCCCAAACCCCAAAGCTGGCCTATGGCCGGCTTTGGGGCTTTTTAAACCTATCTTTTTTCTTTACCATGGGAAGAAGAAAAGATGAAGCAGATGTTAATTACTTTAAATATTTCTGAATTTATCAGTAAATGTACAAATTATATATATAATACATATATTTATTACAGAACTCTCTGCATGGTGGTTTCTTTGTAACTTAACGCTTTACAAGGTGACTTCTTCTAGCTAACCGCTCTACAGGGTGAATTGTTTACAACAGAACTATCTACAAGGTAACTCTTCTTCTAGCTGATCTCTCTACAGGGTGATTTGTTTGTAGCTGAACTATCTACAAGGTAACTTCTTCTAGATGATCTCTCTACAGGGTGATTTGTTTGTAGCTGAATTCTGTACAGGTGATTTGTTTGCAGCTGAACTCTTTACAGAATGGTTTCTTTGTAGCAGAACTCTGTACAAGGTAACTTCTTCTAGCTGATCTTTCTACTGGGCGATTTGTTTGTAACTGAATTTTCTACAGGCTGATTTGTTTGCAGCTGAACTCTCTACATGGTGGTTTCTTTGTTGCTGAACTCTCTACAAGGTGAATTCTTCTAGCTGAGTTCTCTACAGGGTAATTTGTTTGTAACTGAAGTCTGTACAAGGTGCTTTTTTGTAGGTGATCTCACTGCAGGTTGATTTGTTTGTAGCTGAACTCACTAATGGGTGGTTTGCTTGTAGCTGAACCCCTTACATTGTGTCTAGTTTCTAGCTACTAGCTGATCTCTCTACAGGGTGATTTGTTTGTAGCCGGTCTCTCTACAAGGTGATTTGTTTGTAGCTGCTCTCTCTGCAGGTTGATTTGTTTCTAGCTGAACTCTCTACAGGGTGATTTATTTCTAGCTGATCTCTCTCTACAGGGTGGTTTGTTTGTAGCTGAACTCTCTATAAGGTGATTTGGTTGTAGCTGATCTCTCTGCAGGTTGCTTTGTTTGTAGCTGAATTCTCTACAGGGTGATTTGTTTGTAGCCGATCTCTCTACAGGGTAATTTGTTTGTAGCTGACCTCTCTTCAGGGTGATTTGTTTGTAGCTGATCTCTCTACAGGGTGATTGGTTTGTAGCTGACCTCTCTTCAGGGTGATTTGTTTCTAGCTGATCGCTCTACAGGGTGATTTGCTTGTAGTTGAGCTCCTTACATTGTGTCTAGTTTCTATCTGATCTCTCTACAGGGTGATTTGTTTGTAGCTGATCTCTCTACAAGTTGATTTGTTTGTAGCTGAACTCTCTACAGGGTGATTTGTTTGTAGCCGATCTCTCTACAGGGTAATTTGTTTGTAGCTGAACTCTCTATAAGGTGATTTGTTTGTAGCTGATCTTTCTGCAGGTTGATTTGTTTTAGCTGAACTCTCTACAGGGTGATTTGCTTGTAGCTGAACTCCTTACATTGTGTCTAGTTTCTAGCTTATATCTCTACAGGGTGATTTATTTTGTAGCTGAACTCTCTACAGGGTGATTTGTTTCTACCTTATCTCTCTACAGGTTGATTGGTTTGTAGCTGACCTCTCTTCAGGGTGATTTGTTTCTAACTGATTGCTCTACAGGGTGATTTGCTTGTAGTTGAACTCCTTACATTGTGTCTAGTTTCTATCTGATCTCTCTACAGGGTGATTTGTTTGTAGCTGATCTCTCTACAAGTTGATTTGTGTGTAGCTGATCTCTCTGTAGGTTGATGTGTTTGTAGCCGATCTCTCTACAGGGTAATTTGTTTGTAGCTGAACTCTCTATAAGGTGATTTGTTTGTAGCTGATCTCTCTGCAGGTTGATTTGTTTGAGTTGAACTCCCTACAGGGGTGATTTACTTGTAGCTGAACTCCTTACATTGTGTCTAGTTTCTAGCTGATGTCTCTACAGGGTGATTTTTTTGAAGCTGAACTCTCTACAGGGTGATTTGTTTCTAGCTTATCTCTCTACAGGTTGATTTGTGTGTAACTGATCTCTCTACAGGGTAATTTGTTTCTAGCTGATTTCTCTACAAGTTGATTTGTTTGTTGCTGACCGCTCTAAAGGTTGATTTGTTTGTAGCTGAACTCTCTGCAAAATGTTTTGTTTGTTGCTGATCTTTCTACAGGGTAATTTGTTTGTAGCTGAACTCTCTCCACAGTGACTTGTGTATAGCTGAATTCTCTAGAGAGTGTAGGTGAACTCTCTACAGGGTGCATGACTTGTTTATAGCTGAACTCTCTTCAGTGTGACTTGTAATGTTCTGAATCTCTACAGTGATATATTTGTAGCTTAACTCTCCACAGGGTGACTTGCTTCTTGCTGAACTGTCTATAAGATCAACTGTTTGCAGCTGAACTCCCTACAGAATAGCTTGTAATGTAATAGAATTCTATAATGGAGTAAATAAATTAGCTGAATGCTCTATTAGGGTGACTGTTCTATTAGAGTATCTCGATCTCGCATTTGCTACACAGAGTTGGATTTCGAATCATAACTCAGTGGTTTGTAATCTAATTCTTCTATACTACTGCAAGGACTTTCTATGAAGATTATTCCAACTATACACCGATTTTCAGCTCATTGCTCTAAGCGGTTTGCCTAGTAGGCATAAAAACTAATACTTTTTTATTCATAAAAATCTATCACGTAATTGTGACACAGGTTGGGTTTTATGTCATATCTCCGTGGTCTTTATCTCGATTCCTTTCAAACCACCAAAAGGCACTCCTACGATGGTTACTCCATCTACATAGCAATATTCAACTCATTCCATGAAGCGTTTTACCCTGTAGGCGTGACAACAAATCGATCTTGTTTTACGTGAATAATCGGTCATAATTCCTGAACCATTCATCGGGTTGCACCAAATTTGATGCTAGGATTCGCCTTTGGACTCCGTTTCTGTGTGCCAAATTTCAAGGCGATCGGAGTACGTGTTTGCGTTTTATAGCAATTTTTGCAAGCGTGCGAAAACACAAAGAAGAAAAAAAAACGAAGAAAAAAATCGAAACTTTGGCAGCTTGTATCTCGGAAATGGCTGGAGCGATTTCCTTCAAATTTGGAATGTAGACTCCCCTGGCTGGCGGGCAACACTGTAGCAAGTTTGGTTCCAATCAGATAAGGGATCACCGAGATACAAAAGTGTGAAAATGACGTTTTCTTTCTTCCTGTCAATATACTCACGGTGTGGCGTGCCGGCTTCTTGGGCCACACGACACACTACTGTGTGTCTTGATATTTTGATGTAGATTTGACACTAGACTGATACATCCCGGGTGTAAACACAATTGCATGTACCCATGTGCCAGTGCGCTTAAGCACCTGTAGTATTCATAATAGTCCTCATAGTCTTAGTCATAGATAGGGACCAGCTTAATATGCCAACGTATAATTTTGAGCATGTATAGTAAGCATCAAGAATAATGCTAGCATAATAGGCTGAATATAATTTCAATTTTCCAGCAAACTTTTACAGTGGAACCTCTATATTTTTAGGACATTTGGGACCCAAAATTTTTAGCCACTTCTTGTTGTAATATTATAGAGGTTTTCCTCTTTCAGAGATAAAAATGTATTGACTAGACCTGTGGGACCGACATTTTTGTCATTATTATGGACATGGAGGTTTTATCTATTGCATACTAAAGAGAGGTTTCCACTGTAGTCTGGGCTAGACACACATGTATCTCATTGATAAAGTGCTCAACATATACTCCATCACAATAGTCATTCATTGTACTAAAGCAACCAAGCACCTTCCACAGACTTAATTTAAAATGACTTTAAAACCCGGAAACTAATGGCATTTACAGTTGCTACTAGGTTTCAGAATCTAGTATATAAAATAAAATAATGTTTGGTACAATGGTAACTATTCATATATAGGGTAGCTATACTATATCACATACGTCAACACAATAAAATAAAGTGACCATAATAGGAGTAGCATAAAGATAAAAGTGAGCATAATAGGTTGGTCCATACTCATAAACTGGGGTTTCAGGTTTGAGGTTTTCCATGCGGGCGGGTGACCTGAAATAATATTAAGGTTTGACTTAGTATTGCCTAAAGAACTAGTTAATCATTAGAAAGGCATAATGAACACTTACTAATGCTGTTTAGCTAGTGAGTAGATGTAAGAGGGATATGTTCAATATTATTGAAAATGTACCCACTTCCCATCCCCTCGCCATCCTCAACACCAAAGAAAATTGGAGATAGCTACTCTAATAGAACTATTCAATAGAACCATAAATAATAATACCATACCCCTATGTATTTATATCTATGATAGAACTAGTCAATAGAACAGTCATACAACATGTACAAGGAGGCTAAATGTGCCCATGGAATGTGCTGCATATGACAGTTCTATCTTGAGCATCTACTGTCTACTTGGGGGGCTTGTTACATATTTGTATCACGTGATCTAAACCTTACGAATCAATGGAGCACTGCATAGGACGAGCTTGGGATAGTTGATGTTATAAACATTGTAACACTGTTACCAGTAAAGGAAAGGACGAACTGGGGCAAGTAGGGTCTGGTTCACAAGACTATAAATTGTAACACCTCGTGGAAACATGTGATCATTGTAACGGTGAGTACGGAGAACCTTTGTGAAAGTGTGTTGTTACTATTACAATAAGTGTAGTCAGAGACTAAAAATATTGATGGACTGTTGGATGATACTGATTTGTATGCATGTGTGTATCCATGCTGACTGCTCACATGGCCTGAAACGTGGTACTTGTAGCCCCTGTACATGTCAATGATAAATTTGAACAAGCAATAGCAGAATGTACCAGTAACAGTTTTAAGAGCCCAGGCCAATATTTGAGAGCAGGTGTTTGTTTTTCTTATGTGTTGTAGTCCTCTATTAGTCTGGTGTATAGCTGTCAACCTGAAGCCTTTTCCAGGAGATCAACATGTAAAGTACATGTGACTGGATTTTGGAAAAAAAACGTTCCAAATCGTACACTAGAAGTGTCAAGATAAACGATTTTAAAGAATTCAAGTCAGCATAGCTTACCAAGGATAGCAAGCACGCATATGAAATTTACACAAAAGATGCATCAATCTATTACCTTTCAGACCATTTACTGTACTTGTAACTGCTTGTAGAGTTTTCCACCAAATAAGATGAAAATCTGAGCAGTTGGATGAATGAAGTAGTATCATGAGTGCTCACAAAGGGAGGAGGGGGGGGAGGTGGGCAAGAGATAAACTTCAAAATGGAGGCAGACCACAATTGGAGTCCAGACATGAGATTACAAGTCTGTGCTGGCTACTTGGTGGCTGATATGTAGCAAAATCAACAGAAAAATATTTGGCCAACATTATCAGGCTGTCCACCAGACTTGTAACTCAACTTATTCTTGCTATGCCGGACCCTTCACAAGGCCAGAAACCACCATTCAAGCTCTCCAAACTACCCAGAAAAGATGTCTGTTGAAACAAGCCTTGAGTAGCTTGAGTGGTACTGAGTGTCAAAACTACTAGTACAATAGTGTAGCTATCCACCAGTGGTGTTAGTTTGATTTTGCCTGATGTGCGATTTGGATCAGTTTTATAAAATCTCGTCACATATCCACTGTCACACATCCCATGTAGACTTATGAAGAGAACAAACATCACATACACAAAATATTCTGATAATTGTTGTGTCTATGTTTGCTATCATTTCAACAGTACACTTAATCTATATTATTGTGTCTGTATGTACATTCTGCCACCACCAGCTAGCTATACTGTCACACACTGGAAACACACAATGATCACTAATCAAACTTAAAATTCTTAATGTTTCTTTATACTTGTTTGTTTAGCATCCAATAAATTTGAACATTTTGTGTAGTTTAACAGGCCATTTATTTGTACTGAAAGCAGAAAATTTGACATGGGATTAAATTTGGCAGCTGGTGAATTGCATTGAAACTTCAAATAGCTGGCTAGATCAAAAACACTAAGGGAAGCCTACGCAGCCAAAAATGAAAGATACATAGCTGCTACTGAACGTACACCCCACATGTAGCTGCCACAAGAGATTTCTCTAATTTTTCATATGACATTTGCACTTACCCTATTGATGTATCCCATATAGCTACTGTAGGTACTCAAGGTAACCTCCACCTTGGATGTAGCTATATTACTTGAAGCTATTCCTTGAGCTGTCATGACTATCTCTTGGGCCTTCATGACATGTTCTTGAATATACAGTGTATGTGTGATTAGTGTGGGATTCTGCAAACAGTAAAAACCATCAAGTTTAAATTTGTCAAATAATCTTTTACAATTTGCCAATTATTTCTGCTTTTTACAGTATGTACTCTACAAATGACGTTCAAGACATGATTATTATCATACAGTGTGGTAGTACTGTATAGTAAGGGGTATGAAGGTTTGAACTTTTTGCCCAATAGCATCACCCCAAACCAGCCTTACTTTCCTTCACAACAGCTTATCAGTATTGGATAGGTATGATCAAGCTCAAATGTGTCTTCAGAGCAACCCTAAGCACTTTCATTAAACTTTTAAAATAATGTGACCTACTCAGTGAAAACCCAACTAGTTTGCAATTTACTTTACCACTTCTTTATTGAGGGATAAACCAATGGGCTGTTATAGTTTCAGCCTTATCTGGTGAGTACTTTTGGACAGAGTTGGGGTATTTGTAATGCCTTATGTAATAATATTATTTTTGTTGGAATTTCTGTGTAAAACAATTATAGTGAAACAAGAGCTGATCAAGTGGTTGTGTCACTATTTGTGACCGAATTTTGGAAAACCGTCGATATACGCACAACAGTACTTTTGTAATAAAATGCATTTAAAAACTATGGGTAAAAAATGCAAGCTCCAGAAAAAAAATTATGCAAGTTTTTATTGCCTTACTGGTGGGCGAATTAAGCCACCACTGGATAAATCCTGGGCATCATCGTGTTCGCCTGTCCATAGGGGGTACAAAAATCTTTGTTTCATCTCCATACACGAAAAGATTCAAAAGTTACAGATGTTTGTTTACATTGCAGTGACGAAAGAATTTACCGACGATCGTATTCAGTGAATTTTCCTTCCTTCTCGAACAAATAAGCATGCCTGGGGGAAAAGCTATACCTTGGTGGATGCACAAATTCATGGCGAACACAATGAGCCAAGATTCAATGCCGTACGTCGTTGTATCAGTAAGTTATGATGTTTTATGTAAGCGCCTGTAGATTCTTTTCTCGATAGCTTCTGTACATATCAAATTATTTGCTCGTCCGGCTGTCTAGTGTTGTATTTCCAATGCTGCTTAACTTAGGAAGCTGAAACTTGACTAGTCCATTCCTCTGTCCCTGTAGAAAACAAAGAACAAATAAAATGCATTTTGAAAATTGTGCGAATATCGACGGTTTTCTAAAATTAGGTATACCATCAAAAGATTTCATTTATAGCGTGATCACTTGACATTTCAGCCTGTTGTTAGTTGGTAGAGTTAGTAGCGATGTGGATAATATGAATAGTGTGTGTGGAATAAACTAAAACCCACAATCAATGCTCATATGTGATTGTATATAAAGAATGAGTATTTCATAACTAAGCAGTACATTTCTGAAGGGGGTCCTGGCCTCACAATTTTTGGAAAGGTTCCTTCACACAAGTGTAGGACCTTGAAGGACAATTGAATGTGTATGAAGCCATTAAAGATGTATGTTGTATTATTGACATTGACAGTACAACACAGTTCAGTTGGTGCTGACAGTACACAACAAATCAACCTGTATAGCTCAGCTACATACATGACACCTTGTAGAGAGTTCAGTTGTATTCCCAGTAGTGAGTTCAGCTTTACAGAGAAGTCACATATTAGAACATTATACATCTCATCATGTTGAGTATTCCTATTTAGTTATGTGAAAATATTGTACACATAAAATTGTTTCAGTGCCACACAAATAGAAGTCTTTTTCTTATTCCTGTATTAACAAAAAATACAAGTTAAAAAAAAGCACCAAAGTTATCCATAGGCCAACTTTGGTGTTTTATAGGCCAACTTTGGAACTTTGCAATTACAAAATTAAGTGAAATCTATACCTAAAACAGCAATGCTGTGAAAAATGGTGTGGTCCCTGAAAAGCCAGGTGAAAAAAGAAAGGCAGTGGCCACGAAATGATAATAATTTTAATAATGACATGGTATTGCTTTCATTAATTAATTAAACCTTTAAGGACTACAGTAATTTACGCAGTGCCTTTCTTAAAACCCGCAAGTTTTATGAAATTTGTGTATTCTGTTACTTAGCAAGTTTGTAACATCACCAAAACCCCAGGAAGTAGTAAGGGCTTATACAAACTGTAGTACAGATTTGCCTATCAATAATAAGCAAAACTATCTAAGTTATAAATGTGTAGAACTTACCATTTTCAACTAACAGAGATTTGCTAACACTGGTGACGATCTGTCTTCTTCGTGATGTGATCTGTTACAAGTCATCATTTTACTATGTTTAAAGAATGCCATCACATGATCTTGTATATCATTAGATGCATCTCTAAAATTAATGAAGAGCACCATAAAGTTTATTTTATCTATGTAGCTAAGTAGCTTACTACACTGCTTCTCTGAATTCTGTGACTACTCTATTAGAATATCTAGATATTGACTGTTCTATTAGAATATCTTGATCTTTTCTTGCAAACATTGTCCCTTAAAAGTGGAGGGCAATGGCCATGGCACCGCCTATGCCATGTGCAACACCAAAATTAAAATCATGAAGAAACCAGTTGTAAATGGATTGCAATGTAAGTAAACTAGAATAGTTCTTTAAAGTGTAAGACATCTTCGAGAGGGTTAGTTATGATTCCATTGTTTGCTTGGGATGGTTTTTACTAAAGTTTAGACTTTGTTGTGGTTATTGTTATGTAAGCACAAGTAGAAGGAAAATTTGGAATTTTAAGTTTGATTGGACATTACTGTCTACTAGTATGTATATCTGCAGGTGTAGGTGACCTCCCTTGTTTCAATATTTTTAAAGCTATGATCCCTAATCAAACTGAAAATTACAAAAAAAATTTCTACTTGTTTGTTTACGTTTTGTAGCATAATTATAACAAGCATGTACCACATCAATTGTCATTACAAGTCCATTTGGTTACACATAGGGTAATTTGAGATAATAAGTCATTCTCTAGAGTTTCTATGGATACAAATACAACGAGAAAACATCCTGACCACCTGGCAGACTCCCGTAAACATTTGAGCATAAATTGTATGGCTGCAGGTTTGAGGCTGCCTAGTCATCTCCTTTCTGTACCTTTTCAAACATACTTAATATAACACCTTTAAACAGACTGTAGGATCAGGTGTCCTCCTACAGACCTTCAGCACTTATGCTGTAAAACCTTAATAAATTAATAAACAAGCACAGAGAAGCCATCAGATGCTAGCTACCATGAATTGATACTCTGCACCATCAAGTACACAAAGGAATTAATAGCCGTCATGTCATTATTGAGTTACTCTTGTCTGAAGACATCAGGCAGTTAGTTTGTTAGTCTGCAGAAAACTCCACTAAATAATTTTTTTTAAATTTCATAGCAACTTATTGGAAGTGTTTCAGGTCATAGTGAAGGAACTTTTGGGCTTAGTTAAACATAACAACATAACTAATACTGACAAGGCATTGTGAGGCTGTTTCTGATCACTGTTTTTTCATTTTTTTTGTGAGATGTTACAAACCTCCATGATCCCTAATATCACTAGATGAATTAAAAATTGGAAATTTTAAAATGGGAATAGAGATAGCTGAAAAAAGCCACAAAACAAGAAGGGATCGCTGGGGTGGTAATGTAAACCACAAATCCCTATTTTGACTCTGTCATAAATCTTTAGTTACATGCTCTGTCGTTTTGAAGTGAGTAGGGATTTGTGGTTTACATTACCACCGACAGAGAGTCAAAATAGGGATTTGTGGTTTACATTACCACCCCAGCGATCCGTTTTTGTTTTGTGGCTTTTTTCAGTGATCCTTATTCCCATTTTAAAATTTTCAATTTTTAATTCATCTAGTTTGTGTACTTTTTAATTAATCCAGTAATGGATTATGAGATTTCTTTTATTAATAATAAAGACTATTGTGAATAGTGTAATTTTGCATTCTGCATAGTAGCACTGTCAACATTTCAGTACACACATGAAACTGATCAAATTGTAATGTGCATACAGACTGAGAGTCTCCTAATATGAGCTACAATTTACATTACTGGTGCCTTTAATAGCTGTCAAATTCAGTGCAAGGATTGTAGTTATACACTTGACTGCATTATAAGTAGTGTTGTTTTAGTACAGCAAATTCATTTTAGTTTAGTTCTAGTTCTAGCTAGTACTCCAATTCTGTCATAGTTTTAGTTCTAGTACCCCAATTCCACTAACGTTTTAGTTAGTATTAGTTCTGGTACCCCATATTTCTGTAATTTAGTTAGTATTAGTTTCATTTAGTTAGTGTTGTTAGTTTTAGTGTTAGATATCTTCACATATACTAACCTTGGTAGCACCCCCTAAACTTACAGAAACTTTAGATTTAGTGTTTTGATGTTCAGCACTATTTCCACTTACCATTGTGCACAAATGAACAAATGCTCTAATAGAACTGAACTTAAATAACCTAAATAGGCAGAATTAATGCTGAATAGCAATGTTTCAGAGGAGGTTGGACACAATACAAGCACTTCTGAAATTTATTTCTGTTAATTGCGTAATTCTTATATATGACAAGGAGTAAGTGATAGAAGAAATGTTTAGCAATATCCACATCATGTTACCTTGTGCTTCTTAAGATGAACAGCAAATTCTTAATGCAAGGCGGGTGTGTGAGTTTCTAATTCTCTTTTCGATTCTCTGTAAGGCCAAACTAGCGGCGTCCGCTCTTCTTTTTCAATACTCTGAGAGGCTTTGTTAGCATGCACATTGCTTTCTTCGACAATCATTGTGTTTAAATACACGTACATAAGGCGTTCCTATAGTATTACACATGGATTCCACCCAGTGAATGCTTACACACATGATCCTGTAGATTTCAAGAGAAATTTACGAGCCTGGAGTAGTGGGGTTGAATGGGGTTGACCGGCTGAATAGACTAAACTTGAAGTGCACTCTCGAATGGTATTTGTGAAAACTTTCGTGGACGCTTGGTTAAACTTTCAACACAAAATGTATGCACTCATGTGTGCATGTCCAACCTCCTCTGACAATGTTTATGGTAGCATTTGCAGGCATTTTCAGGCATCACCATCTTCAAAGAAAAGTGTTAAGTGGTTATAGTGTACAACACCCTTTTATGTAGGATTGCTTGAGAAACCTTTTAGTTAGCTCTAGTTCTTGAACTAAAAGTTTTAAAGGTTTTGGTTTAGTTCTAGTTTTTGAACCAAAACTTGACAGAATTTTAGTTTAGTTTTAGTTTTAGACCTAAAATAGACCACAATTTTAGTTTAGTTCTAGTGTACTAGAACTAGAATTAAATTGCTGTACTAAAACTAGATTTAGTTCTAGTTCCTTAGAACTAAAACAACACTAATTATAAGAGTATTTAAGTGACTGCTCTATTAGAGTATTTAATCTGGATAACCCGCCCACGTACAATAATCACGGAGCGAAAAACCACCTTGCAACAAAGTCATCAGCCCAGATTAAGCTTCCTGGCCTATACTGAGACGCAGATTCTATTAGCCACAAGCAGAGCACACCAAAAAACCTAACTTTGAGTTCAATCTTGTATGGCTTCTCGAGCATAATGGCTTTTGGGCAGGAGGAAATGGCCCGGTTTAGGCTGTTTCCATCCGAAAACAAAATCAAAAATAGGTCATGGACATGCACAATGATCCATTCAGCAATCCTTGCTACTTTTTATCCCAGGATTCTCCTCGTAAACTTCGCTATGCCTGTGAAAGAATAATAATAATATTATGAATAATAGTAATATGAACAAACTGGCATATTTCAGTTTTGTGTGAAATACACATACTGTTTCCTTTTCACTTGATACTTACTAGTGGACCTATACTCATTGCAAAGAACCACCAGAGGGTTGTTTTGAGTTGAAGGATGCTTTTCAAGGTGGTTTTTAAATGTGCATTCTATTAGGATTTTTGCAAAAAACATGAGTGATCCCTATTATGAACCCGCTATCGTGGTTCATGATACTGTATGATGTACAACATAGTGAAGTTCCTTAACAGTTACTTATAGTGAACACTTATATGGTTATAGTAGTCCTTTTTATAGAGTTAGCATGACGTATGTAATTCAGGAAATTCATTCAGTGGTTGCAGAGAATTCACTGATAATGGGTACTATTCCTGTATCTGGTAGCTCAACTTCTAACAATTTAGCAGAAGTCTATCTCCAAGGTAAAAAGAACTATGTATTCAAATCTAGAGTAGGGCAGGTACGACCTTCAAGTTGTTGAGGAGTAGCTCTCTAAAAGATAAATCTCAATACTATGATTTCATACACTAACAAGATCAGTAGGGATTTTATAGGTACAGTAAGGTCACACTTAGTTTATTGTATGTAGTTTTAATGTTTTCTGTTAGTTTCAGCTCTGAGTTATTGTGATCAGCTGAGGTCATTCTCTTCAGTAGGAGTTTACAATAGTGTCAAACTGCCAATTTTTCCTGTACAAACACGCCATAAAATTCAATTTTGATTTAACTGACAGTTTTACTGGTAACAGAGAACTACTGGATATAAGAAACATTTGCTAAAGTGTTGATATTTTACCTTAGTGTTGAAACCACCTGAGTCACTGGGTCAACTGAGTCACATTGTGTCCAGTCATCCTAGTCTGACCCACTTTACAGATTGTGTAGGTCTGACCCGGATTGGGATCACATGTGCAATGAATTACTTAGTTTGAAAACTGTAAGTGTACTAATGCTTATATGTAGTATAGTCTTGCTACAGTCCAGCTTCTTTTTGAGCCATGCCTACTTCTCAGGATGACTGTCTGTACACATACGTGCAGCCACACCCATTCATCAGTAGTACTACAATCTGTAGGTATGTACAAATTCATGTCTTCTGCTATCTGCAGGCTTATGTGAAGCCACACCCATTAGTTGTGATTGTTATTGTATGAGAGTCTAGTCTTGCGGTAGGCCAGCTTACTTCGTCCATGAGCCACAATATCGGAAATGCATAATAATGTTTGTATTAAGCATATGTGATTGTTGAATAATCTACCTCATAGGCTTTATACAAATTCCTCAAAATTCATTCAGCACCAGTATCTATAAGCAAACTAATTGTCTATATACCAATTTTCAAGTCACAAGGGGCTATAGTTCATTAAACACACTATAATACAGAAAGATGTCTATATCATTCCATTTACTTTGCATTAGTCTGCTGTGTGGAATATTAAGTCACACCACTTTAGAATTAATTGTCTTGATGCAATATTCAGTAGTACAGGTCAAATAATATTAGACTTACATGCATGAACAACTTAAAAGAAGCCAAAGGAAACACTGCCTATACTCTTAGCATATTGCAAGCCAGAGAGTGGGAGATAGGGTAATTTTGGAAATGAAATTGCACAGTGAAGTCAGCAGATATGGATGCCATTGTGGGTCTGAGGGCATACACCCTAAGAATTTTAATTTTATAGAAGGTCTGTTATACTAATAGCATTTTAGACTGTTCTCACTGAGTGACTGTGCTTTTACAGATAAATTGTTAGCTAGAACTTTTTAAAGGAATATACAGTATCTGTTAGAGTATTTCAATTGTTTGTATTTGGCCACAATAGTTAAGTGGCTGAGCATTGAATTTTGGATGATTAACGAACCTGTTAAAAGCACCATTTTTTCTGAAAGTTTGTTCAAGCATTTTAAAAGGGATACCATGCCCCTGTAATTATTGGTCACTGTTTGTAGCAAACAAGACTAAAATTTTGCCAGAGCATACATTTGGCTAAGTAGATTATAATAATTATATTGAAAAGTTGTCTGTCTAACTGTCTTGGTGTCCAACGATTATCTCATGTACCATTGCATTTGCTAGTGTGGATTTTGAATCAAACAAAGTACTCATTCTCTAAGAGTCATCTTGTTTTCAATGAAGCTTCTAACTGCCACCGTTCATCATTTACAGCATGTTAAATGTGAGAGTGTAGTGCAATACTTGCTTGAAATCTTTCTGTAAACTGCATACAAACTGCTCTTATGCCATATGTGCTGGGGGTGGTGGCAAGGTCAGTATGTCTAGCCCGGGAAGATTGACTACTGAAATTGTAGTACTGTTGATAATGTACGTAATGCAAGGAGTGACAGTCATCTGAACATGTAACAACAGTTTCAGAAAATGAATGATGAGTATGTGTGACCACATTTGACAAAACAAGGCTTCCACACAAACACATCCACTTTTATGACTTTGAAGTACCATAACTCAATGTAGGAGTATACCATTAGTTTCAAAGTTTGACCTGGTATTGTACTATGCTATGGAAGGACTCTGTGAAAAGTGTAGGCTAATAACATACTGAGTAGTCAAGTTACAGCTGGTTAAAGTTAGAAACTTGGATGTGTGTGGAAGCCTTGGTTTGTCAAATTCAGTCACATAGTAGCAGTCTTTGATGGTCCCCTAATCAACGGGTACTATATATCCATGAGGGAATTTAAATGGTGGATTGTGTGATGCATAAAGTGTGAGTTATTAATTTATTGTTAGGAATCAGCTTAGTGTGTATGTGCTTCATAATGTGTAGTGAGCTAGATAATGTGAACAGTGTGGAGTAAACTAAAATCCACAATCAATTCTAATATGTGAGTCTATATAAGAATCAGTGATCCTTAGCTAGAAGGCACTGATTTGTATTATGTTGATTGTTTAGTTATAATTTTTGTGAAGGTCCCTTCCAACTTTTAGGAGCCTTAAATGCTATAATTACACACTGCTGTCATAAACCATGATAGTGGAGTCATAATACGGATTGCCCTGTATAGCATAAAAGCCATCTTGGAAGGGTCTTCCAACTGAAAATAACTCTCTGGTGGTTATTTGCTATGACTAGTGAGTATCACGTGAAGTATGTGTGTTTGTAGCAAAACAGAAATTTACCATTTTGTTCATCTTCATCATACAGTATGGTGGTACTGATCATGGAGGTTAGGGCTTTCTTGCTCAAGAATATCACCCAAAAACCAGCCTCACTTTACCTTCATAACAGCTTGGCAGTATTGGCTAGGCATAACCAAGCCGTTAAATGTATTCAGCCAAACCCTTCTGACAAGTTTCTATGAAATTTTATGATTTTATGCTAATTAACTACCTGACTGATGCCTCCATCCAGGCGTAGCTCGACTATGGATAAGGCTGCTGGCTTGATTTATTCACTGTTTGACCTCACTTTAGCCTAGCTCAAAACATGCCCTTTCCTCAACTGCAGCAGCTATATTACATGCATCATGGATCTACATTACCTTTGTCCTCCTTTGTGTACCATTTCTTTCTCCACTATCATGTAGGTGTTGATTGATGTTAACTTACAGCATGGCTTCAGGCTTTATTGTGACTGGATTGATTGTATATCAGGTGGATCATAGCTGGAATTGAAGGGGGTTCTGAAAACATGGACCGGACCAGACCGGACCAAAGGTCAATTCTCGGGGGAAGCAAGATTATCCATGTTATAAATATTTACTGCTATTTACATCCTCTGTAGTGCTTATACACCACTCACCTTGCAGCAACTCTGCCAGCATGCAGTCGCGATGGTTGAGCAACACGAAGTATCCACTGTAGAACAACTAACTAAGCTAAAACACTTTCTAATGTGCTTTACTACATGATTGCTACAAAGCTACGTTTTCTCCTGCTGTATTTGCAAAGAGCTAGCACACACAAGTGGCTGCCCGAATTTATTAGAGTCATGCCGTGCAAAGTGATTGGAACTAAACTAACAGTTACAACGTCAAATTTGTCTTGAAATCCATTTGGTGATAGATAACGCATGGAGTTAAGCAAGGTAGGGAGTACTTAAATTATTTCAGGATAGATTTGTAGAGTGAAAAGAGTGACTCTAACAAATTTGTGTAGCCACTCGTGTGTGCCACTATGCAAGCACAGCAAGAGAACACGTAGCTTTGTAGCAATCATGTAGTAAAGCACATTAGAAAGTGTTTTAGCTTAGTCAGTTGTTCTACAGTGGACACTTCGTGTTGCTCAACCATCATGACTGCGTGCTTGGCAGAGTTGCTGCAAGGTGAATAGTGTATAAGCATTATAGAGGATGTAAATATTTATAACATGGCTAATCTTGTTTCCCCGGAGAATTGACCTTTGGTCCGGTCCGGGTTTTCAGAACCCCCGGAATTGAAGTATAATGGCCACTTCACAATGAATGTTCAACAATAATAATTATTTCTGTAGTGACTTAACATACGTATCCGATATATTGTTGTGTATGTTTATTAGAGTATCTCAATCTGCTGCTTGAAAATTGTGCAGAGTTGCAGCTCCTATACACAAAACTGTGCTTATCATGCTGGTACAATACATGATGCTTTTGATTGCCCCTCATAAACAGTACACAGCCATTAAAGAAATACTGTAATGTGTGACCTTGACTGTATATTGAAGCTATGCATAGATATTCAACTGAGGACATTGTTACAGCTACTGTAAAGTTGCTCTCGAAATACCAACTGTTTTAGCTACAACTCATCATTTCTCTTCTTACAGACTACAAAATATCATACCCAATTGCAACCTAAACAAAGAGGTGACACACAGGCACTCACTGTAGGTAGATCTGCAACCGCGGTCAAAGTCTAAGTCAAAGGTCAAGGCCACCAAAATCGTGCCAATTCAACGGTCAAGGGTAAAAGCTTCCAACCCACAATTGAAAAGTGCTGAAATATCGTCGCTAAGTCACCAGTCAAAGGTCGAAAAAGGCTCTTAGTCACAAGACAAAGTGAAATTTTGGCCAGTCAAGACTTTGACCGTGGTCACAGATCTACCTACAGCGTACCTATGTGACACCCCCTTGCTAAAGTTGATTACAAATTATCTAAAAGGTGTTCATAGTACAAAAATCTAAACTATCTCTATGTCTTTTTGTTACATATCCCCTCTACTGAGAAAATGTCCCATCTTTCCAAGATATCATATACTCTTGGAGTCAAGGCCGGCTCAGCAGCGTGGGCCAGGTGGGCTATGGCCCACCCAATAATTCCAGTCTAAATATTTTAACTGAGCAAACCAGTATAATTATTCTAACACCTTGGTTTTCAATGTCATTGAAGCGGCTGGCCATGTTTCTCCTTGTAACAGACCATTCTTTGTCATAGTTGTAGTTGTTGTAGGAGGCCATTCACGATTGTTATCTCACACCATGGACCTGGTAAAGTAACGCCCCTGGCCTTTATTTAGGACAGGTGTTTATGGCAACATGTGTCGGACAAGATTCATGGTTTACTGAGTTTCAGCTTTCTTCATTATGATGATAAAGAAGTGTTTTGGTACACTTGCCACACAGAGAAGAAAATACGTAGCTTATGCAACAAGCTTTTGAAATTAATTGATTTACCAACATTGCATTGACGGCAGCTTTCAACAAATGGAAAGATGGACTGACAAAAATTTAAGCTGGATACTAGCTAGCTGACTACTGATTACGTTTAACAAATTTTATGTCCAAATTATCATAATTTCATTCTCAATCATCTAAATTTCAAAAAAGGTTCCTGGGTGGGCATGCCCCCAGACCCCTCTAGAGGAAAGCATTTGCAAGCGCAGTGTGCAGTGACTTACCCCTGTCAAGTACATAACAGTTTGTCCCACCCATTGTTAAAAGGTGAACCAACCCTGCTTGGAGTCAGGTAAGGGGTTGATGTTGTCAAACTGGGTACCATCTTGTCTTTGTAGGTAATTGATTCTGAGGGGTGTGACTCATTTATGTCAATACATTCATCATCATGTACTAGTTCTAAATGTGTTCTCACTAGTGGAGGTCTAGGTCAGCATTGAAACTGGGTCACTACTGTTGATCCGGATGACTCACTGACCCGGATAGCATCCGGGTCAGACCTGGATTGAGTAAGTGAGTGAGTGAGTGAGTTAGTGAGTGAGTGAGTGGGTCCTACTTAAACAGTACTACCATCATGTTTGATATATTAGTACCATATTGCCAAAATTTGATGGCTGTATCACCAAATTTAATATGACACATCACTTTTAATATCTATTAATTGTCACAAAAATAGGCACAAAATACACTTCTCCACACAAGAGGTCATATCTCAGTACTGAATACAAAATTAGCATGCAGGTGCCTAGTCCCCTATTCAACAAATACCATTCATAAAGGAATTTAGCTGATGGCTGATATGATACAGCAATTGTGAATAGCGAATGTCAACCTTTGTTGCAGCATGCCGCTTTATGTCAGCATAATAACAATCGCAGGAGATATCATAATGTGTAGTGAGCTAGATAATGTGAACAGTGTGGAGTAAACCAAAACCCACAATCAATTATAATATGTGTGTCAATTTAAGATATCAATGCACCTCAACTAATGGTGCTATCTGCTTTACCTCTCAGTTCAGTATTAGAATTTTTGCAAAGGTCCCTTCCAACTATTATGGACTATAAAGATTGCTACAATTATCCACTACTATATGATGGGATAGTAATCAGGGGGTAGGAGATGACATCATGATGATTGTGTGACATGTGTGTACTGTACATTTGTCTATGTAGTGATAGTGGTAGTTTAGTTTACCATTCTTTCTTTTGATGTGATATGTGTAGGTTCACCAGTCATAATGTTATGAAGCAATAAAGAAATGAATTACAAGGAGAAATTAGAATTTATAAGAATATCACAGAAATATAAAGTAGTGAAACCAGGGAGGTCACCTGCACCGGAAGATATATTAGTGGACATCTACTTCATACAGTTAGTGGTTTATAATGGTGTGGTAGAGTTAGTAGTAATGTGTACTGAACTGGATAATGTGAATAGTGTGAAATAAACATATTTAAAAAGTTTTGAACTTTTACCTACTTTACTCCTGAAAAAGCCTACACCCCCAAAATGCATAAGACGGTGTGAAAGGACCATGATTTTAGACTAGTTTCAAAATGCCGGCAACATTATGATGGGATAACCATGTAATACGGATGGCTAATTACTCACGTAACTTTTGGGAATACTCCACGTAAATTTCACATTTGTAGCTGCAGTAGATATTCCGTTTTTCCACAGCCACTTATACATCAGTTCTTCCAATGTGTAATGTATTGTGGGATTCACCTGTTACCAAAACTATTGGATTTCAACTTAAAATATCTAATAAGGTTAATTACCTAATACAGTCAAAAATACCACGTTTTTGAGCCTTATCATGTGTGCTGAAAATGCAGGATCTACGCATATTTGTCTAATTTTATTAGATTCGTAAATCCAATTTTGATATGACAAGCACAACATTGACAGAATGTACTGATAATTGTTGTGTCTATGTTTGCTATCGTTTCACTTATATACAACAGTACACACTTATTGTGTATGTACATTCTGCCACCATCAGCTAGCTATACTGCCACACACTGCAGTCACACAATGATCGCTAATCGAACTTGACATTCTGAATTTTTCTTTATTCTTTTTTTGTTTAGTGTCCATAAATTTGAACTTTTTGTGTAGTTTAGCAGACCATTTATTTGTAATGAAAGCAGAAAATTTGACAGGGAATTAAATTTGGCAGCTTGTGAATCACACTGACACTCCGAATACCCAGCTAGCTAGATTTTGTATTATACGGAAAATAAATCATAATATTACATGTACTTACGTGATCATAAGTAAAGGTGGACCAATACCGATACCAGTTTCGGTATCGATGCCGAGACCAGTGGTATTGGTATCGGATCGGTATCGGTAATACAAGGCGCCGATACCACAGTAGACACTCACCACTTTTATTAAACCATCTCTAGCTAAGTTTCCAGTAGCTAATAACTTAATTGAGCTAGCAAGGTAGCGAAACAAAGCCTTTGTTACTCTTTTCCAAGTATTGCTGCAATTGCTCCATGTGTATTCTAATATATTAGAGCATGTGAATCCTTTGTAATTAAATGGTAGTGCAGTTGTGCCTCAAGAAATAAGTTTATGACTACTTGGCTTGCTTTTTCATGAAAAGGTTTGGTTGAAAAGCTATAACAAACACTGTACAATTATTGGCCGCCCATGCAATTAATTGCCTTACCAATAAGCATACAAGAAAACTACCTCAAATCAAGAAATTAGTAATCCACCATGATGTTTATGATGTTTAGCTGTTACACAATGAATGTTTTAAAACTTGATTGAACTGAATTTTAATAGCTAGCTATGTATCACAACAATGAAATTTCTATAATAAACTTGTCTAGGCTTCAATGTATAATATTGGTATCAGTATCGGCAAATAATTTCAGTACAAATACTCGTATCAGAAAATTGGTAAAAAGTGGTATCGGTCCATCTCTAATCATAAGTCATGAGTGCAACAGAGTACAGAGTTAGAACTTGTGTCATTGTATTAACCATGAACTGGGGCATTCATCAAGGTACAATTTTTGGGCTGTATCCATCCATGTTACCAAGCAGGAAAGCTGTTCAAGCCTAGACAAAGGTTATGTTTTACTGCAATGTAAACAAACAAGTAACTCATGTTTGCTTAGTGGTACTTAAACAAAACAAAACAAAACAAAACAAAACAAAACAAAACAAATATACTCTTATGAAGAGATGGATATAGTGGTATATTAGATATTTCAATTTGAGTTTCCTCTCATTGTTTACTGAAGCATTTATATGTGCGTAAAACCACTTTTGCAGTACTGACATTTCCCAATGTATTTCAATGACATTTCCCAATGTATTTCAATGACATTTGTCTCAAAAAACAGAACTATATAAGCTAGTTGGGTTTGTTGAACATGCCACAAATAATTAAGCAAAATGTTCTGCTGACTAAGTAGCTGAGATAATGTTTTCTTATGATCTTTTGTTGGAATTTCTGTGTGAAACAATTGTAGTGAAACAAGAGCTGATCAAGTGGTTGTGTCACTATTTGGATTTGATTTATAGCGTAAAACTGGACATTTCAGCTTGTTGTTAGTTGGTAGAGTTAGTAGTGATGTGGATAATGTGAATAGTATGGAATAAATGAAAACCCACAATCAATTATCTTATGTGAAGATATATAAGGAATCAGTAATTCTTAACTAACAGTTCAATCCAGTGATAATGGTGGGAATCTCGGTCCCACAATTTTTGAAAAGGTTCCTTCGCACAAATGTGTAGGATTAAATGCGTATGAAGCCATTCAAGATATGTGATGTATTATTGACATTGATAGTACAACACAGTTCAGTAGGTGCTAACAGTAGCACATCTGTCATATCTGTGTCATAAACACTGCCACTTGGCATAATGATTGTCATTCTCCATAATACTGTTATTGGGGCAAGCCTGAGTGAGCCTCACACTGGCAGTAGTGAATTCAACAATGTTGGATCATCACGTATTTGATAGTTTGCACAGAAATTCATTTTACTACTGTTTTAAGATAAATTAACACTCTACTAGTGACAAAGAGCAGACACATTCAGCCATTTGTTAAACCAGATGTGCGCCACAGCTGGCCGAAAGCCGGCTATGGGTGCATACCTGGTTTACTAAAATTGCTTTCCGAAAAGTGTATGTGTGTGTGTGTGTGTGTGTGTGTGTATGTTGGGCAATTGGAAACAGTGGAAATGGAAACTGGAGATAGAAAACAGAAATGGTCAAATTATTGTATACATGTATCCTAGTGTAAAAACCTCACTTAGTGGTCACCTCTTAAAGACCACCTATTGCAAATCTGTACAAAGACCACATTGTAATTAGGTTCTAAATATAGCTAAGACATACTTGATCTAATTGATTAAACCACTTCATTAGTGGTCACCTTTTATAATACCACCTCTTTATAAAGACCACCACTTTACATGGTAATATTTGTGACCCTCTGAGCAAAAATCAGCCATTTTCACACGTTCATTGAATTCCATTTTATTGCTTCTCTGTTATTTATAATAACAAATGAGTGGACAGCCAAAGTTTCAGACTTTGTGATGAATATTCTTGGAGTTATAGTGAAGGACAGTTGGAACAGGAATAAAACTTGATTTGTACTGCAACAATGCAGCAAATTAATTACAGGTGCTTACTTAATCAGCCATACTTCATGACTGAAGCAAGTTACAAAGATGGAGTGTGATTCAGTCTGTTCACCATGAACTGGCACATCTGTCAAGGTATAGTGTTTTCCCTGTATGTATATCTTCGTGTGGACAAAAAAGAAGGCCATTTCAACAGTTAAATGACAACAGTAAACTATATTTCTACCGCATCGTAAATAGGCACCCATAACTCATGTACCGTATGCTGTACAAACATGGAACAAGGATCTTCTTACTCCCAATTAACGGGAGAAGCTGGTGGTATATATGTTTTATTGAGTTGAGTTTCGTTTCAGTACACAATGAAGCGATTGAAACATTCACATTTGACAAGCTTCAAACATGTATTTCATATATAACTCATAGAAAGGATCAATGCCATCTCCTATAATTTTGGTCCACACTTTCACTCAAGTCATCTACCATTATTGCTTATAGATTGTACCAGAATATTTCTTACAAATATAGTCCATGCAAGTAAAATGTAATTAGTACACTACGACCAACAAGTATCAACAAAAATGACGCCTCATAAGTAGATGATGTCCTGAATAGCCTAGCCTTTTTTAGCTGACCTAGTTGTCATGAAATATATAGATGTTTGGAACGTAGCTCTTATATTGGTGTGAAGAGGTGGTCATTGTAAAGAGGGTGGTATTTATATGTGACCGGATTTCATATAACCCAGCTTCCACACACACAAAATCAAACTTACGTTTTTACCAGAAATGGATTGCTGGTCTAGTACACTATCATATTCCACTCTGTATTTCCTTTAGGACTGGCAAGTCTGGTTTCTGCAGCAGCTTTCTTCCAACCCTGTCAAAGCCACGAGTGGAAGATTGCCACCATTAAGTGGTCATGGCCTTGTTGTAATGGTGTGTAGTGAGCTGGGACTTCACAGAGAGCTCTCCAATAGTCTTCTCAATTGATGTAGAGTGATTTGAGGGTCATTGAGGGCCTTGGAAGGCCCAAACTTAGCCTCTTGATTCCATTCGTCTTCTTGCTCCATTTTATACTCCTATATTTAGCTCACACACCACCCCACCACCCACCACCCCTATTACTACCACCTGTGATATTATTGCCCGCTAAAAAAAAACTGCCCAAAACAGGGCATATTTTGGGTATCAGAAACTTATATACCAACACAGTGATGGCTAGTAAATAGATGAATAATTGGTGCAAGTTTTGTTTGCACAGCTGTAGGCACTGGGAAGTTACTACACAGTGATTATTTAAAATCTCCATATCTCCTAACAAAGCTTTGTGTGTTGAAGCCGGGTTTTATCAAATCCAGTCACATATAGGCATTGAAGAGGTTAGTATGCCTTTGAGATCTAATTACAATGTGGCCTTTGTATGGAGGGGTCTTGTAATATGGTGGTCTTTTAGAAGTGGCCACTAAACAAGGGTTTTAATCTAGGGTACATATTTATGACAATTTGACGATTTCTGTTTTCCACTTCCACTGTTTCCAATTACCTTGTCAAAAGCTCTGGCATGTACTTAGGTAGTTTGTTCATGTTTTGTGGTAACCACAATAATAAACAGTGATGGTCGGAGCCCTAGCTCACTTGTCTGGCTAGCAACTTTGAGTTGAGGTACTGAAGTGTACAACCTCACAGCATTGGCTTTACTAACTGTACTTGTAGTGGAGTATGAATGAGTGTAACTTGTAGAGAGCTACAATCGGGTATTGGTTAACTATCAATAAAATAGGTTTTAAAAAAATATCGGTTTTGCCTGAAAATGGGAATCGGTACAGCACTAGTTCAAATATGAGACGTCCATTGAAGGTCATTGTCAATTACAATACCCAAGCACTTCTGAGTTACAAACAACTTTACCTTTGTTAGATGGGAGCCATCTTACAAAACTGGTGGAGCCTCAATAGATCTCTGAGACTGAGCATTAAACCACATCACATTTTGATTTCTTAATCTTAAAACTCATTCAACTGTCCCTGACCCATATAAATCTTCACAGAGCATTTGAGAAACAGAGGAGTGGTCATCTCCACAACAGATTAAACAAATGTCATCAACAGACTGAACTAAAACTCCATTCTTTACTTGTAGGGGCATATCATTTACATAGATCAAAAATAAAAGGGGTTCCAGTGCACTGCCTTGGAGAATGCCACCCAACACAGTTTCCCAATCAGAATATGAGTAACCTTTGCTGTTGATCAGCAAAATAATGACAAATCCACAACAACTCTGTACCAGATACACCAAATTTATGAAGACGATCCAAAAGGATATTATGATCTAAAGAGTTAAATGCTCTTCCTAACATCCAGAAATGCTTCACAAACTGTAGATCCCCTGTCAAGAGTACAAGTGACAATATCTGTAACAAAGAGAAGAATTTTATCTGCTGGACATCCACAATAGTAAGCTCCTGATGTTCATGAAGCAAACCGATGACCTTTGAGATGGATGGTGATTGATAGATTTAGATTGTAGTAATGGTGAGAATGAATGGCACTGGGGAAGCTTCTTGGAGATTGATGACCTGGACTCCATTGATGACCATGAATGAACTTTAGAAGATGATCAGTTGGTCACTATCATACACTCTTACTCACTACACCTGTGAATTACATTGTTAACTATTATTGTAATTATCGTTTTACACGTACATGCTGTACTGAAACGTTTTTAATTAACGTATGCAAACTATTGTAGCTTTTCACTGCACCCAATACTGAATGCACACTCTGGCGCATCCCACAATACTATTATCATCTGTCTAGTAGTCATTACATGATGGATAGTAATGGACCTTAATTATCTGTAGTGATAAAATGATGTTTGAAGATCTTTTTGTGCATGTGTGTAATATGCACACACACACACATGCACACCTTCTTAACTGCATGTCAAGAGATCTTCATCCCCTCCCCAACTAGTAATGGAAAAGTATCATACAATACAATAGTACTGTATATTAGGGACCATGAATGTTTGGGCTTTTCTGACCAAAGTTATTATCCTAAAACCAGCTTCACAATACCATCTTGGTAGTATTAGTGAGATATAAGCAAGCCCAAAATATACCTTCAGTATGACCTGAAATGATTCTAAAAAGTTGATACAAAATGTGACCTAATTTTAGAAAACCGTCGATATCCGCACAATTTTCAAAATGCATTTTAATTATTCTTTGTTTTCTACAGGGACAGAGGAATGGACTAGCCAAGTTTCAGCTTCCTAAGTTAAGCAGCTTTGGAAATACAGCACTAGACAGCCGTACGAGTAAATAATTAGATATGTACAGAAGCTATAGAGAAAAGAATCTACAAGCGCTTACATAAACCATCATAACTTGCTGATACAACGACGTACGGAATTGAATCTTAGCTCATTGTGTTCGCCATGAATTTGTGCATGCACCAAAGTATAGTTTTTTCCTCAGGCAGGCTTGTTTGTTCAAGAAGGAAGGCAAATTCACTGAAAAACGATCGTCGGTAAATTCTTTCGTCACCGCAACATAAACAAACGTCTGTAACTTTGGAATCTTTTTGTGTAGGGAGATGAAACAAAGATTTTTTTGTACTCCCTATGGACAGGCGAACATGATGATTCCCAGGATTTATCCATTGGCGGCTTAATTCGCCCACCAGCAAGGCGATAAAAACTTGCATAATTTTTTTTCTGGATCTTGCGTTTTTTACCCATGGTTTTTAAATGCGTTTTATTACAAAAGTACCGTTGTGCGTATATCGACGGTTTTCCAAAATTGGGTCACAAATTTTAATTTTCTACTGATTAATGCCCAGCTTAACTTGATAACAACTAAGGGGATTTTTTTCAGTGTTCAATGTCGTTTCAGCCCTACTGGTGCCTTTTGGCATACCGCAGTACGTGCAATGCAAGCTTCATGGACTTAACTGCATCCTTCTTTGTGTCCCATTTATCTTTGTTGACAGTGCAAGGTGTCAATTCACGGTAGTGCTGCATGATGGCTTTCTTACAGTTTTTTTGTTTGTGACTGGGTTAATTGCAGAGGTCCTTCTAGTGTGTAATGCTGTGTAACTTGCTGAACATAGCTGAAAATGAAGCATGATGGCCACTTTGCTATTTCAGTTGGGTCGATGAAACAATAAGCTGAGTGTCATTCTTTACCAGCGCATATGGGACAAACATACTGTTCAGTCCAGATGTCAACACAGGTATCAGATATATTAAATTTAGTGAAACTTACTTTTCATTCTACTGTGATAATATGTTTACTGTAGGTTCACCAGTCAATACCATTGCAAAAAAAAATTAAAAAAGAAGTATATATGTATAAGGAATTTTATTTTGATTATGGATCATAATAAGAAAAGTAATGAAACAAGGGAAGTTGTATGCTCCTGAAGATATAGTGAACATTTAATCCCTAATTCAGTTGTGAATATAGACTGGAAGTAGGGATTACATGTCCACTGGTATATCTTCATGTATTGGCGACCTCTCTTGTTTCACTAAGTATTTCTTTGATCCATACTAGTCCATTTAAGGTTGTGCGATAATAGTGAAACCTATAAATCAATAAGTGAAAACCATGATATTATCTTGATAAGAAGTAATGTCAAATGGCACTGTTTTGTAAGCACAGTTTGTTGACGTAAAGTCATGTGCTATACAGTTCTTTACACAAGCTTAATGCTAATCTGACTGCTGTAGACACGCAGTATATTACTGAGATTTACTATTATCTTTATCTTGATAGGTCATATAGGTATCACGCTAATAAATTTTCTCCAGCCCTAATGTCCACCCTCTAGCCAAGTGAGGCTGAGTAAAATAATTACAAGTTAGGCCAAGTGAGTGATCACCTCAAGGAAGGTGGATGGACACACACACACACTACACTACACTACACTACACTACACTACACTACACTACACTACACTACACTACACTACACTACACTACACTACACTACACTACACTACACTACACTACACTACACTACACTACACTACACTACACTACACTACACTACACTACACTACATTACACTACACTACACTACACTACACTACACTACACTACACTACACTACACTACACTACACTACCCACACCTGTAGCCAGTAGCTGCCCTTCCATAGATGATTGCAGTATCCTCAGGGAAACCCCTGGGTAAGATGAATAGTGGGTCAAGGTTATATTGTCTTGCAAAAATGTGAATGCCTGGCGAGATTCCCCATTCCTTCAAAAGGTCCTTCCACAAGAACAGTGGACCCCAGGCTTCCATGATCTAAATTTTGTCTGCCACATAATAAATGATGTCTTGTCATGTTTCCAGAATCTTTATATGTTGCTTTTTTTGACCTCAGGAAAGGCCTTTGACTCTTTAGATCATCTTATTCAACTTCAGCGGTTGAGTAAGCTGGGGTTGGTAGGTACTGAAATTCTGTAGTTCACTAGTTACTTATCGAATCGTGTTCAGCTGGTGAAAACACAGGCAAGTCTAGTGTCATGTGGTTTAGACTTCACTCCGTGGTACATCTTACACCCCCTGATGTAGCCATTAATGGTACTTCTTTGCAAAATGTGGACACCCAGAAGCATTAATCATTGTATGGACTGGTCTGAACATGTTGCTACAATTTTTAAGAAGATGTCATTCTATTTGTTTTGGATAAATTGTCATCAAAAAAGTTTACCATCAGGAGTTATGAAATGTTAACTGATTCTTTAGTTATATCACAATTAACTTGTGCTCTGCCAGTCTGGGGTCCTATGTTGTCTAACTGCCAGAGCCAGCATCTGCAACGTCTGGATAACTGGGGCACATGCATCACTGCTAATGTACAAAAATTTGACCATGTGTTCCATCATTGTATAAAGTTGAATTGGCTGTCTGTTCCATAACTAGTCGAATATCATTCATTGTGTGCCATGAGCCTAATCTGCGTTGGACAAATTAACTTGCTACATTCTTCAATTTCATTTGGAAACAACCATGACTATAATACTAGATGCTCATCACAATTTGTTCCACACGTAATATGTCATTTAATTTCCATCAAAAAACTTTTTCGACTTGCTGCTTCACAATGGTGGAACGGATTACCCGATGACATCTTTTTATCATCAAACCTTCCGGCCGCTGTTTTTTACTTCTTGTTGTGTAGTGAATAGTAACTGTATTTTTATTTGTGTAATATAGTTGTTTTGTATGAGTCATCTTGTCTGCTTGTCATTGTACTAACTCTGTATGTGTGTAATGCTCTGGTAAGGAAAAACAACTATGCCAATTACTGTGAGGTTAAAATAAAAATCAAATTGATCGAATCAATCTAATCCACATGTGCAAATAAAAATATGAGTTAGAGAGGGTTTTTTAGCAGCACAGGTCTCCCCAACATCAACAGAAAAATGTATCTGTCCACCATTGCTGTCTATCTTGAGCAATCGTGAACCAATCTTCCTCAATCCCAAGTGACTTTGCGTCCATCACGGCCAGATCTCTCCATCATTTCTTAGGGCTATGACTAGGGTGGGTTTTGATCAGCTCACCAAAAAGTAACGGCGCACATCACCTTATCACCTTATTGGCCTGTCTTTTGACAACAGCAGGGTCCTGGAAGAACTGGACCAGGCACAATCTTAGCTTGAGCAGTAATGCTGGTGCCGGGTGAGATCACCTTTACGATGGAACATTCTACCACATCCACAGTAGAACTGTTTGTTTAGGCAGAGGAGGCTGACCGGAATAGTACTTATGGTGTCTAGTTAAATCTCCAGAACAATTAAAATGTTCTCCATAGACATACACACACACACACACAAACACAAACACCGCACACAAACTCACTTACACATACTAAACTTTCCATTAGCACAGTCAGCAACAATATGATCATTTGAAGTCTCACATGGACCTCACCAGTTGAGTGAGACATGAACAGTTGACATCTATGTATTTCCACTAGTTAACACCAGGTCCCATTTGTGAGTCTCGTCAACAACAATACCTGTGGATATACTGTACATGCACACAATACTACACACACTCAATGACTACACTAACTACGTATGTGTGAAGAAATAAAACTTAAAGACATATCATTCTCTCTTACAGGTGGTACATCAACTACAGCAGTTCACTAAGCTAGGTTCAGTATATGGTCCAAATCATCAGTCCAACAATGATCAATATTAGTTTCTCATCATTCAGAGTCGACATCATTGTCTCAGTTGTCAATTTGATCAGTTTCTCAGAGAGATGAAGGTAGGAACATATCTTGTATGTGGCACCGATTACTTTGCTGTAGACTATCTTGTCATGTTGTAATATAAAAGTATTTTATACTATATAATATAGGTGCAACAATATTAATATTGGTATCAGAATATTTGGAATAGGAGTTACCCTACCATTGGTGCCTGTGTTTTAATTATTGTCATAATGATTGTCTTTATTAAGGTTTGAAGTTTCATAAATTACAGTTATTGAAAAAAAGGTTATTATAGTTCACGTCAATGTTAGATTCATATTCTATAAAAATATTGTGCTGTTATTAGTGTTCTATTAGAGTATTATAGTAGCTCTATTAGAATGCATCCAACTGCTGTATTGAAGTAACTATCTGGTTCTATATTAAGGTTTTTTTTCTTGCAAGTAAGTACATACCCTTGTTTCTGGAAAATCAGTGTTCATTTCTTATTACATTGTACACTGTTGTGCTGTGCTTTGTATATTTGTGCTACTAATCTGATTAGTGTTGCTGCGCTGCAAGCCCACAGGCTCCCAGGGGTTTTACAACCCTTGGAAGCCATGTTAAATATGCCCTTGTGAGATCTATTTCCTCCAGTTAACACCAGGTCCGTTTTGCTACTACAGCAGTTGGGGATACACATGCACATAACACTTCACACACTCAATGATGTACACTAACTGTGTTTGAAGAAAATAAAGATATCATTCTCTTTTGTGAGTAAACAATTTAAAATGACTATGTACAACTGATGTTCAACACATGATTATTATCATACAGTATGGTAGTACTGTATAGTAGTGGTTATGGAGGCTTGAACTTTTTGGTCAAAATGTCGCCCAAAAAACCATCCTTATTTTCCTTCATAACAGCTTGGCAGTATTTGGCCTAACCAAGCTTAATACCTTCAGAGCAACTCTATGCACTTTTATTAAGCTTGATAAAATTAAAAACAATTTGCAATTTTTTTTACTAACTAACTGGTTGAAACATTGTTTTCTTTTTGTTGGAATTTCTGTGTAAAACAATTATAGTGAAACAAGCCTGATCAAATGGTTGTGTCACTATTTGTACAATACCACCAAAGATTTCATTTATAGTGTAAGCACTTGACATTTCAGCCTGTTGTTAGTTGGTAGAGTTAGTAGTGATGTGGATAATGTGAATAGTGTGGAATAAACTAAAACCCACAATCAATTCTTATATGTGAATGTATAAGTATTCACCAACCCTTAACCAATTGCAAGGATATACTGTTAGGATAAATGCACTCACAATTTTTGGAAAGGTTCCTTCACATAAGTGTAGGACCTTGAAGGACACCTGAAAGTGTATGAAACCATTCAAGATGTATGATGTATTATTGACATTGACAGTACAACACTGTTCAGTAGGTGCTGACAGTAGCACATCTGTGATGCTTATTGTCACTCCTCAGACTTACTGTAAAGTATCTTTTAACAAACTCTCCAAATTAAGGACATAATAAAATCCACACAAAAACAATAAAGCTGTAAAAAAATAGTATGGTCTTAAAAAGCCTGGGTGAAAAAAATGTTGTGAAATCAAAGGTGGCGGCCAAGAAATGTCTGCAATAATGTTAATGCTAATAAATTTTAACAATGCACAGCCATTATTAAAACTTTTTAGCATTTACATCATTGCAACCATTTCTTGGCTGCCACCTTTGATTTCACAACTTTTTTCACCCAGGATTTTTAAAGCCGCACCATTTTTTTACAGCTTGGCTGTTTTTGTGTGGATTTCACTTCTTTTTGTACTTTGTAAGTCCCTAAATCCAGCCTACGGCTAGTCTGGGACCGCTGACCCTCTTTAGGTACTTATACAGACATCCCGAAAACAGGGTCTGGTCTGTCTTGCATTCGGGACTTGTGTTTAGGAATGCGTAATTATATTGCGGCTCGCATTAACAAACATATCGAACAGCGAAGAATTCAATCACAACAGTGAGGGTTTCAATCAGTTAATTTCTATGGGTGGTTGATGTTTAGGCTGTGGAGACGATATTTCTACTTTCCAAGGAAAGGCGTCTATTGCACACGAATGATAAATGGAAAATTGTCCCTGGGTTTATTCACTCTGACACAAAAAGAACTCACACAACTTTTGTTTCGTGACTTTCGCCCCAGTATTTACTCACGTCGTGCAGCCAAAATGGATTTAATTGGCAATACTGCGATTTGATTGGACACACCAGTTTTTGGTAATGGTGGTACAAGTCCTTGATTCTAGACAGACCAGACCCTATTTTCGGGGCGCTTGTATAAGCGCCTAAATAGGGTTGGCAGTGCCAGACTAGCCTATGGCTGACTTTGAGGTTTGTTTTTACTCTCATTTCTTCTTTTCTACGTAGATACAGTGATGATTATTGAAGACTGACTTATAAATGTATTCCATTGCACAATTTAATTCAATATTTAATAATAGTATTGTAATACTCTAATAGAGTGCACATTTTTTGAGGGCTTCTAATAGAACATACATAGAATGTTCTAGAACAATCTAGTACTTGTATTGATAAATCTATGAAAAATTACAAATGTTTGATTATAAGCAGATTATTTCAACTAGAAATTTCAATTATAAAACAGAAATTCAGTAAGGTGATCAGCCAAGGTAGTAGTGGTTTAGTGGTTAAGGATGCAGGTGTTAGGTATGGAGGTCCCTGGTTCGAACTCTGGTAAGTTTGTTTTTTTAAAAACATTTTTTGCACACCTTTTAACCCCGCAGTGACTGCTCTATTAGAGTATCTTGATCCCGCAATTTTACACTTGCTTGGTTTTTGTTTATAATTTTGTTGCTGTAGCTCTATTGCTATTCAAACTATCAAAAGGCACTGTTACGATGATCTGCCTATCTACACACCAAGGGAGGTTGCCTATACATGCAGATATACTAGTGGACATCTAATCCCTACTCTTCAGTCTATAACCAAGACTGAATTAGGGATAAGATGTCCACTGGTATATCTGCAGGTATAGGCAACCTTCCTTGTCTCACAACTTTTTAGTTGTTCCCTTGTTTTCCTGCTTTATCTTATGCTTCTCAAAAATAAAATAAAAATAAACTTGTTACCGCTTTGAAGTGCATGAAAAAACTGACATTTCTCTAACCCTAACCCTAGTATGGTAGTTTGTAATTAACTAGTCTTTGTATTCTTTTGTGTTACCATCTTTATTACTAATCATAATTTTCTAAATTTAAAAAAAAATTGTTGAGTTATGCTTGGCTGAAGGCATCAGTTAGTTAGTTAGTTAGTTAGTTAGTTAGTTAGTCAGTCAGAATAAAATTCTGTTAAATAGAAAAAAAATTTAAATTCCACAGAAACTTGTTGGAAGGGTTTGGGGCCACTCTGAAGGCATTTTTGGGCTTGGGCGCCGCTTGGCTATACTGCCAAACTGTGAACTGTTATGAAGTAAATTTGAAGCTGGTTTTAGGGAGCAAAAAAGCCTAAAACTGCATGATCCTTAATATAGTACTATTGTACTGTATGTTGTGAATAATGTGAAATAAAATAAAACCTGTAATGAATTATTATATGTAAGGCTATATAAGAGTTCAGTAAACCTTCAGTAACTAGTGTATTATAATGTTGAAAGTCATTTTCTACATATTGACAAGTAAAGGAAAACTTCTATAACAAGAGGGCATTTAAGTCTGACAGCAAAACAGTGTGATTCTACATTCCAAGGAAACCAGATATCAGTGATCTGATGGAAAGTGTTACCCTCGGACCTCAGTGGTAGCTACTATGGCAACAAAGATGCTTGGAACAGATATGTTCCTTGGTCAGTATTGCTTACAAACTCAGGCTGTGCTTCAAATCATTATCTATACAAATGTTTGATTATTTGGTTGTATGAAAAGCTTTCAAGCTGCTACATGTACAGACTGATATATTGTTGAGTAGCCACTATTTACAATCAGTCCTATCACCTGGACAGCATGCTTGACATTATATTAGCTAAACGTTTGCTGCTGCCAGGTAGCTAGCTAAGGGCATTAGCTAGCAAGATTACCAAGATAATTGTCATCTCTGATATGAATGACCAAGCTTCGCCCGTGAACAGTTGCTATCAAGGTTGCTATTTACTGTAAGCTACAGTTATTGTAGTTAAAATGGCTTTTGCAGGGCTATAGATACGTACGCCCAGCACGAGAGTGACCAGACCGGCAATGCAAAGCTACAATCATCCAGGCATGACAGAGCTGGAAAAATGCTTGTGGGCTGGCACACAGACTATTTCTAGTCTGGTCCATAAAATAAACTTGAACGTATTAAACACTTGGCTTGCTAAACTGGAACTTCCAGTCCGACAGTCTGGTCCAGTCTGTAAAATAGACACTCCCCTATAATACTATTACAATAAGTGCAATCAGGGACTAAACCATCAACAAACAGTTGGGTGATACAGACATTTTATTACTCCTTACAAAAATAAAAAGTGAATCTGTGATATTCAAATTAGCTACGCGTGAATTTTAAGTTTAGCACGTCTTATTGTAGCTATATATACGTACAGGGTAGATCGTTGTCTTTATTATTATTATTATTTCATGAATTTCACAGTAAATGACGTACAGTGTACACAAATACTGGTAATAAAAACCTGGCTCTAACCAAGAGCGTAGGTACAAAGAGAAACAAAAAGCTAGCTACATTACAATAATAATTATTAAACAAGTACAACAAAAAGTCAAATACTCATAAATCGCCTGATTATTGAGGTGGTGCTATACAAAACTGTCTTTCGAAATGTTTGTATTAGATGAGATGGTTAATCAAGTTTCTGTAAACTGGCTGACAAGCCAGTGGGAATAGATCCCAATGCCCCAACAATTATAGGAATGGTTGATACTTGCTTAGCCTTCCAAACTCGTGTAACTTCAACTTTCAAGTCAATATAATAATTATTTAGAATATTTTTCAGCAAACTTGTGTGATAGACGTGAGTAACCAGGGATAGCGATGTCGATTAAAAATACTTCATTATTGTTATTATTATTATTACAGGACCGCGTCACATACAACCAAGTACAAACACCAACGTTGCAACCTACCCATTGGGCAAGTATAAACAGTGCCATAGGCAGCACTCAGAGCAGTGTGCGTGTACTGGTGGAAATGATACATATGCATACATACATAGGCAAGGGAGTTTAACTGGTATCAGAAAACCACAATACTATAACACAACCTACACAAAAACCAAGCTATATCGAAAGTCAGTAGCTATATATTGTAGGTGTGACGTGTCTCTCAAGATGACTCAGCAGTGAAGTGAGGCTATGCAGAACAAGGGACATGGTGAAGGCACAATTAACAATTGATCCCAATCAAGCCAATATGGCACAACAGACTCTGTTGTAACTAGAGGCCACAGGTGATGTGCTAGTATATCAGCAGTGTGGCATTGGCAGTGATCATGGTCTATAATATTATGCATACAGCCGTGCACAACATACAGGAGATAGTTACACATTGTTGTATATGTAGCATTGTATCGGCTTCTTGTTTAGCTATTATACAGACTCACAGTAGAGTAGTAGATAAGTCCAGTGGAAAATAATTCCAGCTGCTAGCAAGCCAGATGAAAGATAAAGATGTATAATACAACTACCACCAGTACAAGTATTACATTACTCATTACCTTGTTGTTCCAGCTGGTTGTTTATGAGCGCATCAGCTGGTATCCCAACTGGTCATCAGCTGGTTGTTCACTGCATGACGCCTGGAATGCATATCCTGCACACAAAATACACATTTAAACATACTTGTAATGTTGTTGTTTACCAGTAAGGTGGCCTCTGGCCTCTCCGCGGACATTTACTAATCTTCTCCTTCGAGCAATCTGTAATTAAACAAAGGTGTGGTGCCAGGCGTTATATAGAATTACACGTACGGTAAAGTCATCAGCACGAACAGGCGTACTTATTATACGGTTGTGCCTTCATTCACAGGCGAATCTATCCGCGCTTAGTTCATGTATCTAGGCCTCGTAGTTTTCTCAAACATTATTTATTTATTTAATTATTTATTTATTTATTTATTCATTCATTATTAATGATGTAATTTTAACCGCATTTCATATTATTCTTAGTACTTGGTTGTATAATTATTACTAGGACTGCGTCACTTACAACCAAGTACATATACCAACGTGACAGCCTCCCTGTGAGGTTATTAGGTGGTGAAGGCACGATCCCCAAATCAACTCAATATGTCACAGTAGTGACAGATACAACACAATAGTGGCATCGTAACTAAAGGCCACCAGTAGCTAAGTGCCAGTACATCATTGTTGTGGTAATGGCACAGTGATGTGTACACAGTATATGTAATTATGTATACAAAACCTACAGGAGAGAACTACAGTATGCATTATTGCAGTATTGTATGCAGCAATACATTATAGGCAACATCAACAGATAAAAATTATTAGCCAATATACAGTAAAGTATCAACATCAACTAGAGCTAAATAAGGTTCATCAGTGGTGTAGCAATGGCACAATGATGGGTGACACACTATAATTATGCATACACAACTTGCAGGAGATAGCTACACAATACTGTAGGAGTATGCAAGCCAGATGAACCAGATAAAGGAAGGCAGCCAAGCCAGCCAGAACCTAGTAGCTAAGCCAGGTGAAGGCAAAAAAGATTGAGCATGTATTGAATTGCCTGACACAAACACAAAGGAAGTTCGTCATGTCAGCTGCACAAGACAAGATTGTTTACTTGTATCAAGAGTACATAATATATATATTTAGGGAGAGTGTTCAACGCTGTATTGCCCCTTCAAAACGCACTGCGTAAAAATCTTATGCAATAGCCATCACCACCAAAAGGTGCTAATTTACATAAGGTTTCCTTCAGCCGATATAAGCGCACAACATGTTCATAAAAACGCTTATTGTACGCATAGAATGCGCGTTATGCAGACACGATTTATTTTCCAGTGCGTGTAAAGATGTGGCGGACGATGGAAGATGCTGCCATATTATCTGCTATCTTCAATGAAGAAGACGAAGAGCTTAATAGTGACGAAGCAAACGATTTTCATGAACCAGACTCTCTCACGAAAGGTAGAAGAGCAAAGAGTGCTACTTGTAAGAAGCTTGACCTTTCGAAGAATACTACGGCTGGTGAAGATTTCGAACGCGGCAGTGATGGTAATCCAGAGCCTATGCCAGAGCCAACCGGTACAAAACCTGTTAAAGCAAAGCGGGCCATTTCTAGTAATATAGCAAAGCAAGCTACAAAAGACCCAGTGAGCGACCCAGTGCACATGGATGAGGGAAGCGATGACGATGTCGCTCAAAATGTGGAACGAAGCAATTCACGTGGGAGAAGAAAGCGGGCTGTTTCTCGCCAGAAATCGCAATCTACGAACACTACAGATTGTCCAGCTGGTGGAGAAAGCAGCAATGATGTTCCACCAGAACCAGCCGGCAGAGCGAAACGTGGGAGAAAAAAAGGATCGGTCCAACCTCGCAAGAAGGTAAAATCGTCCACTAGCACTGATGCTGGAGCTGACAATGAAGGAAGAAGTAATGCTGCTTCTTCATGATCAAAGGCCAGAGGTGGAAAAACCAAAAAAACCGTGACACAGGATGGTGAAGAGAGTGGAGACGACTGTCAGGACAGTTCTTCCCTAACTTGCGGAAAAGCCAAGAAATCAGTGTCTCGTAAGATGTTAGGAAAGACTGAGAAACACCGAATCATGCAGCACGTAGGAAGTTTGAATCCAATGGGAGTTGCAGTAATGGCAATAGCTGTAGTGGTTCGTTCTTTGCCTGACTGTGAAGCTCACTTGAAAGAAGTTTGTTCCAACATAGTACCATCTTCAACTGCTTTCTATGTTAAGCATTTACAGGAAATGTACCAAACATTTTACAATGAGTGCTCAACGATAAAAGATAGATATTTACACTTTCAACTGAAGTGGCATAACCATTGTGGTCTTTTCCTCCTCAATTGCAACCAGGAGCTGACTACCATGGGATTACACCCTTCAGATCCTTTGGCTGAAAAGGTTGTGGCAGTGCGGGCACAGTGGAGCAGAATTTGTGCTGAGAATTCAATTTCACTGAAGGAAAAGAAAAAATTTGTGATGCTATATTCATCTGCTGTCTTCAACCATCTCTTACGGCAGTGTCACAGAGTTTTGCAGAAAGAACAGGAAACAGCAGAAATTTCTGAAGATGGAAAGGACACCTATTTACGTTTTGGAGGGGCTGCTCTGGCAACCATGCTACACTTGCGTTATGACAAGATGAGAGCTGATAATTTAGAAGATCAAAAGAGAAGACAGATTTCAGAAGAAATGACAATTCTGCAACGAATCAATTCATATACTAAAGAACATATTCCTGACTACCTGAAGTATAGGGACAATGGACATATGTACTTCCCTTGTCCTGAGATGCTGCCATTCCTAACAGCTGTCGATTTAACCACCCGAGAAAATGTAAACGAATCTGGTTTTAAAGAACATGGATCTGAGCTTTTGCACATTGTCACTACTTCTCTTCAAGAAGCAAACCACATCAAATCTCTCTTTGTGGAGCTTCTTTTAGCCAAGGTACCTGAATTTGACGATTTGAGTCAAGTCTCCATCCAGAGCGTGTACTGTGAATTTGTACGCAAGTTGAGCAACACTAGAATTAATGAGTTTATCGATTCTTTCAAGCAAACAACTGCTGCTTCCAAAGGGATGGCAACATTAGCAGGGCAGAACCTAAGGGATAGCGTATTGAGTCACCACATAAATCTCAAGACTCACATGAAACAATAAACTATATTTGTAAGAGTTTGCTAAAATGTATGTGAGGTGTGTAATAACAATCAATGTTTTTAAGATCTTGTGACTAAGGATTCAGTGCATGCCGGTATGTTACACAGTGTAACCTGTTTTAATGGCCACTTCTTTTAAATACCTCAAATTTCATGACTCGAAAATTTATGAACTGATTCACCTGTCTAGCATCCACCTGTTCACTGAGGCCAAGAGATTTTGTTGCAAAGGTGACTGGCTTAGATAGGTTCAACTGTAAATGTTTACCATGATTATTTTGGAAAATTTAATGTAGGATAATCAACAGCAATAAAATTATTTACTTTTTTTGTTATATTGTTTCTTTTCCAGAGTGCATTCACTTAGTTGAAGGGTGGCATCTTGGTACCCTACTGAGCTATGGTGGGCGGTCACACAGTGTTTAATCAAGTGGGCAGCTCAAGTATTGGCATAGTTGGTAGCACTCAGCTTACCACCAGCGGTGTGTTTGAATTGACTAAAAAGTGTTTCCACTGCACTGCCCGAGAGTCTCACTGGACTGATAAAGTGGTCTGGGTATTTTTCAAGAAAATTAGCTGCAAAGCTCTTGAATCCATATACGCAAACACGTAGGAGGTCCCATGCTACAAAAAAACACAAAAAAAAACACAATGTAATATGATATGATGTATGCATCACCCAAACAGATATACATGCCCATGTATAGTGGAATCGCTCTTGAAGGATCCTTAGTCCATTGAGCATTCAACCCCTCTATATAAAGCACAGCTTTTGAGTTCCCAATAGACTGCTGATAATACAGTTCAGTTTTTTGTAGAAAGCTTTCTTATATTTTCTTATTAAGCCTTAAAATCAAATAACCATATGGTAACAGTGAATTCTCATCTAAGTTTGTTGACCTTAAGGGGTGCATTATATAGAGGTTACACTGTACCTCAACATACCAACACTTAACAATACAAGTCACACTTCATACATGTAACACCACACAGTATTCTACAACAAATACATTATTTAAAAGCTTACGTACTTTGCCAGCTCAGAAACCTAGGATCTTGTAACTTCATTGGTCCTATGAAATACAAATACCATCAGCAGGTAATTCATAAAATCTCTCTATTATTTTACCCTTTGTAGACAGATTCTTGTGCCAAGTGGTGAAATAGGAGTAACCATCTTCAATGGATTTTAGCACTGGAGACTGCAAACTGACTATCTTCTTGTGGCTCAAATATCCATTCTCAAAGAGCTTGTTGCAAGCCTCAAGATACTTCAGACACAGTTCAACACTGACTGAATCAGATGGGGCTGGGTCTTGCTTGCAGTACTTGTATAGTTCTGAAAGAACTAGCTCTTGCTGCAAGCAAATAAATCCTTGATTTACTAACAGTGTAGCACAAATAAACAAATTTTACTCTAACCTGCATTATCTTTGCAGGCAACACATTCAATTTTGTCCAGGAGTCACGAAGGACAAAAGCCTCTCGCAACTTAGGAACCAGCCTTGCTTCTCCACTTTCCCTCCTTTGGCATTCCCTCGCATACAAATCAGTAATAGCCTTCCAGCCGAACTGTTCACCATCAATAGTATACCGAAAGCCTTTAGTGCCACCACTTTGAGACGAGAATAAGGCATTAATCATGTTCTTCAACTACATTACAAAAAACATTACATTGATTAACTTTGTGAACATGTGTACCTGGTGGCTAGGGCATATCAGCCAATGAATTTTGTTGGGTGGATCATATTGATTGATAAAGTATGGTTTAATCACAAAAGGATCCAATCCAGAATGGTCGTTATTGCATGCCCCAGTAAAGTGGCCATGAGATGCCTTAAGAGCTGCCAAATTTGCAAAAGATCCGTCGCAAATTAATAAGCTAGTTCTCAGATCATATACCTGCAGTACACGAGTAAATATTCTTGAAACAAAAAACAGTGACAAAAAATTGTCATACTATACTGCTAGATTAATAACAAAATACAAACCTGAAACAGTTGAATTGTCTCTAAAATGCAGGCTAAAACAAACTTCGATGACATGCTTTCAGAACAACTGTAGTAAGGCCCCACTATGTCAAAACCAGAGGTCAAATCCCTCCACAAGAACTGAAGCATGTGGGTAGTTTGCTGGACATGTTGATCTGGAGAAAGGGATTGAAACACGTCTTGTAAGCTAGCTTGGTCCCGTTCAGTCATTGCTAGTCCAATTATTCGTTGACTTCGGGAGTTCCAAATTAAGCCACTAATTACCTTGACCTCATCAAATATAAGTGTGCCATCTGACTGTGGGGTTAGTTTTCCTTCTTTCTTACACTTTGCCACCAATGTCGCATACATTTCAACTTGCTTTGCAATGCTTTCTGCAGCAGCACCAGCCTCATGTAAGAAAGCACCAGTATAGGCTTGAAGAGTTGATCATGATGGCAATTGTAAGATATTGAAACTCTTCAATGCCTAGTAAGCAGCTGGGCTTTTGACAAACACAGCAAGCGCTGCACAAATGAAAAAAAGAAATTAAGCTAGTAACTAATTATTTTGCATATATGTAATACATATGGATAATTAGAACTGTAAATAATAGATATGAACAATTAGAATTGTTATGAGAACTCTTAATTTGTTGTTGTTACGTGTAACCTTGACCTTAGAGATTGGATAAAAAGGCTGGAGCTGGTCACCAGCTCTCTCTTCTTCAGTTGATTGTAAGCTGTTATATTGTTGAAGCTGAATGATATCTATTACATTTGGGGGCTTGTCCGAATGTGAGGAAGAAGAGCAGAAGAAGAAGAGCAACCATAATGACAACCACTGAGGCTTTGAGGTTACAGTTGGATATTCTACAGAGGGAGAAACAAGAACTAGAGGTTAGGAACTTGAAACTAACTGATAATCCTAGTAGAGAAAGTTTGAAGGAAGTAGAGAAGGAAAGAGACCACTGGAAAGATGAGTGTGAGAGACAGATAGTAGAGAATGAACAGCTTAAAACTCTTTATGAAGAGTTACTCCAACAGTTGCCAGAAGGTCAGACTAACCCTGCTAATTCCAGCACAGGTCACCAAGCCACTGCTGAACTACAGGAGTTGATAAAGAGACAAAACAATGACCTGGAGCAATGGAAGTACAAATGTCAAGAGATGGAAAAACAACTGAGTAGTGTGAGTCATTGGAAGACCAGGAGTGAGCTACTTGAGAAAGAACTGAATAAATTATAGAAACTTAATGGTGAGCTAGAAAGGAAAGTTCTTCTAGCAGAAGATAAATTGGAATTAGAGTGTTTGGCCTTACAAGAGGTAGATTTGATTATTCATTATCGTTCGGGTAAAAGTAATACTAGTGCTGATAGTTTGTCAAGATTCCCAGTGCATCAGTCATCATTGCCTGATGAGTGTACAGAGGAGTTACTGGCGGCTGCTGCAGTAGTTCAGGGTGATATCGATGTTGACAAGAAGGAGGAGAGTAAAGTGACTGCTGTGGTGGTGGAAGAGGTAGAAGAGAACAGCTGTTTAGATAAAAACTCTGAATTGTCTATCACTGCTGCAGTACAACCAGTATCGCATGACAGTGGCAAACAAAGTATAGGAAGCAGGCAGAGAGAAGATCCAGAATTAAGGATAATCATTGAATATCAAGAAGGGGGAATGTTACCTGATGATGATAAGAAGGCAAGGGAAATTTTATTGAGTAGGTATCAATATCTCATGATGGAAGATGTCCTGTATTATATTGAGACAGATAAAACTTTGCACCTTATCCCTCCAGATTGTGACCGTATTAAATTGTTTGAAGAGGCTCATAGTGGAACATTCGGTGCTCATTTGAGAGATGCGAAGGTACATGGAGAATTGTCAAAGCACTACTGGTGGCCTAAAATGAGGAGTGACATTTCCAAATGGTGTCAGAGTTGTTTGGTCTGTGCTACACGTTACCCTGGTAGGGCTGTCCACCCTCCATTGACGCCGATACCTGTAGAGGGGCCATTTCATAGAGTGGGAGTTGATGTGATCCAGTTCACTACTTCACATGTTGGAAATCGTTATGCTGTTGTGTTTACTGACTATCTTACAAAATGGCCAGAGGTATTTGCAACCAAGGATCAAACAGCACTCACTATTACAAAGCTGTTTGTACAGGAGATAATTTGCCGTCATGGTGTTCCATGCCAGTTGTTGTCAGATAGGGGCCCTGCATTCCTGTCATATCTGATGACAGAAATTTGCAAGTTACTAGGTGTAAGTAAATTAAACACAACAGCGTATCATCCACAGACTAATGGATTGACAGAACGATTCAACAGAACATTAACCAGTATGTTGGCTAAGAAGGTGGAGCAGAGTGGAAAAGATTGGGATAGTCACCTTCCATTTGTTCTGTTTGCCTATAGGGCAAGTGTCCAGGAGTCAGTGAGAGAGTCTCCATTTTACTTGCTCTATGGGCGGGATCCCAGATTGCCAACAGTATTGGATATGGACGGTGGCTCTAAGCAGGAAGTGGATGTGGACACTTACAAGGGAGAAATAACAATTAAGATGGGTGAAGCATGGGAATTGGCGAGAAGCAATATTAAGAAAGCCCAGAAAAATCAGAAATTATATCATGATCAGCGATCTAAGCCACCTAATTTTAAAGTTGGTGATAGAGTGATGGTGTACATGCCGGCTGCAAAAGCATGTAAGTCTTACAAGTTCGCTAGGCCATTTCATGGGCCCTATCGAATAATAGCACAGGATGAAACTGGAGTGGTTGTTCGTCCGGTGGATAGGCCACAAGCAAAATCATTTAGAGTAGCTTATGGCAGGGTGAGATATTGCTCTGAATTATTACCTGATAAGTTTTGGCCAACAAGAACTACTGGCAGTGGGAATAAAGGTGATAAGAGGCCGATTTCACGAAATATTGAAGGTGTTACTAACCTGGCTGAGGGAATCCAAGGCTCAACCCCTGACAGCTCAATTGATGATGATGTTGAAGACCAACAACAGGAGGGAGCATCACCAACTGTGCTACCACATGAGGAAACCAACTCCTGGAAAAGTCGCCTAAGACCAAGACAGAAAGATGGGGACATCTGATCTAAGAGCGGGGAGATGTAATACATATGGATAATTAGAACTGTAAATAATAGATATGAACAATTAGAATTGTTATGAGAACTCTTAATTTGTTGTTGTTATGTGTAACCTTGACCTTAGAGATTGGATAAAAAGGCTGGAGCTGGTCACCAGCTCTCTCTTCTTCAGTTGATTGTAAACTGTTATATTGTTGAAGCTGAATGATATCTATTACATATATTTACCTATCCTGATGGTGATAGTACTCCACTGATTTTGCTTTTTCCCATTGCCTAAAAATACACAAAAGGTAAATGACTTATAATTATTGCAGTGGTAAATTTCAGCTACTTACGATTCAGCCTTTGATCTTTAAAGAATTCTGCTTTTGGATTTCTTTTATCGTCATTCCAAATACTGCGACCAGTTGGCATCTCTTTCAGTACTTCATCGAGCTCAGTAGCAGCTTCACTCTCTATGGTCTGCATGATTTGATTGACTTCATCACTCTGGTCATCTTCAAGTACAACTTCATTGTTAGCTTCTGCAATTGCCACTTTATCTCGTGAGCGTTCTCGCTGTGTGGCTTGCTTTCGTTTAGCCACACTCTTTGGGGATAAGTACTTGAGTTTAAAGCTGGATGATGGCAGCAGTCGCTTAGCACGTTTAGCTGGACTGACATCAGATCTCTTCTGTTGGTGTTCTAGGTCAGTATTGAGTCTCTTGCATCCTCGGCACAACACTGCACTTTTGCTACGATCTTTCAACGGGGCTTGCACTGGAAGTTTATGCCACAACGAACAGTTTTTGGAGTCGACACGTTTAAAAGGGTGTTCCCACAAACGACAACTTTCCAGATGGTATCTGATAACAGCAAAGAAATATTCATGGTAATGCTGCACATTGAGCCCTGGACAAAACTTGTATCCATTCTTCTCCGATATCACCCCGCAAGCATCTAAGAATTCCTTAGCAGTAGAAATAGTGCCATTGTTAATAGTGGTAAACAAAACTTGTGTTTCGTATTTGTAGGATGCTTCCATTCGATACAAAAGGACCCTAGCAACTGAAATGTGCCCAGCTGGTGGTACATCAAATGCAGTTTTCTGAATTACTTCCAGGATAGGCCTACTCGAGGCACTATCCGAGCACTTTCTGGGTATGAAACACAAATCCTCATAGTGTGATTCACCCTGGGATATGTAACTTGTAAGGCTACTAGATGACTGGGTAGCTGTAATTCGTTCTAAATTGTTGCAACATCAGCAAAAGACAAGGTTGGCTTGTGGCATACCTGGCTCAATTACATCATCTCTGGATATCTCACTGTGACCTTCCATCACCTTCAAAGGCAAATCTCCAGCAACACTCACTATACTGCAGCTTGTAGGACTACATGATGACTGCACAGTTGCTCCACTCCCTTATGGGGAAAGATACAAAAATTTCAAGTTAACAGTAGGCTACATAAGTACGCACCTAGAACTGTTTGGCCTTCTCTGAGGGCAGTGCGCACTAAAAAGGGATTGAAGGAGGGGAAACTTGCTGCATTACAGCTTGTGTGACTGCCAGGCAGCTGTATACAAGCAGCTCCACTCCCTTCTAAATGATGTTTATAGTTATTAAGTCTCAAACCAGCCTGATGCATACCTGGCGATGCTCCACTATGTCTTAACACACCACCTGGTTGCATCACCACTCCTCCTTCAGAGTAAACAAACGTGACATTGATTCAATCACTTCAAGTAGACTTTGACATACCTGGCAGTGTTGCAGCATCCATTTGGCCTTCTCTGTGCACTGCAACGGAATTGAAGAAGGGGAAACTTGCTGCATTACAGTTCGTGTGACTGCCAGGCAGCTGTATACAAGCAGCTCCACTTCCTTCTGAAAGATGTTTGTAGTTATTAAGTCTCAAACCAGTCTGCTGAATACCTGGCAATGCTCCACTCTGTCTTATCACACCACCTGGTTGCATCACCACTCCTCCTTCAGAGTAACAAACGTGAAATTGATTCAATCACTTCAAGTAGACTTCGACATACCTGGCAGTGTTGCAGCATCCATTTGGCCTTCTCTGTGCACTGCAAAGGGATTGAAGGAGGGGAAACTTGCTGCATTACAGCTCATGTGACTGCCAGGCAGCTGTACACAGGCAGCTCCACTTCCTTCTGAATAATGTTTGTAGTTATTAAGTCTCAAACCAGCCTGCTGCATACCTGGCAATGCTCCACTCTGTCTTATCACACCACCTGGTTGCATCACCACTCCTCCTTCAGAGAAAACAAATGTGAAATTGATTCAATCACTTCAAGTAGACTACGACATACCTGGTAGTGTTGCAGCATTCATTTGGTCTTCTCTGAGGAGAGTGTGCACTGCAAACGGATTGAAGGCGGGGAAACATGCTGCATTACAGCTTGTGTGACTGCCAGGCAGCTGTATACAAGCAGCTCCACTTCCTTCTGAATGATGTTAGTAGTTATTAAGTCTCAAACCAGCCTGCTGCATACCTGGCAATACTCCACTCTGTCTTAACACACCACCTGGTTGCATCACCACTCCTCCTTCAGAGTAAAACAAACGTGAAATTGATTCATTTGCTGCAGGTAGACTTATATAATACCTGACTGTGTTGCAGTAATCGTTACAGCATCCTTGACATTATCATTCCGTTGAACCACCTCTTCCTCTCCAGTGGTAGCGATGGATCGAATGGCAGGAAGATTCCGAGGCGCTACAACGCGACTCGAGATCACTATTCCGTCTTGCAGGCGATCTGTATCACAAATGTGTGCTGAAACAAAGCGATAGTTGCCAGTGTTAAGTGTTTGTCCGTTTAAATCACGATTGCACTCACCTCCACTGGAAGCTGCCATTTTGTCACTAGTCGCAAAGCGCCTGTGACTTATAATAGGAACCATAACCAAGCGCAGTGACTAATACCAAGCACTCTAAGAGGTTGCAGGTCTTCGCTTTCACTGCCTTTGATATATAAACGCCTATCAACGCCTATCAACGAGTCTTTCACGGCGAAGCCTTGTACTGGAGTTTACTGACGTTATACTGAGATATGTGGGAGATGATGTAACACTTTTACGCAGTGCGTTTTGATGGAGCAATGCAGCATTGGACACTCTCCCTTAATATATATATTATGTACTCTTGCTTGTATTTTATATGTAACTGTATTGTAAAGAGTGTGGCATGTGTTTTAATGTTTTTTTGTATTGTTAATTAATTAAATATTTTATGTGACTGGCAGCTGGCATGGAGACTTGAGAAGTTACAAACATAAAAACTTACTTGTAATCTTTTTTTGTAAAGTGGCCTCTTGCTCTCCTGAGGTGACTTCACGGACATTCGCTAATCCTCTCCTTCGCGCAATCTGTAATTATTAAGCAAGGGTGTGGCACTGGGCGTTATATAGAATTACATGTATGGTCAGGTAATCAGTATGAACGGGCGCAATGATTATACGTTTGTGCCTTCGTTCACAGGCGAATCGATCCCCGATTAGTTTATGTCTCTAGGCCTCGTAGTTTTCTCAAACATTAATTATTATTTATTTATGATGTAATTTTAACCGCGTTTCGTATTATTCTTAGTACTTGGTTGTATAATTAGTATTGTTATTAGTGCTTTACAGTGACCAGCACTGAAGGTCTGTTGGGACTATAGAGTAGCCCTCGAAGATGTCTAGTTCGAGGACGAATATGAACCAAACAGGACTAGTGCATATTCTAATGACCTAAGGTGGCAGATGGTTTACCAGCGTTTAGGGTTGGATTTAACATTTAAAACCATTGTTAACAACCTTGGTGATGATATCTCTACCATTCATAGAACTGCTGAGCTGTTTTTAAGAAGTGGTGATGTGTCAAAGAAAACATATGAAGGAAATACTATGGAAGAAGGTGACTGGGGAATTGAAGTATTTCCTGATTCACATTGTGCTAAACAACCCTGGCATCATGCTTTGTGAGATACAAAAGGAAATTTTAACCACCTATAATACAGAAATTAGCAGAGTCCACAATCTGTCAGACTTTACACCAATTAAATTTCTCTCAAAAGAAAATGCATATTAAGATGATTTACTGAGGAGATGTTATGCAAGTGAGATTGCATTCTATTATGTCAATATGTTTGTGTTTCTAGATGAAACCAGCACAGATCGAAGAGATGCTATACGTAAGTATGGATATGGCTGGTGAGGAAGGCCTGTAGTGTATCAGAAGTTGTTAATGAGAGGCCAACATCTTTCCACCATGGCTTTTATGAGCACTGCTGGCTTACTAGATTGTACCACTGTGACTGGTGGAGTAAATGGTGACATTGAGTCTTTTATGAGCTTGTTCACAGCAAGCTGCTGTATCATTTAAATCCATTTGATGGATACAACTCACAATCTATAGTAATCATGGATAATGTCTCAATTCATTCAGTTGAAGGGATTGTATCCAGCAAGTTGGAGCAATAGTAATTTTTCTCCCACCATACTCACCAGATTTTAATCCTATATTGAAGACTTCTGGTGAAAAAGACCATTAAATGGTATGAGAGTACGTAACCTGCAAAACAAAGAGATGGGGTTAGAAACGATTGTACAAATTGCTTTTTTTCAAGTGACTCCAGAGGATTGCTGAGGGTGGATTGCTAGCAGTGGTATCTACCAAATTAACTAAACTCTAATAACTTTTGATGATATATTTTGTGTGTAGACTGATCACAAAAAGTGTGACTATAGTTTAATCACATAGATTAGATGACAAAGCAATGTATCTTCTTAATACTGTGAGTTAATGGGTTAACTTTCGTAACGGATCCAAAACTAGCCTCTTTTGCTCCACAAATTCTTCTGTTAGAATATTTTGCTCTAACAATGACTGTAACTCGCATAGCTCTTGTATTTTCTTCATCCTTAGTTCAGTGATTTTGGTTGGTGATATACCAACACAATTTGGCAGGCTAACTGGCACATTGGTGCGACACACATTGGAATTTCCATTACTACTGACGCACTAGTTGAAGGTAACTTAATGGCTTCTGCATAATATATATCCTATGCCAAAAACAGCCCAGCTGTAAAAAAGGCGAGGCCAAGAATGCACAAGTACATGTTTATGGAGTAACCAAAAGACATGATATCAAAATCTGGCCAAGAACGCATTTACAGTATAGGCACTTTTGTGCATTCATTTTCTATATGCTTCACATTATCACATCCGACTAGTTGTACATGTGTGCTTGCAATATAAACAATACTACTGAGACGATAAAAGATATTACACTGCATTGTTACCAAAATTAATTTAACTAAAAATTTACAATTGGATTCTACGTACTTGGTCATCTTTTTGTTTTAATATACAGTGCAAATAGATGGCCAAGTAGAAACCAATTGTAAATTTTTAGTTAAATTAATTTTGGTAACAATGCAGTGTAATATCTTTTATCGTCTCAGTAGTATTGTTTATATTGCAAGCACACATGTACAACTAGCTGGATGTGATAATGTGAAGCATATAGAAAATGAATGCACAAAAGTGCCTATACTGTAAATGCTTTCTTGGCCAGAGTTTGATATCATGTCTTTTGGTTGTAGTTATTCCATGAACATGTACTTGTGCATTCTTGGCCTCGCCGTTTTTTACAGCTAGGCTGTTTTTGGCACAGGATATCACTACTTTCTGTTGAATAGAGAACATACAGTTAGATATATTACATAGGAGACACTGCATGCATGCATGCATAATAACAGCTTCAGCAACAGATTAGCTAGCTAAATTAGTAGTAAAAGCTTCCAAGTTCAGTGTTTAGAAGCACTACTAAGAGTGACTTGCTAAGAGAAAATTCATTCAAACAGTAAAAATAATGTTCAAATTCCTGCAAGGACTCACGTGACATCTCGTGTGATGTTTCACGTAAATAAGAACAAGGTTACAGTCTTAACCATTCTTTCCCATGCTGAAGCAGTGGGTTGGTGATATAACTAGTCTAGTCAAAATCTGTGCGTGACAGGTGGAGCCGAATCAGCTGCTGAATGTATGCCTCGGAATGGACATGAAGCCTGATGGCACTGAATGCATCACACTATTCTCCCAGCGAATTGCCGGGTAAGTTCGTGTATAGCTAAGTCATTGTAAACGGCTATATAACTACCATCATAATTTTAGACAGGAATCTCCCATGCCATAGTAGCTTCCTGGGATTATATACTATGCTTGTGTGGCCAGAGCCTCATAGCTGGCTTGTTCTAGCTGTGTGGGTCAGACCGCGAACAAGTGGAGCTAAACCCTGAGAAAACAGCTAAAAATGAAAGAGGATTTTTTCTCAACATTCAACCAACCAAGATGGTTGGTGATGACAACAAAGATGTCAAGAGCAGACAAGTGCTTCCACCAACAGTTCAGGAAAGGTTAATACATTATATACTTTTATGGCTTCCTATAATGTATGGTGAAAACTTTGGCTATAAATAATGCGTCAGGCATTTGAATGATTAGCGGGTAAGTCAATACTACAAATGAGTTGATATTTTTGAGGGCTCAGCTCAATGCATACATACAGTATACCGTAATTACTATGCATCAATTGGTTTATGTGATAATAATATGAGCAGATCTGAGACAACCATGGACCCTACTATATAGTAACTGGGCAGATATATAAGAGTTATGTATACTCTGATATAATTGTTGAGTGTTGTAGTTTGCCAATGGTCAAAGCTAAATTAACCATTTTAGATAGCTTTTTGTGATGTTGAAGGTGTCAGGCAAACTCCAGTTAGGGGCAGGCAATAAAAGATTATTTTTCAAAACAGGAGAGTAACATGCTTAGGCCCGCAAGATACGGGCTTAATCTACTTACCTCTGTAGATGCACCATATTATATATAATGCACGTATCAATGTATTGCCCTACTACCCCCCCCCCCATCTTTGGGCATATATGGGGCTATAGTGGGCACAACCGAATGTTAAATGCCCCATGGTAGGGCAAACCTATTGTGTCAAATCCCCACCATTGGCTCCAGTTGCAACGTGGGGGATTTGACATAGCGTAGAAAAATACTTGGCTGCTTAATGAATGATTGTCAAATGCCCCATAGTGAAGCAGCAGTTTCATGTCAATTCCCCTTGTAAAGCCCCACTTACATCCAAGGGGGGTGGTGGGGTAACACATTGGTATAGGTGCATAATGAGTTTGCATCATAAACCTAGTGTTAAAATTTAGTTTGTCTTGCTTTTTTCATGCTTATAGCAGCTAATGCGCTTATTCTCAAACAATCAGGACTGAAAAAACTACAAATTGTCTTCTACTTATATCTATAAACTATCCAATCACTGCTGGTTTATTAAAATTTCCTTTGCTGTTGTAACTTGTTTACCATTATGCTATAACCATTAGTCCCTCCTAGTTTATATGTCTCCTAGCAACAAAAATTGTTATGTCAACAATGTAGGTGAGAACCACAAAACAAGTCAAGTAATATATTCCAAAATTGGTCATCAACTGCTGCAGTATGCTGAATACATCTTGGGAATGGCTATGTGGGATGCTCACTTTAATAATGATCATAATAGTGGAAGTAAGTGTTTGTTGACATGTTAGTCTGACTATATGATTACATGTTTTTAGTTAGCTGTGCCTTACCATACTGTATCCCTTTCTGTATATGCAGGGTGGATTCTGATGTTGTGACTGTTGGCGATGAATTTATGGTCAATGGACAAATCACGCAAATGGTGAAGAAAAATTAATACGTGGTACCAAGACCCCACTACTGTATTATGAACTCTTGGTGGTACTTCATAGCCAAACACTAGTGTATCTGGCTTCTTGTGCTATTGTTAGGCATTCCAGCCCGATTTTTAAATTTTGGAAAAATGGGCTTTTTATATGCTCAATAGATAAGAGTATTGATTGCCGATCTCAGAAATATATAGTTTGTTGGGTTGGAATTAGCTACTTTGGCATGCACAGTGCTTAAAAACTGAAAAAGGGTACATTTTTTCTCTGGGGCTCCCCATACATTTTAAAAGGAAAAATGGCACAATTGAATCAGGAAGCCACCTAGCAATCTGGACTATCTTGAAACTGCAGTTGCTTCTAGCTGCAAGTTTGTACATGTAATGAGAGTAACTTCAGGTCTTATCGGATCTCAGCAATCTTTGTATGCTTTGTGGTGAGCAAATATGTTTCACCTACTGTACACTTCTCTATACAATGGTGTATACCCATAGGCAAGTGGCTTTCTCAAGTAAGTAAAAACATCAGAATTAACAACTTATAAAGGTAAACAACTGAAGTGGAGGTACCACAATGATGCAACAATACCTAAGGTGGAGTTGTGGTTTCAATTATGGCACTGTTATGCTGACTTTGAAGTGGTTTAAACTTTTGAGCTGATGACACAGCCATTAGAAAATTGCTCTGGAGCTGAAAATCACTAACTTGAGCGAAGTAACTACGCACTTTAAAATAAAAACCAATGACTACCTTCCACCCAACAGTACGTTTTTTTTTAAGTTTTAAAGTATTCTACATACATTACAATGCTTGAAAAGATTACAAAACAACACAAAACTTACTTATATGTAACGCGCATGATGATAAAACTAAGATTTTCATGATGATCAACGTGCGGACAAACCCCACAGTGATTTTCATCCTCATTGGAGCTCGGACGACGGAGCATCCCAAGTTAATCACTGAGTTGTTATTTTGTGCCAGGGTTCTATCGGGAAATATACGGAGAATTTTTTTTATTAAAAAATCTCGGATACTGGAATGCCTACTATTGTAGTCATTTTTTAAAAATTATTTTACGGGATCTGTCATGCTACAACCAGTCCCCCCAAAATCGGTCCCCCCAGACCAGTTGCAGCAACCATACTTGGTCCCTCCGGACTACTTGCAGCACTGCAACTTGTCCCCCCCGGACAACTTACACCGCCACAGTTGGTCCCCCTCTGCCATAAGTGGTCCCCCACTGGCTTTATCATAGACTCGATCATAGATCTTTGAGAAGGCATAAGGCTAGGCACAAAGTGCCCCACTGTGCCAAACTATAGTTTCCCGTTCCACTGTGGCCTTCGAGGTGGCCTTATAATTACTAGTATGCGTACGTGTTATACATGCAAGATCGAGATACTCTAATAGAGCAGTCAGCCAATACTTTAATAGAACAGTCACCTAGCATCTACAGTTACATTGGTACATTTAGCCTGCTAAGGATATCTTGCAAATAAAATGCATGCGATCTTGTGTATGCCATTCTTTAGGTCTATAATAATAATAATAATAATAATCTACTGGCATGATTGTCACTCTATACAACTCTTGATCAATGTATAGTCCACATAAAAAGCAGTGTGATCTAAACCATTCAAGATATTTTGTCCCACAAAATGCTTTAGCTTCTGGGGGGCACAGATCCCTACTCCATATACTGGTGCACCCCTTTGATAACCCCTGGATCAGCTGCTGTAAACATTTGGGGTAAAAACACTATAGCTAACTACGTAGCACATACAGTGGAACCTCTCTTAACAAACTCCCCGAATTAAGGACACAATAGAAAAAAACCTCCATAATAAGGACAAAAATTTTGGTCCCAACCAGCCTGGTCAATACATTTTTACCTCTGAAAAAAGGAAAACCTCTATATTACAGCAAAAAGTGGCCAAAAATTCTGGATCCCACAATGTCCATATTAGAAAGGTTCCACTGTACAATTAAACAGCTTAATTCCGACAAGATAAATTACATATAAATGACATAATAACAAAACTTTAGCTGATACTATTATTAGTAGCTAACTATTAGTGTTCACAGTATTGAAGTTGACTGGCACAACCCACTGGCAGAGCAAGAGGCTACTGGAGGTTTATCGGCTGTGATGCCTGAGCATATAATGTACCTACATCCATGCATGCATTGCAGCTACACTGCTATCAATGATGATGAAAAATATAATAGCTTAATACACATCATGTAAACGCAATTTCTTGGAAAGGTAATCTTATGTCATTGTCATGAAGCATGATTAAATTAGGAGCCGGATTTTCATACAAGTACAGTAACACGTTCACTGATCTCATGCACAACACTATACAGTCCACGATGAGCTGATATTGTAGTCATTAAGTCACCAGGAAGGTCAGTGCCATCTGAATCAATGTAGCAGTTGTAAACTGGAACTGCAATTTCACCATCTATAATTAAAGTATTTGAGCTCTTTACAGCTATTGACCATGCTGCATAGTCAAGGAGTATAATGCACAAGAAGAGAATGTCATAATATCAAGCAATAGAGATACCAGATATCATTTTCAAGGATAATTGTTTGTAATGATCATACTGTGATCATTAACTAACTTACTCACACTTAATTAATAATAGTATTTTATGTTGCATGTATACTCTTTTAGAGTCCTGCAACTTTGAGTGGCCAGTACAATCTTCATGATGAATTGTATGTCAGTGCTATTGTGAAGTGTTGTTGTGAACATGGTGAAATCTTTCCTATATAGCCATGTGACACCCATGACCCTGCGTAAAATGGTGAAATATACAGTAATTTAAATAGCTACATGCATGGACATCAAGTGGAGCTTTCAGATTTGGCAATTATTTAACTTGGTTGGTAATCATCCTACAGTAACACTGGCCAACAGTGAGGGTGGTCTGTTCACAACACTGATGCTTTCACACATTTATGGGTAAAACAGTGGATATTATAGAGAACCCACTAAATACAAATTTTGCCAATGCTGGTATGAATCTCAACTACATGCAGCATTCAAGAAATGGACAGTGTGAAAGTACTAGCACTGACCCATTATCACAATAGCTTGAAATAAAAATAAAATAAAATTCCAATTCCACCTTTTGTCCCAAAAATTTCTTGTACAACTCATTCAGCTTGTCTTATCAGTCACCTCTACTGACTCCACACACACATGCACACAAATCTGTTGACAACTGCTAAGTAACATTGCTGTGTATGCAGTATCTGCCGTAATTGTACCTGATTTTCTGCATAAGTAAGTCTTAAAATGTTAATCCTTGCTGGGTGTCATGCTCTAAGTGCAAAGCACATCAAGTTAAATTAAAATGAATAACAGATTCGGTTATTCTCTGCTAGGCTTGAGTTAATTATGCTTTGGAAATAACCTATTATACTTTTGAGCAGTGCTAAAAAATACAGCTCAAAATTTAAACATTGGTTTTGAACATTGAGAGGTGGTCAAGTTTGAACAGCCTGCACATTGATTTTTGAAACTGGTAAAAATGCTGCAGTGTTTAACCAAGTAAACAGATATAAGATATGGCCGGTATAGAACAATACAACCATTGTGTGCGGTGATTCAATTAAATTGTTATGTGTCACACTTTACTTTTCTAACTTATTGGCTTGTAAGAACCACTTAAGGTCACTATACTGCATTAGGGAGAATTTAAAGTTTACACACTAAGATTAGAATAGCTATAGCCTGCATGCCTGTATATACCATTTTCGACGAAACTGACATTTTAGTGCATTTTCAAAAATTTATTGTCTATAGCTATTGAAGCTGCGTATGAGGCGTGAAATATGCGGCTAGTAGTTCCTGATCATTGTCCAAGCCTATATATCCAAGTGAATTAATGGTTTTCACCATTGGTAGAACAGCTGTCTAACCCATACTCCATACAGCCTAAATCAGAGTATAGAGATTAACTCATGTTTTATTATAGAAGTGACAAAACTATAACCAACTGCTCTGTTGGTGTGTCATGGCCTCTGGTAAGTGAAGATGGTAAATTGAGCATTATACAAGTTACACCAAAGTGATGGAGGTTCCCAGAAGCTTTATTTGTAGCCTCTTCCGGAGATGCATCTTAAAGTGTTATCCTGTCACATACTGCTGGCAACTGTATGTGGATGACTACGTGACACTAAGCCTATTACTAACATCACATCCAAAGCTCTATCAGTCAAAGCATTCCTACAGAGAAATCTTAAGTCCTGCCCAGCACAAATTAAATTGAAATGTTATAATGCCATGATAAGACCAATCTTAGAATATGCCAATCCTGTCTGGTCCCCTCACATCAGAAGAGATATTGATAAGCTTGAAAGAGTACAGAGGCAATCTGCCAGATTATTATGGCTGACTTATCACGTTTCAGCAGTGTATCCAACATGCTCATTGACCTTAACATTCCCAGTTTAGAACACTGTAGACAAGTATCCAGTATCACCCTCCTCTACAAAATTGTTCATAATCTCATTGATATATCTCCTGTTGATTTAATCCCTGTCACTTCCAACACAAGAGGACATGACCAAAGATTTCATCACATCTATGCAAGGACCAATCAGTTCAGTAATTCATTCTTCCCTAGATCAATAAGACTGTGGAATTCACTCCCACCTGACCTAATCCAACAACAATCATTACAAATTTTTAAGTACCAACTGGAATTATTATTACTTTCCCCTACCAATCAGTAATCCCATAATCAACCACATTGTAACATGTTTCATATGTGCGTTAATCCTCAAACTGAGGCTGCACATTTCTTGGAAAATAAAAAATAAAGCCATGTCATATAGTGGTGACTGTTCCATTAAAGTATTTGAATGACTGCTCCATTAATAGAGTATGTTTTGTTAGTATTTTTGAAAGGTAGGGTCGAAAGGGACACTGGTGCTCACAACGCGTACACGAATTAAAAACCGCGTGCAAATGCAAAACAATACAATGTTTAGAATTATATGTTTAAGCATTACTCGAATTTCGCTTCCAGGACTCGCATTTCGTGGAGGGCAGTGCGTTTTGATCAAGGCGTTGAGCTAGTACTGACTGGGAAGCTGATAGTGGAGATTTCATTGGGGGGACCAGCTGCAGTAGGGCGGACCATCTGCAGCAACATTACATGGTCCGGCCGGACTACTTTAGGCACGGTAGTTGGTCCGGCCGGACCACTTGAGGCGGGGGACCATCTGCAGCGTGACAGATCATCATAATGTAAATGTTTACTATTACAGTATATTCATTCTGTCATTAAGGAGTTTCTATAATTGTGGGTGGTTGCATGAGGGTCTACGAAGTAAGGTTACAAATGTATCTACTGACCTAGAACTAGTGAACGAGGAGAAGGACCTTGGAGTGTGGTGCACAAGTGATCTCAAGCCATCTCTACACTGCCAAAAAGCTGCAGTCAAGGCTACACAGGTTCTTGGGCTTATTAGGCGATCTTTTAGAATTGACTCTACTGATATGTTTATATTTCTGTATAAGATGTATGTTCAACCGCATTTGGAATATTGTGTGCAATCTTGGAGTCCGTACTTGGCCAGAGACATCGACACCCTTGAAAAGGTTCAGAGACGTGCAACTAAACACCTTCGCGGATTAGCCCACTTGACTTATGAAAGCCGTCTTGAAATTCTGGATCTCTATTCTCTGTATTGCAGACGTCAAAGGGGTGATATGATTGAAACATATAAGATACTTAAACGACATTATGACTTGGACCCATCTACATTTTTTACTTTAAATACTGCTACCACCAGGGGCCACTCTCTTAAGCTTTTTAAAGAAAGATCAAGATTACTTGTTAGGCAGAACTTTTTTACAAATAGAATAGTCAATCTATGGAACTCCTTACCTGACTTTATCATTTCAGCACCAACAGTTGCAACCTTCAAGCTGCGCTTGGATAATTTTTGTAAGCAATCTAGATATGGACACCTTCAAAGGCCTGCGGCCTAGCCTGGCAAGTTAGCTTGCCTTGGCATCTACAAGCCCATTAAATAATAATAATAATAAGGCTGAAACGAATAGTATGAATATTCGTTATTCGTTCGTTAAGAAATATTCTTATTCGTTAAGAAATATTCGTTATTCGTTAAATATTCATTAATCCGGCGGATAATGTACACATTTAACCTTGAAAACATCTTGACAACTGAAAACGGTCATTTTAAAATATAATTTTTCATCTTAAGGTTACGGGATACTGTAAACCCCACATGTAGCTACACTATCGATCATTTTTCATGATTAGGGGTTTGATTTTTCTTAATGCATTGTTATCAAATATTTATGCATTCTTAACTTCTCATAAATCGACATGGAATTCATCAAATGTTGTTATGGAAACATGAGTTGTCCCCATGCCAAACAGTGAAAACTGTGAACCAAAAATCAGACCAATGAAGAACCATGAGAACTTACGAACAATTCTAAAGTTTGAAGAACATCACTTGTGAGGGACTGACAAGAGGATTTGTGAATAATGTGTATAGTTGCTGAAATATGACTACACTATGGCCTAAAGCAAGACACTAGTCACAAAATTAATTTTTAAATTGATATCACAAGCACTAGAAACATTATTTCTAACAAATGGCTCCGTCAGGACCTAGACAAGAAGCCAGACTAGTAGTCTGTTTATACAAAATGTTAACAACTAGTTTGACAGTCCTGATTTTTGGTTCAGGAAAATATCGCCATTAGTCAGCAAAACTACGCATGCGCTTACAGGTGCGCCAGTTGCTAAGTGTGTTGTATCTATGTTATCTTGTACTGTTACGTGTGTTTTCTTGTACCTTGTAACTGTCCAGTCAGCACGCTATTATTCTCCCAACAATTTAAGCCTGTTACCAGCTGATACAAAACACAACAACACCAAGCCCGCCTTAATTATGTAATAAAAGTTTTGTTTGACAGTCGCTCACTATCCCGTAAGGTCTTGCAGAAATTTACTTAAAACGCAAAAATTACCATACCCTTTACGGGAAAATTTTAAGTAACCAGCGCCATCATACTTACGGAGTAACTTTAAGTTATGTGTTCCGTCTTCATTACGGGGTAACTTTAAGTAATCATCTCCGTCATCTTTACGGGAGAATTTTAAGTCATTTCGTCACGTGATCTTAGTTATCTGTAGTTGTGACGTGTCTGCCTCCCACTGTCACGCAATCCGTCCCATGAATTCACTACTACAGTACCGTATTTATTAGCTTATTACTGGGCTGCTCCAAATCAATTGTGGTACCATCGCGCACACCCTCTATGATCACTCGCTGCCTTAGCCAGTATCACGTGATTTTAGCACTTGATTTTGATCACGTGACTTTGACGGTTCAACCACATGGATTATGAAGTGTGCTGTATTGAGGCTGAAGATTTTCTATGCTATGACTGCAGTCCTGAAGGAAGGCCTCTTTGCAGCAGTTGCTCAGAATTATTACAACGTAACCCCAAAAGAACTGGACATTCACTGGTGAGTCTTATACCTCATGAATCTTCATACAAAATTAAATAATACTGTGTTGTGTGCATAGGTGCCTGTAGAAGAGAGTCCAAGCACCTGACTGCCCAGCACCAACACTTAGTTCTCAGAGCTCCCATCACAGTAATGATTCTTTGGATGGTGCCGAGGCCAGTAAAGTTTTAACTTTAGTTGAATCTTTTTCGCTTCTCTCCTTTTATCCGTATCAGAAGTCCATCATTGATGCTGTACTGGATATGAAGAACACAATCATTATCCAATCTACTGTAAATATGAAAAGTCTTTATATAGCAATATGTTAATCTGTGTCAACCTTAACCATAACTTTAGTATTGCCTGTTTAGCAAAATGATGACTTTCAATGTCCATACGAAGGTAATTTTTTCTAAGCTCAAGGCGAGCATGGGTTGAAGTGAATAACTGAGCAGACCCTAACCAAAATTTATACTAGTGTGTTTGATAATACTGAAGTCTGTTGATAAATATTAGTGGTAACATATGAAGAATTAAATAAATACATGTAGACTGGTTAAGTTGGCTGGAAGAATAGCCTCTATGCTTATTAATGCACTATCAACAGGGTCAGTAAAATATTTGCAAGTGTTAATATACCCTAGCAAAATATTGTAGGTATGTAGCAACTATGGGCAGCACTAGTTAGGTACCATAAATGATGGTGACTTAAATATTTTGGCGAATCAGCATGCAAAGCAGGAAATGTTTGGCAAACATACTGTATATGGCCAGTACTGAACAGTATAAAAATAACTAATAGGCAAATAAAGTTTGGCAAATTTCTGTCAAATTTGCTAAAGCCACGCTAAACTTTCATTGTTTATGGTAGTAACAAACCTAACAGTATCTTCAAAACAGCCAATAAATGTTTCGGATAGATTGATACAGAATTTTTAAAAACAGAATTTTTAAAAACAGAATTTTGGAATGACGGACTGCCTTCAGTCAGAACGGCTAAGGATACAAGCTCGCTGTTAGATGCTGATCGTTGCCTTTTGGCATACTGTAGTATATACAATGCACACACACATCATGCCATTCACATGCTTTCATTTGTCCTCCTTTTTGTCCAATTTCTTACAGTGCAAGGTGTTGATTCTGTAGCTCTGGCCACACAGTGGCATTTATGGTTTCCCAGTGAATTGTCCATTTCTCCATAATGACTGGATTGAATACAGAATGGCTTTTCTACTAAGTGTTGTTTAAATGCTGTGTAACGGGGACATAGCTATAATGATAATGATACGGCTAACAAACTTTTACAAATTAATAGGAGGGACACACATTCGGACAATAATGTCTGTGTTAGCTATGCCAAATGAGCTATGCACAGGATTACCAGCACACTGATTCTTATCTAAGCACACCATACAAGTACAAGAAATACGATTACATTTGTTTACTTATTTGCAACACAATTATCACTGTAATTAGAGTCTTGTATGTAACATGTGCTGATAAACAAGTTATTAAATTCTGTTATAACAAAAACAGGTAGAAAGAAAAATATTAATAAGCTTTGGATTCATGGAGAAAGGTCAGGAAACAAGGGAGATTGCCAGCACCTGTGGACCCCTACTGACTGTTCTGTGTGTGCAACATTACAATACTGTTAATATATATTAGTTAATGGCTTAATGATTAATGTCATATGCTATTGGTAGATCAGAGGATGCTAAAAAGAATCGATTACAAAGCAAAAGAAGCCAAGAGATACTGCAGCTATCTATGGTCCTCCAGACAAGCAGCAACACTTTTTGAATGATGAAGATGACTTAAAGCAGGCAAGAAAAAGAAGGATGCCAGTCCTAACAATAAACCCAAGATAGGAGGAAAAGTAAAGGCAAAATATGACTGAGAGTGGTTTACAGGAGAACTGGTTTCCTACAATAAAGACATTGATCAGTGGACAATTTACTTTAAAGATAATGATTATACCAATTATGTGATTTTTTCCTGACAGACGTTAAAATGGAATATGACAAGCTTTAAGCAGGAAATATTTATTATGTAATTGTGATATTGACATAAAATTACAATTTCATGCCTACATGTACTGAGACATATCGACAATATAAACCCCCATGTAGCAAAACTTGAGGTTCATGGCTAGGAGGGGATATACACAGTTGCATGTATATGTGATCTATATTCTGACTTTGAGCCAGGCTTTAGTAATACAAGTGTAGTGGCTGGCATCCAACGAATGTTTCAAATCTTGCATTGGTATTGCTCTTGGGCACCCTTAAATTTTAACAATACAACCTCCACCTTCCCTTAATGGACCATATCCACAATTAGAGGTGTACCGATAATCAGATTGGCCACCAATATGGGAATTTTAGCCCATATCGGTAATTGGTAAAGGTGCTACAAGAATCGATATTGCTAGCAATATCCACACAGTGGGATTACATTGGTTTCTTACTTAATCAGTGGCACTTTTAGTGTCACTGCTCCTTGTTTATTGAGGCTGTGCTGAACAAAGCTAGAAGCCATACAAACACAGGTGATTGTTTCCTTGCTGAAGTGCTTATCCATTGTTTAAAATGAAATAGTAAAAGCCAGTACTTTAGAGATGATGAAAAAGCCACAGGAGAACTAAGGAAGGCAGAATCTGTCTTCTCTACCAGCCATTAAAATGTGAAGTAATGTAAAGTAATCCGTTTAAGCCTTGATGGGAGCATGCATAAAATAATTATTTGTGGTGCTTCTGGGTTGCACAATGGAAGCGACACCACAAACATAGACCATAGATTGCATTTAGCATAAAAGAGCTACAGTAGATCATAGATAGGTGTAGTATTATCTATGGCTGGTTATATACATTTGTTGAAAACTGTGCCTTGCAAATGTCAGATCGACCATCTGTTATTGGTTTAATTTCTTTAGGAGACATCAGTATCGGATATCGGAAAATGGCAAAAACCTATATCGGTAAACCTCTATCCACAATGACATCATAATTGACAAAATAGCCATGTTAGTGGGGTCTTCACTACGTTTTCAACTGTAGTAGCCAAAAGGAATTTCACTTGTGGCTTTTACGACATGGAACCATTAGATAAGGTAGTATGTATGATCAAGTGATGTGACTAAGTAAAACCAGACCAAAGTTGTGATGTGGATACAAACTATCAGAATTTGTCTTGTAAGTAGATGTATATGCCTCACCTTCCCACTTGCTGCAGTGCATGCATTATCACCACATCTCCCAATACCCCTCTGTACAATTGCAAGTTCCCCACTATTGCCACCATTTTTATGTTGTAATATCATTGTGTATAAGGTTCATACCCTCAGCCCATACTTGTGGTATTCGGACATTACATTGATAGGTGCATTTAAGGATATACAGGACTAAACAAGCTGAGAGATACCTTGCTACAACTAATTGGTTTCTCGTGGTTTGAATTGGCCATTATGATTATCAAATGTACAACTACATTAATTTTATTCCCATAATGCCTATCCCCCTAACACAGTATGGGCAGGGTGAGGAATGAGTGGGGATTCACAAATTGAAGTGGAAAATGCCCCACCGTTTCCCTTCCCAACTTTGAAGTAATTCCAAAGAACCAACACGAAGCCAAGAAAACTAATGCCAAAGGCCATTATAATAGTGAATCTCCATATAGCTAATTCCCTCTGTACTGTGGGTACCAGGGGCGGATTTAGGGAGTGGGTGGGCTAAGGTGGCTGTAGCCCCCCTTCCTTAGTACTTAGCTAATAAAACCCTATATCTTCTGTGTGTATCATTATTTCAGGAACTATATACATCACTACCAACACAAATAATGTCTATGTAACTATACCTATTGTTCAACTCTGTTCCAGTAGAATATAGCTTCCTTTTCCTATAAGTTCTTCAAAAACAAGTTTCGATTGTAGGTTGCATCTCCAGTTACAAAAGTTGTAATTGTGGGTTTTGTTTTATTCAAATGATTAGCAGTGTGGCTATAAGAGGTGATTAGTGTGGTTTTTATATTTAAAATAAATTATATGATTCAAAAAGTGTTAGTTGGTTTAATTGGTTAGATTTATCAGCTTCAGTATAATATGTAGTTACCAATTCAGCCATTTAGCAAACTGTAGTCTTTGGAAATTTGCAGTCTCATAAGGCAGCTATAGCATATTCACCCACTTTGCTTTAAATATAAAATATGTATCAGTTACCTTCTGATATGACCCCATGCTGTGGGTTATGGTGCTGGCATTTGTAACTAGCCTATAGTTCAGTCTTCATAACCTGGCAGATCTAATAAATTGACTATCACAACAATAAATTCAGAAAGTCCATAAATGCAATATAGTTGCACTTTGCTAAGGATTGCCAGTGGACTAGCTAATAGCTACTAGTACCCTTCATTGCATTCCATTTTCAGTACACTTCATTGGTTTTATGGCTAACAAATAGGCTAAGGAGCATGCATCATAGTTGTGACGTTCAACACCACTACTACTTAGCTATACATGTTTCTGCTTCACAGATTAGGCATGGCTAAGAGGAGCTGATGCATTATGGCATATAGCTAGCTATATCTAAAAGCTTGGTAGCTACAAGTAAAAAGGAATGCATGATAGCTATACTCAATGCATATTGCAATCAGTCTTGATTTAACGGAAAGGTAAAATTTGAATGATAAAATAATAAACTTCCATTATTTTCCACTGAAAAACTGCTAAAATACTCTCAGATTCACCTTTATAGGGCCTAATTTTCAAACATTTCCTGGGGGGAATGCCCCCAGACCCCCTAGGTTGGTTTGCACACTAATGTGGTCATTATTCCAAACAGGGGCAGATCCAGACTTATGGAAAGTGGGGGTCAAAATTTAACTGAGGCACTACATTGTTTCTGGTTTGATAAGGTGAGACCAAAAAAAAAGGTCACAACTAGCTGACAATAGCTACCCACCTCACCAACCACGCATTTATAGCTGGTAAAGTACATAAAAATCCTTAAATAGCTCACTACACACTGTTCTAATACTGTGACTGCTTTATTAGAGTGACTGCTCTCTATTAGAGTATCTCGATCTTGGTGTACTAATAATTTTTGGAGGGGGGTCAAGAGCCCCCAATGACCCCCCCCCCCCCCCCTGTATCCGCCCTTGATTCCAAATAGCTAATTTTACCATGGATACTACATGAATCTTACAACTAGGGCCTTGTGAGAAGGTTTGGTATCTTCTGATGTCTGGCTAAGTACCTATGTCCCTGTCCAGCTTAGCCCCCCTTTCAAAAAATCACCCCTGGGTACTAGGTGATACAAATTATAGGTGTATAATTACTAGCTTACCACAACTGGATGTCAGGAATTAGTGTGATACCAATTCTCAGCTATTCCGGATGCCGCAAAGGCACCATGCTACAGCTGACTATTCGCCATTTTGTCTTGCACGTCTACACTAAGGTTAATGGATCACGTGATCTTTTGAAAAGTACTTAAAAGTTCCCCGTATAAGGTATGGAGTTGCTTACTTAAAATTTCCCCGTAATATAAGTGGCGTTGCTTACTTAAAGTTATCCCGTAATAGATATGGAGTACCTTACTTAAAGTTTCCCCGTATATATCAAGGAATTCATTACGTTTTTAAGTAAATATATGTAGGACCATCCCGTAACCTTAATAATACATGTAAAGGACTTTTCTTTTTTAACATTTAAAGTTTTAGTAGTAATCAAAGTGATTTTGTCCCTTTCAAGCACCTAATTATACAGAAAATTCTTAAAGAATAATTCGTTAATTCGTTCGTTAATTTGAAGAATATTCTAATACCTAAAATTTAATATTCGTTTCACCCCTACTATACGAAGTGCTGTGAATGAAAGGTGATGCGCTGATGCTGGCGTTTTAAGTGAACACTGAAGTTTCACAGCACTGAAGGGCTGGGGCGCAATTAGAGACGTGCACGGGTAATGTAGCAGTAAATTACTTCAACTGTATCACTACAGCGGGTATGAAACAGCTGACTATAGCTATACAGCCCTGCATGGGCTGGAGTCACGCTATAACGAATCAGTGGAGGCATACTTAAATCTTGCGTCGTCAACTATCAACGCATTTCGGCACTCATTTTTTGTGACTACACCTTTTCTTTGGAACTCAATTCCTTTTGAAATTTTATCTCAAAGGACTGCTGGCAGTTTTAAGACTAGGTTAAAACATTATCTTTTTTTTGTAATTAGGTTTATTGATTTTGTAATTATTAAGTAGTTCATGTTCCTTTTGTATTTGTTTGTGTGTAATTGTACATGTGAATGTATGTTCTGTGTTGGGGATCACCTTGTACAGGCAGTATTGCCTTTTGTGTTACCCATCTTTGGAAAAATTGATAATAATAATAATAATAATACTGTGGCGAATTTAAAACAAATTAGTGACTGGACTGACTCACAATTAAACCAAGAGTTGACAGCACAATGTCTATCAAATCAGCCAACTCACTATGGCTAATGACCTTTCCCACCTTGGGTTTGGGAATTGCGAGCCTTAGGGGGGCGCGCTCCCACAGTGGTTGTCCCATCAGCCATAGGGCACTTGACCTTGTACTATCAGAGGGTCGGGTGCCTTCCCCCTAATTATTTAAATTGCTCCCTTTAATCTCAGTCCAATTTTTGTCTAGCACTTCAACATCTAGTGCTAGGGGTGGTGGCAAGGGGTGCTGGTTACCCCGGGAAAAAAAAAGGTTTGGGAATTGAGGCGGGTGCCTCACACCTCGACGTCATGGCGGCAAGTTTGAATCTTTGAAGAGCACAAAAGCGATCTCATAAACTAACAAACAACTTTTAGCGAAATTAAATGTACAGATACATTGTGTAAAAAGCCCCTGATAGCCGCAGCCTTTTTACAATACGACTTCATGGTTGAAAGAAAATCGCCTCAATGGGATTCGATGACGAAGAAAATGAAAAAAAAAATGATGCACATTTGAATAAATAATTTAATTAATGCATTGTAAATGGGTGGGCGATGGAACAAACTACTCCAACAATTCGCCTGACTTTTCGTGTGGTAGTTACTCATTATACAAAGGTTACATGCCCCTGGTTTCGAGGTGGAATCTTTTAGTAAGGCTGAGATTTTGCCATGCGGATTTTAAAAGATTGCGTAATAGACGATATGTACACTTCATTACTCGAACGAAAAATGATCAATTAAGCGTAGACGGCGCAAAACTCGACGGTAACTTAAAAGCGGAAGTCCCATACAAAAGTATGGGAAGCAAATGCGGCTCAAGTAATAACTCACCACTCGAGCTAAGGGCAGGCCATCTCGCTTGCCATTTAAGATTAGGTACTGGGCAGTCAGCTCAGCTAGTTTTCCCAGGGGGTGAAAACCCCAAATGGTACAATCAAATACATACATACATACATACAATTTGATAATTAATTACAGTAGTGAAGGTTAAGTACGTAAATAAATTCATCCAAGTTTCTTGATTCTATTATATTAATTGGCAACTCATTCCAGTCTTTAACAGTTCTAGGATAAAAACTATATTTATAGGTGTTGAGGGTTGCTTATGGCAGAATGAAATGATTGGGGTGATGTTGCCTGGTACAAAATTGAGTTCTTTGATAATGTGAGGGGATGGAGATCGGTAGTGTATTATTAATTATTTTATAGAATAGTGTTAATCTTGATGGCCATACACTTCTTTCCGTGCAAAAGAAGTGTATGGCAATCGAGATGGCCTGCCCTTAGCTCGAGTGGTGAGTTATTGCTCGAGCCGCATTTGCTTCCCATACTTTTGTATGGGACTTCTGCTTTTAAGTTACCGTCGAGTTTTGCACCGTCTACGCTTAATTGATCATTTTTCGTTTGAGTAATAAAGTGTGCATATCGTCTATCGATCCCTCATGTAAATGACTCACAGTAGTGGTCGCATGTCTATTATTGTGGGCGCGCGCTTTGTGCTTCTTGGCCTCGCGACTCTATCGTGAGTCTTGATATATATATTTAGGAGAGTATCCAAAGCCTGTATTGCCCCTTCAAAATGCACTGCATAATAATTGTGCAACATATCTGAATACTTTAGTATAATTTCAGTAAACTCCAACACATGGCTTTGCCATGAAAGACTTGTTGATAGGCATTGATATACCAAAGCGAAGACCTGCAAACACTTCAAGGCCCTTATAGCTCTTGAAACAAGTTAACATCTTTGATGATAATAACTATCTAATCCAAAACAGCCAAGCTGTAAAAAAAAGAGTGCGGCCCCCAAAAAGGCTATGGTGAAAAAGATGTGAAATCCAAGGTGGCGGCCAAGAAATGGCTGTGATGGTAGGTTAATGGTAAAAATTTTAATAACAACAATTCAGGTGAATTTTGGTGCCGCTTGGTCTTGGCACAAAATTCATCTGAATTGTCGTTATTAAAATTTTTACCATTAACCTACCATCACAGCCATTTCTTGGCCGCCACCTTGGATTTCACATCTTTTTTCACAATAGCATTTTTGGGGGCCGCACTCTTTTTTTACAGCTTGGCTGTTTTGGATTAGATTTCACTTCTTTTTGTATTTGTATACCCCAAAGCCTGCCATATTTGAGACCTATCTTTTTTTCTTTACCACAGGAAGAAGAAAAAGATGAAACAACTGTTGAATACTTTAAATATTTCTGATTTTATCAGTAAATGTACATTTTATATATGTAATACATATATTTATTACAGAACTCTCCATGGTGATTTCTTTGTAACTGAACACTCTATAAGGTAACTTCTTCTAGCTGATCTCTTTACTGGGTGAATTGTTTGTAGCTGAATGGTCTACAAGGTAACTTCTTCTAACCGATCTCTCTACAGGGTGATTTGTTTGTAGCTGAACTCTCTACAAGGAATCCTCTTCTAACTGAGCTCTGTACAGGGTGAAATTTTTGTAGCTGAACTATCTACAAAGTAACTTCTTCTAGCTGATCTCTCAACAGGGTGATTGTTTGTAGCTGAACTATCTACAAGGTAACTTCTTCTAGCTGATCTCTCTACAGGGTGATTTGTTTGTAGCTGAATTCTGTATAGGTGATTTGTTTGCGGCTGAATTCTCTACATGATGGTTTCTTTGTAACTGAACTCTCTACAAGGTAACTTCTTCTAGCTGATCTCTCTACAGGGCGATTAGTTTGTAGCTGAACTCTCTACATGGTGGTTTCTTTGTAGCTGAACTCTACAAGGTGATTTCTTCTAGCTGAACTATCTCTTTCCATAGTTTAACTCCCTACAAGGTAACTTCTCCTAGCTGATCTCTCTACAGGGTGAATTGTTTGTAGCTGAACTCTCTACAGGGTGATTTGTTTGTAGCTGATCTCTATACAGGTTACCTGTTTCTAACTGATCTCTTGAATTCTGTTCAGGGTGACTGCTCTATTAGGATGACTACTCTATCAGGATGACTGCTCTATTAGAGTATCTCGATCTCGCACTTGCTACACCAAGTTGGATTTCGTGTTATAACTCCGTGGCTTTAAGTCTGATTCTTCTACACCATTGAAGATCCTTTCTAAGATGATTACTCCATCTGTACAGCGAATTTCAAAGCATTACCCCAAGCGGTTTATCTGGTAGGCGTGGCAAGTAGTCGTTTTTTATTAGCTAATCTCGGTTGCGTAATTGTTACACACTGTTGGTTTTTTCGTTGTATCTTCCTGGTTTTTAGCTCGATTTCTTTCAAACCAAAAAAGGTTTGAGGTTCAATAGTTAACCTATTCACCCACCGATTTTCAGCTTCTTCCCATACTGGCGCGGTTTACCCTGTAGGCGTGACAACATATTAGTGTTATTTTTCGTGAATAATCGCTCATAACTCCTTGCCTGTTTATGGTATTCCAGCCAAAGTTGGTACCGAGATGCATCTTTATACCCCCTTCTGTGTGCCAAATTTCAAGGCAATCGGATAGCAATCAAACCTGGTATGTCAGCTGAGGAGCGTAAAATCGAAAGTATCCTACTAAAAGAGAGACGATCGAAGCCTCATTGATAGTGGCACCGAGAGCAAGCACATCAAAATTCGTGGGAATGGTCTGTACATCAATCATAAGCTCTATACAGCAGTGCAAAACTCTCAACTCTGCTTACTATCTGCAAGCCTCCAACCTGTGACCAATGTTTCAAACACTGCCACATCCAATGCCCCAAATGCTTCCACCAACTCCTCAGTCTCCACTCCATCCCCTATGGAAGAGTCAAATTGACTAGACTTCAGTGCCTGTTTGTGGAACGCACGTAGTCTAGTAAACAAGTTAACTAATCTGTCAAGCTTTGTCCTCTCGCATGATTTTCAAATTATTGCAATCACCGAAACCTGGTTGTCAAATTTTATCTACGACAATGAAATTTTACCCCCTTCCTTCTCAATCTACCGTCATGATCGTAAAACCAGAGGTGGAGGTATACTGATAGCAATTAAACAGACGATCCCCAGTAGAATTATTAGCATCCCTGATGAAGTTGAAGCCCTTACTGTCCAGCTAATGTTGTATGAACCTATTAACCTGTGTCTTATTTATAACCCACCTAACTGCTCTGAAGTATACAAGCAGGATCTCTTGTCCTATTTAGAGACTACAATGCAATCCTTAGTAAAGACCTATATACTTGGTGACTTCAACTCCCCAGACATTGATTGGGCCACTCTGTCTAGTAACTGCAATTTTTCTTGAAGCTTATGTGATCTTTTATTCCAATATAATTTCTCTCAAATTATTGACAGTCCAACCCATATTCATGGCAATACCCTTGACTTAATCTTCACTAATTCACCCAACTCAATCACAGACATTGTTATATCTAATGATCTAAATCCGGTAACAAAGTCTGACCATTACTTAATCAGCTTCAAATTCCAGCTATCAACTACCCAGCACAGTATCACCTCTGAACCAATCTACATTTTTGACTACAATAAGGGAGACTACGATGGCCTGACTAACTTTCTGTGCAATATTGATTTTTCATTTTTCTAGTTGTTTCCAGTCTAACAATGTTGAATTTATCTGGTTATATATAAAATCCTCCTTATGCGATGCCATGGCAAAATTTATTCCAAAGATCAAGCTCAATTCTACTCATCAGCCCAAATATTTCACTCCAGCAATCAGACATCAGATTAACTGTATCAGGTCTCTTAAATGAAGACTTCGCAGATCTCCCTCCTCCAGTATCAGGAATCGTTTACACACTGCTGAACAGTCACTGTCTGATGAAATCCATAAAGCCAGGTCAGAGTTTGAAAGAAAGTTAATAATTAACTTTGCACCAAATAATAACTCCATGGTCTACAAATATATAAGAAGTGTCAAAAAATCCAGCTCTATACCATCCTCTGTCCTTTACAACGGTGCTCCTGCCACTGACAGTGCTGATAAAGCCTCTCTTTTTAATGAATATTTCTTCTCTGTGTTTACCTCCTCAGACTTCGTACTCCCACCCTACCCTGACAAAATTGACCAATCTGTCAGATGTCATTTAGTATCAATCCAAATATCTGAACAGGAAGTATATGAAGCACTCGTCTCACTCCATACTGACAAGGCCACTGGTATTGATGGTATTGGCCTAAGGATTCTCAAACAATATGCTAACATTCTTGCTAAGCCATTGCACCATTTGTTTACAATCAGTTTAAATAGTTGCTCCATACCTTATGAATAGCGCATACACACGATTGTTCCTGTACATAAATCTGGTGACAAGACTCAAGTTACTAACTATCGTCCAATTTCTTTACCCTGTATAACATCTAAGGTATTAGAACAACTAGTTTACAACAAAACCATTTCTTACATTTCAAGTTTTCTCTCACCTTAGCAGTTTGGCTTCTTAAAAAATCGATCCACAGTGCAACAGTTGCTTCTCATGTTGAATACCATACATAGTACTAATGACCAAACTGATGTAGTCTATCTTGACTTCAAAAAGGCTTTTGACAGTGTCCCCCACAAGGAACTGTTATTCAAACTTCGATCACTTGGAATTTCTGGCAAGCTTTGGTCATGGTTTCAATCATACCTACTTAATCATTATCAGTGTGTGAAGATTAACAACCCTTTGTCTCACCTTCTCCCAGTTCTATCCGGAATCCCACAGGGAAGTATACTTGGCCCACTTCTATTTCTCATATATGTTAATGATATTCCAGACATCATTAAATTTTGTCTATTGTTTCTATTTGCAGACGACACCAAATGCATCAAAACTATCTCCTCACCACTAGATTCACTTAAACTTCAAGAAGACTTAAATAATTTAAACTTTTGGAGTACCCACTGGAATCTTCTATTCGGTCTATCAAAAATCTTTCTGCTATCATTTAAAAGGAAATCTCCAACATCTTACAATATCGGCACCTCCCAGATTTCTTGTGTTGATACATACAAAGATCTAGGAATTATGTTATCAAGCGACCTGTCATGGGATGCTCACTATAACCACATTATCTCCAAATCCTATCAGGTACTTGGACTTCTAAGAAGATCTTTCTCCCTACAAAATTATGTCCAAGCCAAATCTCGACTATATACCTCTCTTGTTAGATCCCAGTTTTTCTACTGCTCAGTCATCTGGAAACCCTACCTAATTAAGCACATTCAGCAACTCGAACGTGTTCAGAGGCGTGCAACTAAATACATTCTAAATGATTACTCTACTGACTACAAGTCTCGTCTTATTAATCTCCATATGCTACCCCTGATGTACATCCTTGATGTAAATGATGCGATGTTCTTTCTTAAAAATCTCCACAACCCCCACAATGGATTTGACATCAATAATTTCATTAAATTTGCAACTGGTCACACACGTCTAGCTTCTGGAAACAAGCTACTCCAAACAAGATCACCTGACAATTCCACTAGTAACTTTTATTTTAACCAGCTTCCTCGCATCTGGAATGCCCTTCCCGTTATCAACTACCAGGACAACCCACTCAAGATAAAGGCCAAACTTTTAGATTATCTGTGGAATCATTTCACTGCCAATTTCACCTCCAACAACACCTGCTCTTTTTCATTTCTATGTCCATGCTCAAAGTGTTCAAAGATCCCTCACCAACCTAACTTCAACTCCCTTTAACTGTTAATTTCCCCCCCCTTTTAAGTAATCTTAGACTAGTAAGTAAACTTTGTAGCTAATCACTACTACAATTTAGCTTCCGGCCACTGACACAGGATGTCAGTGGACCATCAGTGTGCTGCCATATGTCCCAATTCTATCATATATATACCAACATCTGCAACTTGTATGTATGTAGGTATATGTACACTGTAAAGTTAATTATTATATAAGGCGTTCGCGTTTTATAGCAGTTTTTGTAAGTGTGCGAAAAGAAGAAAAAAAATAAGAAGAAAAAAAACGAAGAAACTAAGCCAAGTTTTGAAGTCGCATGACTCGCATTTCTCGGAAATGCCTGAAGCGATTTCGCTCAAATTTGGAATGTGGAGTACTGAAGTTGGAGGGAGTGTCCACAGCAAAAATCATTTTGCTTCATCAAGGCAGCACAGAGCTACGGAGGTGTGAAAATTGCGTTTTCTTTCTTCCTGTCAATATACTTACGGGTGTTGCGCGCCGGCTTCTTGGGCCGCACGACACACTACCGTGTGTCTTGATTGTGTAACATTATTACGCAGTGCGTTTTTAAGGGGCAAATACAGCATTGGATATTCTCCATGAAGGAACTTACTAGCAATACCTGATCATTGCTTACCGTCAGAAACTCCAGTGTCCTCCACCCGTGCTCAACATCCTCTCAAGCTAACTCAATTGCAAACAAGAGTTGATGTGTACAAATACTCCTTCCTCCCTCGAACAATTATTCAATGGAACTCCCTTCAAATTCCTAACATCGACACAATAGATCTTGAAACATTTAAGAACGCTGTAAGTAATATAATATAATATGTGATTGTAATGCTCATTAGCGTGTTGCCCCTAGTGGGCTTTGCTAATTAACAATAATAATAATAATAATAACTCTTGTTATCGCTTTGTCTTTTTAAGCTATTACAGCAACTGTTAAAGGCTTCAGCTACATTTGTAATGACCTAAATGTTGATGATTTTACAGTAAAACATTGCTGGAGAGTCCACCATTATAAGAGTGGAACCCTCACTTTTAGATGTCTGGATCCTGAGGTGGCAGAGCGCCCCTCAAAGCTAGCTACCTCACAAAAAACTAAACTGGTAATTAAGACTATATAAAATGACTACCCAGCGTTAATAAATGCTAGAGACAGTTAACTCCTTGGGTACTACACCCATTCACCCTCATCTTACGCACAGGTATTCACAATTCGTTAAAATCATGTGTTTGGGTTGTGGCATGCGCCACAACTATTAATTATTCTTCAAGAAGAACAAGAAGCGAATGAATGATGAAAGCAAACAGCATGGTGCAGTGGATAGAACGTAATCGGAACAACAGGTTCGTGAATCCACCGTCATTACCTTGGCTGTCTGAAATTTCTGGAGCCATACACTGACCTAGTGCTACCGGGTCTTACAGCAGGCAGACGAACTGTACTGAGGTGAATTTTGAAAGTTTTAAAACTCACAGTACATTGAAACCTTCAACGTTTCACTTCGTTTACCCAAAGTAAAGCATCATTATTACAGTACTAATGCATTCCAAGTGGTTTTTTCAGGTAAAACTTATTGCAAGGCCATTTTTTAAGGTGCAAAAATCCACAAAACCATATGATTTCTTACCAACCCCCACTGAACAGTACTATCATACTGTATGATACAGCCATATTATATGTGGGATACATAGTGACACTGTATTGCTGAATAGTAGGTGATGCATGGATATTACATTAGGTTAAAGATTAAAATACACAGCCTTGTGCACAAATCCAGATGTATTGCTCATGTATAAATGTCATAAAAATATAATAACACTAAATGTTTAATCTGCCTAAGTCAGATGATCATGTTTGTCCATGTAACATATCAGCTAAATTAATGAAAGAATTTTGTTTACAGCACAATGGCTAGATACGTAGGTGAGCACTGTGTGTGGTCTCTTGCATGCTTGGGAAATCATTAACTGTCATGTATTCAATATTTATGATTAATTAATCATGATGTAATTTATGCATCACAATAAGTTGAAGTTAACGTGCTTGCTGTGGGTTGTACCTGCATATAGTAATAACCTAAGTGCAGTGATGTTAAATTTTTTATCAAGATATACAGTTCGTAAAAAACAAGTTTTGGGTCACATGAGATGCCATGCCATTAAAGACTGAATGGTCTAGCATAGTATGAAGTTTTTATTTCTGCAGGAAGCTAGAAGTTTTATTGCTGATGATTGTTAGCTAAATTATATTAATGACAGTGTTTGTTTACAGTCAAATTTAGTAGTTGTGCATACCTGCTTGTGGTCATGTTAAACTATCTGATTCTCTGTGTGTGGTCTCTCATGGATAATATTGCTTAATTATACAATTTAAGACTAACCACATGATAGTGTGTGTCTAACAATGGAATAACTGTCTCCTACACATTATAATAGCAAATATTTGAATTTGCACTTTTATGGTTTACAGCAGATGCATGCACACTACAAGGTACTTTTTATACATAGCATTAGTTAGGTGACTTATGACCACAAATTACCAAGTGGTCATGTAACATGTCTATAAAAGCATTAGCAGCACAGAAATATACAAGTTTATGCTGTGTTCACAGTGAACAATGCTGGCAGCTACAGTAACTTTCTCTATCATAACAATGTTCCTTACTAAGGAATTGGTGATGGCTACTGAAGAGTGTACTGACTACCAGTTTAAGTCTCCATTCCTCCCTGGTGAATCTTGTGAAGCTATCTACAGCAAGAATCCAGAGAACCATGATAAACCAGGATATTACTGGATCCTTAGTCGAGAATACTGCGGAATGAACTACACTGGATCTTCTTGCGAAAACATCTACAACAAATATCCTGAAACTCATGGCAAGTCAGGATACTACCGCATCAATGCTAATTGGATTTTCTGTGAAATGGCAAACAGCATTTTTATTTCCCAGTGTGGAGGAGGAGGATGGAAAATGATTGCTAACATTGATGTTACTAAAGGAGATAGGTGTCCAACTGGATGGACCAAAGCTACAGATACACAATCTGGCATCAGTTTTTGTAGGGTAAATAATGTTGGTAATACCAACTTTTGCTCTTCTACAAAGTTTTCTTCTAATGGAATTACATACCAGAAAGTCTGTGGAAGAGTTAGAGGATACCAGAAAGGGTTTGTTTGGGCATTCCATACAGGTTCTAAAAGCATTGACGATTATTATGTTTCTGGGATATCCATAACTAATGAATTGCCTCGACAACATATTTGGACTTATGGTACTGGATTTGCCGAGACTGTATCTACTCGATGTCCTTGTGAAGGTGGAAAATCTCCACCTTCCTTTGTTGGTAACAATTATTACTGTGAATCAGGATCTGTTAACCATCCTCCTTCTGGAGAAACCTTCTTCTTCAATGACACGCTGTGGGACGGCAAAGGTTGCTTTAATACTCATGTGACTTGTTGTGATGACACCTCTCAACCTTGGTTTTATCGTCAATTAGATTATTCCACACAAAGTGACATAGAAGCAAGGATTTGTGTTGTAGGACCTTTTCCCCGTAGTTCCACAGTAATAGATCAGCTTGAACTTTACATTCAGTAATGATGTTAATAAATTCCCTCAACAGACTATAATATTATTGTAGCAGTGTAACACATGCACTCATACAACACATTGTAATGCACTATATAGAGCAACTAGTTTTTGTATCTACAGTATGTACGTAGCTACATGTCACTTCAAGACTAAACAATATACTATAGTTGTCTGTATTTATGGCATCTTTCCATTTACACATATAATATGCTATAGCTTTGGGAGCCACATGCAGTTCAGCTGGTATGCTAACAAAGCCATGGAAGGCACATAGTGCTACAATATAATGATATTAGTTGAAGTGATGGTTTTCAGTAAACATAAAAAGTGCCATTGTAAAATAGGGGTTCAGTCAAACCCCTTAGATACAGGCCTGATTCCTGTCCATAAATTTATGATTATGATGGTTTGTCATGCAGCCAACTACAACTGGTGCAAGTGTGAGACATACGTATTTTATAGGAAGAAAAATAAAAATGATGTTTTCACTCATCAACGCTACTCCATTTGTCATATTTATGATAAGTCTTCACCAGGAACTCATGTGACCACATTGTAAAAAGGGGTCTTCCACACACATCCAATTCTATGAACTTGGAAGATCATGACTTAGTTTTCAAGAAACGTGCACTACTACACTGAAACATTATGAATTTCAAGTCAATAGCTTTTTCCAGTCCCAAGTTATGGTCACGATTTTTTCAACTTGATAGGTTGGATGTGTGTGGAACAAGGATCAACATAGTTGCAAATACAACACAGAACAGGTACTGATCCAGAAATTAACCAAGGGAGGTGGCTGGCCCAGACTTCACGTTGTCTTAACTAGCAGAAGTATTTACATTGGAAAAGGTGTCATTGTCTAGCTCTTACATACAATCACAGTGTAAGTGAAGCACACATAATATAAGAGTTCTTGTGCACCTATTTTTGTGCAGTACAGGGTGATCATGAGTTATAATTAACCATACTGGTTAATAACAATATAGTACACTTGTAACACCTGTGCACATGCTGTACTACGCATTCATGTGATATGTAGGAGATGACAATTTAGGTTTGCTCCATTGGATAACTAAATGTGAACTATCATCTCCTACTGATTACATGCCCCACAAGAATAAACATCACCTTCAAGATTATAATAATATTACACTGTATGCATATGTGACCCAGTCTGGGAAAATCAGTCTTATCGCCTATGTAAAAGTATCGAGAAATGCCAGTTTTAAGTATTTAGTGCATATTAGCTTGCCAATGGTTGAAGCTGTGTGTACCAAATTTTCACACATTTTACACCAATTCCTTACCTTCCAGAGCATCCACTGTACAAGTAGCCAGCAGCAAAGTTTTCTGCCATTATAGATAGTTTTTCAACCAGGGTTGGTTGTATCAGGCAAGCTCCTAAAAGGGTAGCAAGGAAGGCAAGAGGCCATTGATATGGACCATTCAGGTATCAAAACTGGTTAAAATGAAAGGAAATTTACAGCACAAGTCTTTATTTAATACCACAGAGCTGTATAGCCACATACAGCCATCCTCAGACCGATCAGAGGTCCATTAAGGCCCCAGACCACACATAAAGTCATAAAGATCACCACTGTGCTTGGGAAAAACAGTCAGCAAAAGCAGACCACTTGAGTCCAACTGATTTTAATAGTGAAATTTGATAGTTTATTCATGTAGCTTTGCATTCTTGGTGAAAAAATCAAATCTACTGTCATGGGCAATAAGACCGGTTTTCCCAGATCCAGTCACATAAAATACTCTTTCACTACTTGCTATTATTTTATTTTTGTGTAATATACTAACTTTTGTGCAGTCACATTATGCCACAGTCCTAGGGTGATTTACTGACAATTATACCGGACTCAGATCTTCAATGTATATGTATTCCTTCAAGAATTCCTCTGCATAGTGGTTATGTTGTAACCCATAATACGTATTTGTCCCATATGCGTATAGAGCGGTTGCATGTGACGTCACAGGTGCGGCGTTCAACTGAAACGTGTGGCAAAATGTGTAGCATTTGTACAGCCAGGTGCTGGGAAATTGCGTCACGTGTTTCAGTTTCCTGTTATTGTAGAGTGACTAACAGCCAAACTACGTCGGTTTTGAAAATCGTCTGCTATCAGGTACTAACATACTAGAGTAGTGAGAGCATAGCCGGTCTGCTTTGTGGCTACATGGCGAAAATAGTGTATATTCGCCCACGCACTTTTGAAACAGGTCCACCCGTAAGTTGAAATGGCGAGGCTAAACTGCTTTCTTTCTTCATAATTGTGTCAGAAGAACTCTTTTAACACATTGGTAAACGTGAATAGGCATCTGGCTTTGTGAGCGTGCTAGCAAAAAGTAGAATTTTATCGTAATTCCAGAAACCAGACCAGCTACGCTCTCGTCCTTCTAGTATATTAATACCTTATAATAGGTGAATGTAACACTGTAGTATCTAAGCTATCCGTACTTGCGTTGTGGTAGTAGAATTGAATACGCAAATTTCATGCATTGTGGCAATGGCCGGATTCTTGCCACACATTTTTTAAAGTGCGTCTAATGTAATTATTTGTGCAACCGCTCTATGGGATATCCCATGTTAGGCGCAATCTGTGAATTTGCGCAGTTTATAAATTGCGCTGCGCATTTTGTGAATTCATAAAATGCAGTTTGTGAACTACCGTAAGAGCTGTGCATGAACATCAACTGGATTCTGGTCCATTCAGCGTACCGCCGTTATGATTCAAGTGCATATCATAGTTCAGTGCTTTCAGGGAGGAATAACAGGCTTCTTTTACCCCCTTACTCAGTATATTGTATTAGGCTGAAGCAACATGGATAAAGACGCATTCTAGCTACATTGCAGACCATCCGGCTCTCCCTTCAAGGTTCCTTTGCGTGCTTGCAGCTGGCCTGGATAAGGTGCTTTCTCTCTCAGTTTTGCCCTCTGCGTACTCAGCATTTGTGGTAGCTAGCAGGTTCATCTCGTTTCAATCAGCTGATATTGATGGGCACATGTACAGTCCAGCCTGCTTGTATGTTTTTCTAGCAGTTGTCCAGCACAAACAAACACTGCACATGCATGCTCCATGCACCAGTAATGAAGTGTATATCAGCACAAAAGGTTTGGTGCATTGTAACTCGTGTCCCAACATTATTTATTTTTATTTATTTATTTTATTTATTTAAAACTTTATGGTGTAAACATACCAAAGGCCTGAAGGTAACATGCACCAACAGCCTTGTACATTACCCTATGTTACTTTATATTTACATATTTATTTACATACATACATACATATGTACAGTTGCTAAGGAGAGTTTAGATTGGAGGTGGGTGGCTGTAACTGATAAATTCTTGAGAAAGAAGTTAAGTAACATGTACAGTTGCTCTTATCATCAAAGTTAATAACTTAATGATCATTGGTAGTAATAGGAGTCATTACATATGATTCTGTGCTGCTGGACCTTTCAATTGTGCCAAAGAGACTCTTGTTGACATAAATGTTGCATGCAGATGTAACACAACACACAGTTACATAATGTCACCTCATACAGCTATTAGTGCAAACATGTAGTGTTTGGAATCAGTTATGTTGTGTTACACATGTAGCTAAGTATACTCCAATACATGAGTTACAAAGGCACAGCTCCATTTGATCAATTTTGATGAACAGCAAGACCTAGAAAAGTTATATCCACTTTCATCTTGCCTGGCTGTAACCACATGTCTTCCTAGATGTCGTTCATAGTACCGTACGTACCCCTGATGAGCAACTATTGCATCTGACCTATGGAATCCACACATGAATACATAATTTGTTTGCATAGCTAGACCTCACGATGTCAGTCATATCATCATCCAAACTAATCGTTCCACAAGAATGACAATAGTCATCAAGTGATTCTAAATAAACAAACATTATCTGTTAATAATGCATGTGACACATCATAACTCATCGGTATATACAGCAGACTATGAAAAGAAATTCACTGATTCACTAAGAAATCCAACTATTCATCAAGAAGGTTAGAACAATATAGATACAAACAATACAAACATGTATATGTTTACTTAATGGTACAAATGAGTACACAGAATGTGATAATGTATATTGAACTGTTTGCTGAAGCAATTAATAGGTGCATAATTATAATAATTTTGTGGCATAGTCTAACTTATTTCAATACATTTCATTTTAAACAAAGGATAGTTGAGTTTCACTCAGTGGGTAGTCTGCACAAACAGAGTAAAGTCAAATAGTTAATTGAAAACAGGTGCCAGATTTCATGTATTCATCTAAACGTGCCCCAACAATAATTAGGTCACTACACTTTGCTTTCAGCCATGTTCAGCCATTTACACAGCATTGCATGGGAAGCTCCTCTGGAACCATTCTAGTCACTGCAGTAACAGAAAATACAGATAACTTCTGTTACACATGTAGGGAAGCCATTACGTGAAGCTAGCTACCACAAATCAACATCTTCCACTGTCAGCAAAGATACATAAAAGAAGACTCAAGTAGGTCCATGATGTTCGCATTATAAGTACTGCAGTATGCCAAATTAAGATACCAAGCAACGTTGAGCAGTGAAGAAATCAGGGGGTCTGTTCCAGGTAGTTGTAAAGCTAAGTACAGTGTGAAAATACACACATAGCTAGGGGATCTGGAGGCATGCCCCTACAGATTTCTCTAAGATCACTTGCTGACTGCTCTATTAGAACAAATGACTGTTCTATCAATCTTTTTCCATCAGAAAATTGATAGGTGGGCTCCATAAATTGACAGCTGGTTGCTATGTCTATGGGGATCACAAAGGTTTGGTCTCTTGCAAAAATATCATCTAAAATCCAGCCTGACTTGTCCTTCAGTACAGCTTGGCATTATTACAAACTTGGGTGGAACTGGACTTCTTGTTGCAGTATTATAATATTGTTATATAATTAACCACCCATCTCCACAATGTCCAGGTCTTATGATTAGTGGCTATAAATTTTTGTGATGCTTGAGAATATGATAGCATATATACATAATTTACTATACTTCCATACCTCTGTAAGTATTTTCTTGTAGTCTACATGTCCATTTTCAGTTGAATGCACACACTCTACTACGTCATAAAAATTCTCAACTGTTGCAACTAAATGATGGTGGTCTAACTGAGACAGTTTTGTCATTCTCATTCTGTAAGTATACAGCCGGAATTTTGTGAAGGGCAGGCACAAACAAAGCAGATTTAGTTTCTTGCCCTTTGCTTGGCAGGCAAATATAGAACATCTTCCTGAACTTCACTGCATGAGCTCTGGGTAGTTTAACAAAACGAACCGGCTTCTTTGTTTCAGCAATGAAAGGGCTAATTAGAATCACTTCTTTCCACTCCATTCAAAACGTCTTGTCATGAACTGACTTTATAGTATATTCATTATTGTACTTCCTTATTGTATTTTAGGCCTTAGGTTATGCGCATGCGTATACTGTAATGTGTGACTGTATGCCATGTTTTTCGGACGCGATGAGCAGTGTGTAACACGTTGTCCTCTATCCGCTCAATCGTCGGCCCTCCTGCTTGCCGCTGTTGTGAACCTGCTGTAACGTGCATCAGCCACGATATTGGTGCTGTGACCAGGATTGGTTTGCTGTTTTGTGACCCGCCCCCAATGGCGGATCCAGGATGGGGCATTTGGGGCAAATGCCCCCCCCCCCCCCCCCTTCAAGAAATTGCATACAAGATCGAGATACTCTAATAGAGCAGTCAATTACTCTAATAAAGCAGTCACAATGTTCATGAGGCAGTGTAGCTTACCTATGAAGCTATAAATAGGATTTTATTATTCAGTTACATAACAGACGTGATATATATTTGGTAAAGGATAGCTAACTAGTTATTATTGTTGTGACCTTTTTTTTTTTTTTTTGGTCTTCAACTGTTTTTCAGCAAGGTGCCCCCCCCTCTTTCCAAACTCTGGATCCGCCCCTGCTGCCTGCCCCCCCTCAAGAAATTGCATACAAGATCGAGATACTCTAATAGAGCAGTCAATTACTTTAATAAAGCAGTCACAATGTTCATGAGACAGTGTAGCTTACCTATGAAGCTATAAATAAGGATTTTATTTTACATAACATACGTGATATAGCTAATATATTTGGTAAAGGATAATTAGTTATTATATTGCTGTGACTTTTTTTTTTTGTTTTTTGCTCTTCAACTTCAGCAAAGTGCCCCCCCTCTTTCCAAACTCTGGATCCGCCCCTGGCCCCGCAGACGTCGTGGTACCGTGGCAGTGAATAACGGTACCCGTCAAGGCAAGCCAATTCACTGGTAAACATTTCTTTTCTGGTGTTTTATTACAGCAAACCAGGATGGAGGGAATGGACAAGTTAAAGGGATCCCGCAAAGCGTACCGCGCACACTTAACGCGCATCTATGGCAAGATAGAGGAACTAGACCTGACGCAACCCGCTACTGAGGACACTATTAGTTTAGTTATGTCATACATTGACCAGTTGAACCGCAAGGCTGAATCATTGCAGCAACTCGATGTGAAAATACAGTCCATGATTGAAGGAGCTGATGATTCAGAACGAGACACCTTTGAGACCATAGAAATCCAAGACACCTTAATAGAGAAGTTGACACGTTTGAAGCGATATTTAGAGAAGAACAATACCACAGCTGTCTCACCAGTCACTCCCCCTGACTCTGCATCAAGAGAGTCCATAGTTCAATCTGCACCCGCCAGTTGATTACCCAAGCTCGACTTGCCGAAGTTTTCTGGAGACCCGCTTGTATGGCAAACATTTTGGGACTCCTTCCAATCAGCTGTCCACTCAAACCCCAAACTCACAGGCATTGAGAAATTCAACTACTTGCGATCATTACTAGAGGGTGAAGCATCTAGAACTGTCAGCGGATTTACTTTGACCAGTGCCAATTATGAACAGTCCATCTCTCTACTGGAAGCCAGATTCGGAAAGAAACAAAAAATCATAAATGCACACATGAAAGCGTTATTGAATTTACCCGACACTTCCAATACTGCATCTAGTCTAAGGCACTTGTATGACACTGTCGAAAGCCACATAAGAGGTTTGGAATCATTGGGGAAGAGCAAGGACACCTATGGAGATTTGTTAGTCTCTCTGATTTTAGGGAAACTGCCACCAGTTGTAATCAGGAATCTCACTTGGAATCACACCTCAGATCAGTGGGATATTGATGAACTTCGTACTGAAATTGAACGAGAGATTACTATTCTAGAATCTGGTCAAGAAAGTCGTGATGATCATAGTCAATCCAGTGTCACTGGATCCTTTTTCACGGGTGTACGAAAAGGACAGTCAGCAGGCGAGAAGAGGTCAGTGAATGCAAAACCAATATGTGTGTATTGTAAGGGACAACATAGTGTTGTGTACTGTAATGTGGTAACTGATGTAAAGGCGCGACTGGATATAGTGAAGAAGGAACGGCTGTGCTTTAATTGTTTGGGAAACCACAAGGTTGTTAATTGCAACTCAAAGAATAGGTGCAGGGGATGTCATAAGAAGCACCACAGTAGCTTGTGTGGAATGGAAAGCACACCTAGTGCAACCCAAACAAACCCTACCACACAGAACAATCCACAGCCCCCACAATCCTCTCAGACATTGCCAAGTACGTTGAATCCAACATCACAGAGTTTTGTTCCAACTCAGCCAATTGCTGGCCTTACTACAGCTACACAGCCCCTGATTGGCAACCGAGATTCTAGTCCAGCCTGTCTTTTGAAAACCGCTGTAGCGTTTGTTAGAGCTGACAACCACAGGGTATCCGCAAATATATTGTTTGATGAAGGGGCTCAACGGTCCTTTGTAACACAGACTTTAGCTGATAAGTTGGGCTTGCACCCCCACCATAGAGAAAACTTGAGTATATCATGCTTTGGTGGTGAAACTACCTCTAAGTACCAGGTTGACACAATCAGGTTCATGCTCGAAACCAATGTTGGTGACATCGCAATTTCAGCTTTAGTTGTACCCCAGATAGCAGCACCTGTTCAAAACTTTGTTAACTCAACTTTACACAGCCTTCCTTATTTGCGGGACTTGAAGTTGGCCCATCCTATTGGCTTTACACAAAAATTTCAGATTTCATTGTTAATTGGTGTCGACCATTATTGGGAGATCATGGGCAATCACATTGTCAGGGGTACGGGTCCAACTGCCATGGAGTCCAAGCTTGGATATCTACTTTCAGGGCCACTTCCTATGCAATCAGAACCCCATGTCACTCATGCTTACACAACTCTAGCAGTTAATCTCGAGTTTTGTGATTGTACTGATTCATCTCCTGACACTAGCTCAGACACTCCCACACCTGTGGAACATTCTACTGACATATCACCTGAACCATTCATGGCAATGTATCAGAGGGACCATATATCACGTGACAAGGATGGATACTATATAGTTCGTTTCCCATGGAGACCAAACCATCCTTTCCTCCCTTCTAATCGGGCAATCTGTGAACAGCAAACACGTGCACTTGCTAGAAAGCTTGGATGCCATCCAACTATGCTTCAGCTTTATGGTAACATCATCACTGAACAAGAACAACGTCAATTCATTGAGCGTGCACCTACTGAGAGTGACCAACCCACCACTGGAGTTCATTACATACCGCACCATCTGGTGTACAAGAATTCCTCTACAACTCCGGTGAGAATTGTATACAACTGCAGTTGTCGTCAATCGCCAAAGTATGCTAGTCTCAATGATTGCCTATTGGTTGGTGACACACCCTTAATTGATGTATGTGCGATACTGTTACGCTTTTGTTTACATCGGTATGCCTTGTCAACCGACATTGAAAAGGCTTTTCTCCACGTTAAACTTGACGAACAGGATAGAGACTACACAAGATTTTTATGGTTATCAAATCTTAATGATCCAGAGAGCCAGTTCACCACATACAGATTTAAGGTAGTCTTGTTTGGGTCCACAAGCTCCCCGTTCATGTTAAGTGCAACTCTACACCGTCATCTTGATCTGTATGAGTCTCCAGTTTCATCTGACATTAAACGCAACCTATATGTTGACAATGTAATCTCGGGATGCCAAACAGAGGAAGAGATTTTAAGCTACTACACTGATGCCAGATCCATCATGGCCACTGCACATTTCAACTTGCGTTCATGGGCATCCAATAGCCCCAAGTTACAAGCAACAGCTCAAGCTGATGGAGTACTTGACACTGACACAACAGTTAGTGTTCTTGGTCTGAAGTGGAACACCTGCACAGACACTCTAGCACTCTCACAACGTCGACTTACAAATGGCAACACTGTCATGACCAAACGCAACATATTACAAGCAGCATCAAAGCAATATGACCCACTTGGGTGGCTCTCCCCAATAGTCATACGAGCTAAATTACTGATACAAGAACTATGGCGTAAGCAAGTGAACTGGGACGAACCCCTGGATGATGACTTCAACAACAGATGGTTTCAAGTTGCAGCAGATGTCGAACAATCAGCAAGTGTGGTAGTGGCACGCAGGTATTCTGTCATGTCTTCAAACAAGTCTGTTTACCTACATGTGTTTGCTGACGCGAGTACAAAAGCGTATGGAGCTGTAGCGTACCTGCAAAGTGCAGGACAAGTTGACTTTGTTATGGCGAAATCACGAGTCTCACCACTGAAGACCACAACACTATCTCGACTTGAATTGAGGGCAGCTGTCACAGCTGCGCAGCTTGCAGAATTCATTCACTCTACACTACAACCCCAGTTAGACTCCATCAAGATCAAGCTTTGGAGTGACAGCCAAATCACAATGCATTGGATCTTTAGCAAGAAACAGCTCAAGCCATTTGTAGCCAATCGAGTCAGAGAAATTTGCCTCTTATTTCCTACTTCTGTATGGGGTTATTGTCATACGGATGACAATACTGCAGATCTTCTAACCCGAGGAATCTCTTCAACCCAGTTACAGTCATCAACATTATGGTCCCATGGTCCACCTTGGTTACCATCACAATCTAACTGGCCTACATGGTCTCCAGCCACTGTCCTCGATGTCCAAACCAATGATGAAGAAGTCGAACCAACTCTCCCAGCTACAGATGCACCTGCTACTCTCAAGCCTGGACTTGGCCAGATCATTGACATCACCAGATATAGCAAGCTGACAAAACTTCTTAGAATTACAGCCTACGTACTGCGTTTCATAACCAACATTAAGCGAACATTACCAAAGTTGTCTGGACATCTAACTCCAACTGAACTCAGCTATGCACAGGTATTGTGGATCAAGTCTGTCCAACAACATTCCTTCTGTAATGAAATTGCCAATCTCCAGTCCAAAGCATCTCGCTTGCCACTAATACGTCAACTACGCCTTCACCTAAACAACGAAGGCATTATCTGCTGTGGGGGAAGGATACATAACGCCCCAGTATCTCAACAAGTGAAGTTCCCTTATCTGTTGCCACAGAAGCACTGGCTCACTGAACTCATCATTCAAGATATTCATCAAAGGCATTTCCACAGTGGCACAAATAGCACTGTGACATACCTTAGACAACTGTATTGGCTACCAGCAGCCAGGCGACATGTGAGAAGTATCTTGAGACACTGCGTTACTTGTAACAAATTGTCTGGAAGTCATTACAAGGCTCCAAGCCCACCTCCACTTCCTAAGCACAGGTTGCAGATGATGAACCCATTCACAGTCACCGGAATAGATTTTACGGGAGCACTGTATGTTCGAACATCCGGAGGAGAATCTAAGGCGTACATATGCTTGTTCACTTGTGCAAGTAGTAGAGCAGTGCACCTAGAGGTAGTTACTGACCTCTCCGAAGAGACATTTTTACAAGCCTTCAGACGATTTGCAAGCCGAAAGTCCCTGCCAAAACTTGTTGTGTCTGACAATGCTTCTACCTTCATGTCGGCGCTGAGGATTTAAGAGCATTGTTTGAATCCAGGACCATACAGGAAGGCTTAGGAAGACAGGGAGTAGAATGGAAGTTCATCCCTTGTCGTGCACCTTGGTATGGTGGATACTGGGAACGCCTCATTGGACTAACAAAGAATGTTCTCAAGAAAGCTCTTGGTCGTGCTTACGTTACTCTACCAAGCTTGCAAACAATCGTTGTAGAAATTGAAGCTCACCTCAACAATCGACCTCTGACGTATGTTAGTTCGGATTTAGATGAACCAGAGCCCTTAACGCCCTCCCATCTCCTCTATGGAAGGATTATTGACACTGTGCCACACTCTCTCGCTGCAGAAGATGAAGTGATTGATGAGAACTACCAGGAAGTTGGCTCTAAGTTACACAACACTCAGCAAGAAAGCAAAGGCCCAGGCACTAATAATCCAACATTTCTGGAATCGATGGAAAAGGGAATACCTGACATCTCTCAGAGAAACTCACACTGTCAATAATGGTACAAACAAGGAAAGAATCAAAGTTGGCGATATAGTCATTGTACATGATGATGTTCCTAGATTGAAATGGCAATTGGCAGTGGTGAAGGAACTACAGTGAGGGCATGATAATGCAGTAAGATCAGCTGTTATTCGCACTGTAAATGGAGTTACGAATAGACCTATCATCAAACTTTATCCATTGGAAGTGAATGTAGAAACAGAAACGCCAGACTCTCAAGATATATTGGATGACAGTACTCCAGATACACCGGTACCTCATGATACTGAACCCCAATTGCCCTCACGACCTCAACGGTCAGCAGCAGTTAAAGCTAGAGCACAAGTCTCAGATTGGGCCCAGATCTTGCGTGGCCCGGAGGATGTCATGAACTGACTTTATAGTATATTCATTATTGTACTTCCTTATTGTATTTTAGGCCTTAGGTTATGCGCATGCGTATACTGTAATATGTGACTGTTTGCCATGTTTTTCGGACGCGATGAGCAGTGTGTAACACGTTGTCCTCTATCCGCTCAATCGTCGGCCCTCCTGCTTGCCGCTGTTGTGAACCTGCTGTAACGTGCATCAGCCACGATACGTCTGTTATCTTCTGCACCTCCTCCGTTAAGTTACCGTCAGTTTGGTGTGATTGGGATCAAGATATTTTCCTCTACAGAAGCTCTCTGTGTGTGACCCTCTTTCCGACGTATATATCTCTAAACTCACTGATATAGTGATTCGAAACTCACACCTCGCATACACTGCCACGAGGAAATCTCGTGATCCAACACTTCGAATGACAGTAGGTCGGCAACCGATACAACTGTAATGTGTTGCATCTCGCGTTGCCCTTTGCCATGTCAGTACGACACCTGCACAATTTATAAAGGAAGTGGTTACTGAACCGAAAGGTTTTTATTTTCGCGTCTAGTAGTTTTCCCGAGCATTCGACTTTATTGAGGGGATGCGAAAAGTTAGTCTGGCGCGGCCGCCCCTTCGATTAGAGATTAAGGGTCTGGTCTGTCTAGCATCGCGTACTTGTGTCAGATTACGAGAATCAGGTGCAACCAATCAGATCACTTGGTTGCAAATTAACGCATTACTCGTACGAACTTTTCTCGTGCATTGTGATGGTGACAATACGTGGAGATATCTTTTCTGAAAGCCGAGGACACAACAGAAGGCGTTTGTCGAGAATACTTTCGCTGACTTCTTTGACAAAGTAAAACATTATCGAAGGCCAATGAAACTTGATTACCAGTTTCTCGCTCAGATTTTAGAAAATTTGATGCGGGCGGGCGGTTATTATTCATTATTCATTATTTTCCAAAAAGCACAACACACATCCCAAACATGAAGATTTCTGCCAAAAAAAGTGAGTCTACATTGATTACTCCTGCATTAAATAGCTAAAATACGTTACTAATCCATATAACTAGTGATTTTTCCATTAGAGTATAGCTCATTGTTCCATTAGAGTAAAAGTGACTGCTCTATTAGAGTATTTCAATCTGAAATACCAATAATGAAATTCCATGCGGGTGTATCAAAAGCATGCGGGCGATGACGCGAAACTGCTAATCAAATTTCATTGGCCTAACAACGAAAACAAAGGAATATGAATTTAATTTTGTGCGTGTATTATGATGTAATACCGCATTCCATCTACACAAGTACGTGATGCTAGACAGACCAGACCCTTAATCTCTAATTGAAGGGGCGGCCGCGCCAGACTAGCGAAAAGTAACATTAGCGTTAGGGTTAGGCTCGGGTTCAGCTTTGGTAGGGTCCGCAACGTGAAAAATGAAGTTGCAAGAAACAAATCCCCGACTATCGTAGTATGTTACCCTTAGTGCCCCATCACTAATACCACATTTGGTTTGGAACTGAGTTCCCTTGTTGGAGCAACACGCGGATTTTAATATATCACGTGATTGATCTTTATTCCGTACGCTGTAAAGAAGACGTCCAGAGCTCCCAGATTCTGAGTGTGATATCAAGTGTCGTTGGCCTACCAAACCATGCATAGAAGTCAGCAAAACTTTGCCTGTGTTTTCCACGGAGACTGATTTTCTGCAGATGTGTAGACAGAAATTTTTTCGTTCGATGTGCTCTACCAGTCAAGAGAAGAGAAGCCAATCCTATCACATCAGATAGTAATGAAGTTGGATGTATAAGTATTCCACACACCAAGTTTGAAAGAGCTGCGACCTTTCTAACCATCTGGCTGGCAGAGATAAAATTTTCAGTGCAATGATCTTCAGTGATTTTGGTGGGTTGCCTTCTTCCTACTGTTACAAACTGTCTTCCTAGGATCTTTAAATCAGGGGAAGATCCAGAAGAACATCTGAGGTTTCTAAGAAGTGGTGAAATCCTTGGCTTAAAGTTAAAAGGCAAGAATTGATATACACAAATTCAGTTTCTTCCCAGCTACTGTCAGATTGTGGAATAGTTCACCTGACTCAGTTGTTAATTTGGATTCCTTTGAAGCATTCCGTAGATCTGCTACTGATTTCTTAAACAATTTATAATTTATAATTCTTTTTATACTTAATTAACTACCTAACTTAACTGCATACTATATTGCATGTATACTCTTTCAGAGTCCTGCAATTATTATAATAATAATAAAGGTCATTGGAAGCTACTACTCTAATAGAACATTCAGTGTTCTATTAGAGCAACCATGTAGTCACTACATTTACCATCTGCTTTTGGATGTGTCAATTGAACAGCTGTATAGATTGCTTGGAAAGTGTGCATTTTATGGACATTTAAGTCTTGATAATTGTGACCCTATTTTGGAAAACCATACATCTGGGCACATTGGCCAATTTTGTTTTTTATAGCTACAATGAAGCACTGAGTGGTTATCTACCTTGTGTGAAAATTTTGTGACGATGCATTGAAGCATTATAGTGATCAGATGTGACAAATTGATGACAAATCACTTTGTTGACAAAGATCATCATTCTTACAATCTAAAATTAATGAAAAGAGATTCTTGAGAGTTTAATCATGTGTTCTTTGTGCTTTTTCTCAATTAAATCACTTGTAATATTGTGTAAAGACAGGAAAATGTTTGGTTTTGGGGATGAACAAATCACCCAATTTGTATGTTAATTGTTGTCCCACGCACTGTGATACTACTACATGGTCTGATATACTTCCGTATATCTCCTAGATAAAAGAAGCTATGGGTGTGAAATTTCACAGCAAGAAGGCTTAATAGTTGCTTTATCAGAATATGTAAAAAAATTTATTTTAAAAAATCACTGAAATTTTTCAATTGAGAATTCCCACAAATTTTGCATGTGCCTAGATGTATGGTTTTCCAAAATAGGATCACAATTTATGATGCAAGCAATGCAGATGCTGGAGAGTCTAATAGTATTTGAAATCCATTCATTTGCTATGAAGTAATCATTTTGTATCAGCTGGAGCACTCTATTACAGGACCAGCTCAGGTAACCTCATTTTACATACCTGGTTTTCTAACGTACAATAATAATTATGTATCTTGTGCAACTGCCTAAACAAATAACAACTCAGTAATGCAGGTATAGCCATAATACCCTAATGCTGTTGTGTATATAGCCTATGAGTTTGTGAAATAATTTATTATTGATTCATGACTAAGATAGAGGTAAAGCTTCAGTTTTATCTGTCAATGTGATCGTTCTATTAGAGTAGTTTATTACTTTATAGGTGTAGTAGACCAATAGATTGCACTCGTTTTTACAGTGTCCTACCATGTTTTGCACAGGTAGTGAAAATAGGGCAGGGAACCACAAGGCCATGGTCCCCCAATTTTGGTGGTCAATTCTTGTAGCGAAAGATCAATGTGCTTTTAATCATTCTAAAAGAGCAATCACAACTGTTAGTAGCTGCTTAATTTTTAAAGTGAAAATGGCCACCGAAAGTACTGTCTCAGAGCCCTGGGGCATGCACCCAGATGGAACCTGTGTCTGTATGGGCTAATTAAAGTGGAACTTTTTACATTCAATTGCAAGTACTTGATAATTAAATGAAAGGAGATGTGCATGGTTGAATAATTCCTTGAACACGTTAGTGCATTTTATTGTCCAAAGAATGTATTTAACCCGTTGTATTGATTTCTACTTGTCACAGGTCCATATGCATTGGAGTGCTCTGTGCAACAACACTCACTATATAGCTTACAGTGTAATAGGATGTGGAAAATGGATGCAGGAGCTGGAATAAGAACTGAAAGACCTGGCAGTTTGTCTACTTCTTGAGCACAATGCAACTACTGATGAAGGAGTCATTGCAGTGATAAACATGCTTACTTATGCTCATAATTATAAATTTAGTATGTGCTTATTGTGCTACACTTTAAAGTTGTTAACACAACTTTTGGTAAAATAGTCTATATTCCTCAAGGGTGGCAGAGAAGTAGCCCCTGTGAAAATTATGGGGCTTAGCCCCCCTAAAATTATCTATAGCTGTGATGGAGAGCCTAGTTCAATAGCATCAATAATTTGAGATACTATAATAGAGCAGTCAAGATTGAGATACTCTAATAGAACAGTCACAGTATTCTTAGAGGAGCAGTGTAGCAAGCTATGTATGTAGTTATAAATGAGGAGATATAGTCTACTTGGTGGAGGGCAACTATTGTCAGCAGGTAGTGACCTTTTTTTGGTCTTCAACTTACAGCTAGACCATGGCATCATCGATCTAGATCCCAGCCCCACCCCCCTTAAATAAAGGTGTTTCATCTGCACTTGCTATTCTTGCATTAAAATCATACTGCCAATCATTCCATGAACTATCATTAGATTGACAGCTATCACGTGCTTTCCAAAGTAATGTGAGTGAGATGAGTGTGCAACATTATTATTATTATCAAGTCTACCAGTTGGGCACTGGAGGGTTTGCACAGAAGGCAAAGTCTGTACGAGGCCCAGGGAAACTAAGCGAAAATCATTGAGTTCAGTATCCTAAAGTAAAGCGGGACAAATGCTGAAACATAGAACACAGGGAAGTGCAACACTTAGTGTGCTGGTCCTAGCATGAGATCAACTACATGGTAGGGGTCTGGAATTCCATCCTAGAAGACTTTTGTATTCTAACACCTTGACTGAGAGTACTAGTGACAAAATGGAAATTGTAATGCTATAAATATAAATTTACACTGTGCAACTTTTTAAAGTATGTACCACATTGTTTCAAATGAAACTATAGCTAGATGCACTCCTAAGTGTGTTTGGATAAAAATGTAACTACACATGTCAACAATTAGTGAAAACTAGCAGTGATTCTATCATCATGTACATTGCAGAATGTCTGGGATGCCATCCCTGGAAGACTACTTTACATGTACAAAAATCACCCAACCACACTGCATGAAGTGTACAATATGCACCTCGAACATTGCAGATTATACATAGTACAAGTGTGTTCTTCAGTGTGATTTAAAGCTATAGCCTTTGCCCTAAACATTGAAGAAGTTGCTAGCTGGCTAGGTTATGCAGGATTATTGACGTATATACACAAGGCCTTTAATCTGTATCTATATTCTACATTATTTATAAAATAATATTATAACGACTGTGCAACTTATAACTAAGCAACTTGTCTACAACTGTTCAATTAACACAGATGGCAAATGTAGCGCCTATACATGGTTGTTCTAATAGATTTATTGATTTGATTTATATTTAACCTCCGAGCAATCGGCTACAGCCATTCTTCCTTGCCCGGAGGGACACATTACAATACATAAATAATACACACAAAACTAAACAACGCAAGGTATAACCGATACAAAGACAACCAAGGTAAACAACTTACAACACACACACGAACACACACACAAATATGCATATAGTTACACAATCATGTTAAATGTTATCAAAGGAGTGAGTCACAGTGCTGCTTAAGAACATCCACGTACTCACAAAATGGAGAATTAATACAGTCCAGGGGTGTAGGGAGGGGGGTTCAGGAACCCCCCCCCCCCCCCGTAAAATTTAGACTTCTGCAAGCAGGATCTTAGCACACCATTTAGTGTGGCAGGACAAAATGAGTGAGTAATATAGTGTAATGGCGCAGCACAACAATTGATAAAGCTTGCATCCATATCTCAGGGAAGGATTCACAGGAGGTAACATGAGCCCTGTTCAAAACTTGTTAAAAGAGATCGATATACTCTAATAGAGCAGTCAGGTTTATACTCTAATAGAGCAGTCAGGTATACTCTAATAGAACATGCATGTAAATATATCCATGTCCATATGAAGTTTTTCAGACATTCTAACATTAAATGCAAAACTTAGCATGACCTTATACTGCTATAGCTTTGGTATGCAGTGTTTAAAGATATAGAGCTCCAGTAATTTATCACTTGTGTTATGCAAAATGAATTCATACTATGCATATTTGTATAGTTATATTATTTTGATTGTAAGTCATTCCATTTGTATCAGTGGATTCATGGCTCCTATACCACAGTGAGATATAACTATCACTTACAGATTACTATATGTGTCTCTGTGTTATGCTGTCTGTTTCCACTAGGTAGCTTTATCTAGTACTACCTCCATCCCAGGGGTACTTATATGCATCATAATTAATGTACTTTTGCATAAAATATAGCAATTTGCTGAGTTTTGATTCATTAAAATATTGACAATCTCTCAGCGGCTGCTTCTGGTAACTCAATGCTGGTGCTGGAACCCCCCTTCCAAAAATCCTGGCTACGCCCCTGCAGTCAGTTACAGATGATGGTAATGCATTCCACCATTGAATGGTTTTATAACGAAAAAAACGTTGAGTAAAGCATAAGCGGAACATAGGTATGTTCGCAAAATATACTGGTGTCCTTGTACTATAAGTAGTTCCACCGAAAACAATCGGTGGTTCAAGTGGAATACATTTAACTTGGTGGTACTGGTAGTACATTAAACACAGTGATTTAAACTGAATAAAATAAGACAGTGGCAACCATTGCAATCTATGATAGAATCCAGACACATGATCATATTTCCTTAGGTCATAACACAACCTTACTGCACGGTTCTGCATCCTCTAAAGTCTTTACAGTAGAGTGCTCCCCAGTGATGGTCCCCAAACTGTTACACAGTAAGACAAATGAGACAATACCAGGGATTCTAATAACATCTTCATCAAACTATTATCAATAACATGTCGATGAGACCTAAGCAAACATAGATAGTACGACATTTTACGGCACACATTAGCAACATGATGGGTCCAAGACATAGTAGAGTCAAAAATAAGTCCTAAATACTTCTGTTTCTCAGTAACTTGTAGAAAACACCACCAACAGATATAGGAGGATATGTAAACTTTGTGGAACGATTGGAGGCTTTAAACCACATAACGGAAGATTTTTTGAAGTTAATTTCCATTTTACTCTGTAAAATCTACTGCTGTATTAATGAAAGTTGAGAGCACATAGTATTTTGTACAGCAGCTGGGGTGGCACCAGTACAAATAATAGTTGTATCATCTGCATACTGTAAAAGTAAACCATTGGCCAACTGTGCTGGAAGAGAATTCATATAAATTAAAAACAACAATGGCCCCAGGGAACTCCCCTGGGGTATGCCACCCTTCATAAGTCTCCACGATGAAAATAGAGTGAATATTCAATTAGAGTAGTAGCTTGCAATGGACGTGACTTTTAACTTTAAATTCAAGGATTTTACCACTTCTTAAAAACCTCAGATGTTCTTCTGTACGTTCCCCTGATTTAAAGCTCCTAGGAAGACAGTTTGTAACAGTAGGAAGGAGGAAACCCACCAAAATCATTGAAAATCATTGCACTGAAAATTTCATCTCTGCCAGCCAGATGGATAGAAAGGTCGCAGCTCTTTCAAACTTGGTGTGTGGAATACTTATACATCCAACTTCATTACCATCTGATGTGATAGGATTGGCTTCTCTTCTCTTGGCTGATAGAGCGCCTCGAACGAAAATGTTTCTCTACTCATCAGCAGAAAATCAGCCTTTGTGGAAAACACAGGCAAATTATTACTCACTTCTATGCATGGTTTGGTAGGCCAACGACACTTGATATCACACTCAGAATCTGGGAGCTCTGGACGTCTTCTTTGGAGCGCACGAAGTAAAGATCAATCATGTTTTATTTTTTATTTTATGACTTGTTATTTTTTATTAAATCCATCAAGAATCCATCTTTACACTTTGACATCTCCAAGTGGGTCCATTTTAACAGCAACAGTTCTACAAGATCATCAACCCATTCCAAGCTAGTTCATAATTATACGAAATATAGCACCTCCCGCCACTTTTATTTTAACCGTTTACCACGTTTATGGAATGTACTGCCACCTTTAAATCTAGATCTATCTATAGCAACACTAAAGAGACAGTTAAACAACATCTTCTGGGCCATGTTCACTTCAAACTTTGATGACAATAATTACTGTACTTATCATGTTGTATGTCCTTGTCATAGGTGTAGTTCCACCCCAATTACCCCTTTGTTAATTAATTAGTTTACTTGTAATTTTTAGTTGCTCCCTTGTAATCTTAACTTATAATTGGGTGCTGATAGCTCTTATCAGCACACCAGCTGCTGTATTTTATAGTCTAGTTTAGTTTTATACCAACCCCCCAGTTTGTATCCATGTCTTTCAGCAGCAAAATCACAATAATAATAATAATAATAATGTGAGATGTTAAAATCCGCGTGTTTCTCCAACAAGGGAACGCAGTTCCAAACTAAGGGTGGTATTAGTGATGGGGTACTAAGGGTAACATACTACGATAGTTGGAGATTTTGTTTCTTACGAATTCATTTTCACGTTGCGGACCCTAGCTTTGGTTTCTTCTTCGCCGTTAGGTTACGTTCTTCTTACTGTGTTATAGTGTATATAGTGAGACTACTACGTGAGTAGCGTTTGTAAGGTAGAAAAGTATGGGTAGTGGGTAGGTAGCAGTGGTAAGCCCACTGCTTACAGTTCCAGTAGTCCAGGGTTCGAGCCCAGGTTGAGTTTTGCGGGTTTTTTTTTCGTTTAGTGACCCTTTTTTGTCTAAGTTTTACTGTCCGTTCAATAGCGAGCCCGGCTTATTGAACCGACTTTTGGTTCAGTAACCACTGCCATTTATAAATTGTTGCGCATTTTATGCATTCACAAAATGCGCAGCGCAATTTATAAACTGCGCAAATTCACAGATTGCGCCTACACTGGATTCCAAGTCTGTTGTCCTATTCAAACTCGCGCATGTGTTTCATTTATGTGAAGATGGCTGTCAGTCACAGTCATTGAAATGCTCGCGCCGTACGCATGCGCCAGTTTAAATTGGACAACGGACTTGAAATCCAGTGTACAGAAAATTGCATTGTCTTTGCAACTACCGGCCATGCGCGGTTTGAGCATGCGCGTGTTTTGAATAATAAAACGCGCGCAATACCGGGTATAACAGTACGCAGGTATCGAAGCCGTTCAATTCCGGGTCAGTTAAATCGTTGCATAACCGGAATTATACACACCTTTACGGCGAGTATACCAGGAATGGTAGGATCATCACTAGTTAGCAAATACCAAAACCCTGTATTGCACGCATTTTATTATTCAAAACACGTGCATGCTCAAACCGCTCAAGGCCGGTAGTTGCAGACAATGCAATTTCCTGTATACCCATACGGACCTCCCATGGGGCATCCCGCATGCACATTGGATACCCATACGCGCATGGGCCACCAGCCCAAATTGATACATTAGCTAAATCCTTCATCCAAGGAGATGATTTAAAACCTTCTGGTTAACCAACTAGCTAGCTAACTGGCTTTAACTAGCTACAGAGCTACTCAAGTCCTGACAGTTTCATGCAGTGGGCGGCCAGTGGCGAATCTAGATGGGTTTCTTTGGTTTCGACATAATCCCTTTCAAACTCAGCTAAGTACGTAGCTATAGTAATTCTAGTAGAGACTGAGCTGTGTTAGCAATTTATCATGGAAAAACTACTGCTATACTAAACAGTAATTCAAAACTATATGCATTCAATTACATTTAACTAGTATCCATTATAGCTATTCAACCCCCAACAAAACTTTACTTTTGACTTTATAGAAAGTGATCGAGATACTGATCGAGATACTCTAATAAAACAGTCACTCTAATAGAGCAGCCAGGAAGTACAACTCTCGCCCTACAGTTAGTTTATTCCATAGTCTAACCTGTTTATTTTTATTAAAACTTCACAACATAAAAGCTGAAGGTCTACAGGACTCGACGGACCTGTAGCCTGCATGAAAACAAATTGAACTACATGCAGCTTTGCATACAGTGTGTGCATGAGTTAATTACAAGTAAATTGTGTTGAGTCACTGATCAGACTTAATTGTGTTAAAAGTATGGAAATTAGAATGGGGCTGAGCATTGATAACAAGGTTATACAGTGTGAAAGTTGCAGGGTAAATCAGGTTACGAATTCTTCCTGGAGATAGTTTATAAATGTTACTCAAGTTGATGTACTAAAGAGATGTGTTGATTACAGGTAGATGGTTCCACAGTCTGACAATTCTGCTGAAATAGAAGTGCTGGTGTATGGAAGAAGGTGATTTGGAATGAACCGTGGTAACTTGCAAGAATTTTGACATCTTGTATAGCTTACAGCTGTTTTCAATAGCTTACTGCTATGTTATTCCAATGCATGTTAATGATCAGACACCTGCTTAGGGAACTTTACTGAAACATGTCATTGAGTTCATAATGTGTAGTAGTATGTGTACATTAGTGGTAGCAATTATAGCTGCTCAAGTCAAGTTTTTAAATTCATAGTTATTAATATAATTACACAGCAAAAACAGTGCTCCAATACCAGCGTCGTAAGTGGGTCACTACTGTTGACCCGTTTGACCCACTGACCCGAATCAGTAATCCGAATCGGACCCGGATCTGACGGGGATTCTGACCCGCATTTGACCCGGTTTAATTAAAATAGAGGCGTGCCCCAAGAGCTAGATTACAAGTCCACAAGTTCCACTACAATTTTTTACACTATAAAAAAATTGTCTGCAAGAAGTGAGTAGCTACACATTATCAAGTGGGTGTGGCTCCACGTATATATTATTAAGTGGGGGTGGCTCCACATAAGTTTACCTGCAGCTACAGGATTTCAGAAGGCTTTCTTTGATGTTAGAATTTTCAATCCAACTGCTCCCAGTTATCGAAACACAGCGGTTTCTTCCTTGTACAGAAGGTTTGAAAGAGATAAACAAAGGATGTATGAACAGAGAATAAGAGATGTTGAAATGGGCTCATTCACTCCATTGGTTTTCTCCACTTTTGGAGGAATGGGTAGTGCAGCTACAGTTGCTTATAAGCGTCTAGCTTCTATGCTATCTACTCAACGGGGCCAATCTTACAGCAGTGTTGTATCATGGATTAGATGTTCCACCAGCTTCTCTTTGCTCAGGTCAGCAGTGACCTGCTTGCGTGGAGCAAGGTCACACCGTGGCAGCCCTGTGACTATTGGAGCACTTGACCTTGCTATTTTGGAAAGCCAAGTGTTGCCATCTCGTTGATTTTTTTGAGTTTACAGTCTTTTTGTCCAGCACTTTTACCATCTGGTGATGGGGGTGGTGGCAAGGGGTGCAGGCACCCCTGGAAAAAAAAAAAGCTACAGGATTTCCAGAAGTTAGTCACCTACATTTCAAGTAGCAACACGGATCTGGTGATGCATGCATACCCACAGAGCACAGCTGGTACAGTTCCGATAAGTGGGGGCGTGGCTCTACATACCCTACACAGACAGCAAAGCATATTCCTGAATGGTGGGTGTGGCTCCACGTAAGTTTCTTGAGTGTTTGCAACTGCATTTCCATCAATACAATCGAACTTGTTAATATCAACTTATAGTCACACGTGATCGCATCCGGGTCAGACCCAGATATTCAGTGAAGTGGATAAGACCCACTTGACCCGGACAGAATGTGATTATGATTATTATTATTACTGAGTAGTCAGCCCTGCTGGTGTGCTCAGATTTGCCCGAATACATGTAACACAATTACAATAATGATTGTAGTCCAGTTCTAAAAATGTCAGCATCTGCAACTTCAACAAGATCTACTGGTAAGGAGTTCCAATCATTAATTGTTCTTGAAAAATAACTATTTTGGTGTGCTGTGGTAGATACATGTGGTAAGATGTAGTGCAGTGGATGGTACTGTCTCGTGGATCGTGATGTTGGTAGGTAGTATGGAGGAATTGTAAGTGATATTTGTTGGTAAAAATTTTTTTGTAAAGTTTGTAGTCGAGATAATTTGCGGCGAGTCTGGAGAGTTGGCCATGAAAGCTGATTTAACATTGAGGTGACAGAACTAAGTCTACCATAATCATTCATTACCCAGTGTGCTGCTCTTCGTTGTATTTTTTTCTAGTTCTACAATATCTCCAGTTTGGTGAGGGTCCCAGACGTCAGATGCATATTCTAGTTGTGGCCTGACCATTGTTAGATAAGCAGATTCTTTAACTTGTTCTGAACATTTGTTTAAGTTACGTTTCAGGAAATTAAGTGTTTTAGATGCTTTAGTAACAATACTAGAAATGTGTGGTGACCAAGATAGTGATGTATTAAGGATTACTCTCAAGTAAGTATGTTGATCAGATAGATTTAAGATGTCATTATTGAGGGTATAGACGTGATTGAATGGTGTCAAGGATCTTGTACAACGTATGACAGTACATTTACTAACATTGAATCTAAGTTGCCAGGTGTTTGCCCATTCTGATAACCTATTCAGGTCTTCTTGAAGCATGTTGGCGTCTTCTGCACTGTTAATAACTCTGTAAAGTAGACAATCATCAGCAAACAAACGGAGTGGTGAGTTGATATCTTTAGTAATGTCATTAATGTACAACAGAAACAATAATGGTCCAAGCACTGTGCCTTGTGGTACTCCAGAAAGCACCGGTACTGGACTTGAGGATTCGCTATCTACACAACACACTGGGAGCGGTGAGTAAGCCAAGTTTGGATCCAATTGTAACTATTACCATTAATTCCATAGAATCTTAATTTGGTTAGTAGTCGCTGGTGTGGTACTGTGTCAAATGCTTTGGAAAAGTCTAATAGGATGATGTCTATTTGTTTTTGGTGGTCTAAAGCAAAGGAGATATCTTCAGATAGTGTGATGAGTTGGGTTACACATGAATGGTTAGCTCTGAATCCATGTTGATTTTCAATTAATATGTTGTTCTGATTTAGGTGGTTCATGATAGAGTGATATATGATATGCTCCATGACTTTAGCACAAATGGAGGTTAATGAAATAGGACGATAATTAGCAACATTACTATGACTACCCTTTTTATGTACAGGACATATATTAGCTTTTAGCCAGTCATTTGGTAAAAGACTTGTAGATAGAGATTGAGTAAAAATTATATGTAATATTGGTGTTATTTCATCTGCACAGTGCTTTAAGATGTAAGGTGATATACAGTCTGGTCCACTGGCCTTGTGTTCATCAAGTGATGTAAGTAATTGGTATATTCCAGCTTGAGAAATAGATATATCAGGCATGTTGGGTACATCAGTATGATTATCCATAGTTGGTATTGTTGACAAGTTTTCTTCTGTAAAAACTGATTTAAAGTGACTATTCAAAGCATTAGCTTTATCCTTTGCACTATGAATTGGTTGATCGTCTACGAATAATGCAGGTATATCAGGTTTGTCTTGACGCTTGGCTCTGATGTATTTCCAAAATTGTCGTCGGTTACCACTAAAGGAGTTATCAAACAGTCTTTTATAGTAGTTGTTATGTGCTTCTTTCAATTTAGTGTTTATGGAGTTCTTTGTTTTATGGTAAGCATCCCAATCATGTTGCAAATTACTTCTTTTAGCTTTGTTGTATAAGCGTTTTCGTACTTTCATGTCTGCTTTAATTTGCCTATTTATCCATGGTAGTCTATTACGTGAGTTGTTCACTTTGTGTGGAACATGATCAATAACTGCTTTGTCAACTGCCATCTTGAATTCCTGCCATAGTTGATCGACAGTTCTAGATTGAGGATCATTGTTCAGAAAATTATTACTAAAGGTTGCAAGATCATTTTTTATCGACTGGAGGTCACCTTTATGATATAGTGCAACACTGTTGATTTTTACCTGTTGTTGGCTTTCGAGTTATGTGAAGGTCAAATATGATTGCATCATGATCAGAGATGCCAGGTACAGTATTAAGATTAGAAATATTCGGATGTGTAGAAAAAACTAGATCCAATATATTATTCTGGTGCGTTGCTTGATGTACAAACTGCTCAAGACCAACATCATTGATTATTTCTAAAAATAAGCTATTCAGCCTACTGCCATAAGTTGGTGTACTAATTTGGCCATTACCACTATTCCAGGTAATACCTGGGAAATTGAAATCTCCCATTAGCAAGATGTTAGGTAGAGTCTTAGATTGGTTCAACAGGTTAGATAATGATAGATGGAGTTGCTCCATTGGATACAAGTCAGATGTTGGAGGGCGATAGAAAGCACATATGTGGATAGGACTTTGGTTGGGAGGTGTTAGTTTAATCCAGATCAGTTCGGCTTCTGTGTCCAAAGATGGTTCTTCTAGAACTTGCAGCTGCTACTTTATGCACAAAAAAACTCCTCCGCCACCCAAGGTTCGGTCTTTCCTGAACACATTGTATGTATCAGGAAATATCTCAGATGTATAGAATGATTGGTCGAGATGAGATTCGCTACCACATATTACATCAGAATTGTGCTCGTTCACAAGAGCTAAGAAACTGGCCTTTTTTGCATCACTTCGCAAGCTACAACAATTCAGATTTAAAATTTTTAGTTGATGAGTAGTCAATTGGGTATTATTAATAGGTAAAAGGTCAGAATTATCACTCAAAAGATTAATATTAAGATTATTTGTATCAGGAACTATTCACTTCTCCAACAGGGGGAGCATTACTTGCACTAGTTAGGTTACGATATCTTCTAAGTACAATTTCACCGTTGAGTATTATTAAATTCTTCTCACCCCTTTCTCTCCTTTGCTTTAGTTCTTGTACTAATTTCCTGTGCTTGTCACGCTGAAATTCGGTCATGTCAGTAGAAACATAGATATTCTTATACTGGGAGTGACGTCGGAGATAATAGGAATGAGAAACTATGAATTCTTTATGAGACAAATCATCTAATACAATAAGTAATGGTCTAGTTTTGTCTTCAGTAGGTTTGCCCAGTCGTAGGATTTTGGTGACTTTTACGCCAGTGTCAAAGACAGTTTTACAGAGGTCTGTAAACCATTTCTCATCTTGCAATGGGCTTGTTTCAGGTAAATTGTAAATTATCACATTGTTTTTTCTATGTTCTCTGTCATCCAACTCTTCAGCAACAGTAAGAAACGTTGATGCTGGTGACTCAGGTCGTACAATAGATTGGTTCTCCACACTGATTAATTCTGAGGTTGTCTCAACTTCACTACGTAGAACATTGTTTCGAGACTTTAAATCATCAACTTTAAATCATCAACTTTCATGGACACCTCAGAAATCAACCGGTGTAGGTTTGCTTGTTCAGCTTGTATTGTTCTCAAAGAAGGAATGTCGACCTGCTGCTCAAGGTTGGCATGGTGGGCATATACAAGTTGCTTCATGCGACTATTACAATGGTTAGCTTCACAGAAATACGACAAATTATTGATATTTGCACACACATCACTAAACTTATCATATAATTCATTACAAATACCCTCACATTCTGCATGAGCCCATATTCCACACAGGTCACATTGGACAGCATTACTTTCTGAGAGGCAAGCTTCACTACAGTGTGGACATCGTGAGCCAGGAAGGGACGCCAAAACACCATTTCTATTGACTGGGGACGAATCTCCTTGGTACTTCTTTGCCTGATTAGTCTCAGGAGACACTGACCCTGGGCTTAGTTTTCTTTTTCCACCATCAGCCGTCGTTTAAAGATGTTAGTTCCAATTGACGCGTACTATCTGTCGTAAACGAAACACACAAGAACGGGACAGCAACTAAACAGTCAAACCTTCTCGGGTACCGTTACGAAAATCACCACGGTACCACAGCTTGTAGATTTGTGACGGTCAGGAACGAGAAGTTCGAAGAGGAGAAAAGTAACGCCGCCAAGATCACGTGAGACTAGGTTTTTTGTGACCCAAATGACCCAGATAATCCGGATGACCCGGCCCACTTACAACGCTGTCCAATACTATACCTATATAAATCCCATCTTTAGTCAGAATTGAAACAGCTATTTCAAAATACTCCTTATAACAAGACAAGGTAGACCTCAAATCTATAAATGTGACTGAATTTGACAAAACAAGGCTTCGACGCACAAAGCTTTGTTAGGAGATATGGCGATTTTAAGGAATCATTGCGTAATAACTTCCCAGTGCCTACAGCTGTGCAAACAAAATTTGCACCAATTGTTCATCTGTTCACTAGCTATCACTGAGTGGGTGTATACATTTCTGATACCCAAAATTTGCCCTGTTTTGAGCAGCTTTTTTCGAGCGGGTAATAATATCACAGATGGTAGTAATAGGGTGGGAGGGTGGGGGTAATAATAGGGTGGGAGGGTGGGGGTGGACGGTGGTCTTAATATACGGGTATAAAATGGAGTAAGAAGACGATTGGAATCCAGAGGCCAAGTTTGGGCTCTCCATGGCCCTCCATGGCCCTCAAATTACTCCAAATTGACTGAGAACACTATTGGCGAGCTCTCCGTGAAGTCCCAGCTCACTACACACCATTATCACAAAGCCATGGCCATTTAATGGTGCCAATCTCACATTCGTGGCTTTGACAGGGTCGGAAGAAAGCTGCTACAGAAACCAGACTTGTCATTGCTGAAGGAAGTACAGTGTGAAATATGATAGTGTATTACATAGGCGGATCTAGAAGGTATTGTCAGGGGGGGCCAAGGGGGGGCAAGAAAATTTAGTGTACAACAGTGTTTGTTCCACTAAGAGGAATTCTAGTACACAAGTTATGTTCAGTTGCATAACTTTATTCAGTATAGCTGGATGAATGATAGACATACAGTTGTAAGACTGTAGCTAGAGAAAAAAATTTAACCATTAGACTTCCTAGGTTGAATTTGAGAGCATTTTTGATAACATTTAGTGAACGAACTGCATGCTTGCAATGCATATAAAGATTAGTTAGCCTATCCTGAGATAAAACCTGTTTGATGGTAAAGTGTACTAAATCAAAAATAAGTAGTATTGTTATAATGACATTAAATTGTGACTGTTCTATTAGAGTAGTGACTGCTCTATTAGAGTATCTCGATCTCGACACAAAAACTCAAACTTATTTGCCTCACTTTCTTTACAATGTACAGTATAACTGTAAAGTACATTTATAACTGTTGTCTTCTATTTGCACATTGGCTTTCTATACTTCTGAATACAGTGTGAATGCATGATTCCAGTTTCTGGTATCAGTATAGTAGTGTGAGCCCAAGGGGGGCAAGAGAAGGGCCAGGGGGGGCGCAGCACCCCTTGGCCCCCCCTCAGATCCGCCTATGGTGTATTAGACCAGCAATCCATTTCTGGTAAAATCGTAAGTTTGATTTTGTGTGTGTGGAAGCCTTGTTTTGTGAAATCCGGTCACAAATGACTCTAATGTTATTTACTATTGTAGGCTGTGGTCTGCTTTTGGTTGAGCCAGGAGTTGAGCTTATGTAAAACATTTGAATTATTAATTCCATGCATGTAACACCAAAACATAGATGGAATAAATACAGTCAGTATTTTTGTATAAATTATGTTGTGTTAAATGATTTAATAAGAAATTTTCCCTTGATTAACTGTGGACTTCCATAGTTGAAAACTATAGAGCAACTGAGATCTGACTAAGGAAATCTATAATTGTTTTTCACCAGAATAGTGTTTGTCCCTAAAGTACAATGAAGAAGTCCCAGGATTTGTTAGGCTTTTCCTGCAATGATTTTTAAGGCTGCAGCACATGTTGCTGTCAGACCTTCAGTGCTGGTCACTGTAAAGTGCTAATAATAATAATAATAATAATAATAAAGCTGGTGCCCTGACCATTGCACATATCAAAACTTGTGTAAGATATTCCGGATTTCCGAATGGGTTACGCCCGTTTCGTATAAAATAACACCGTCCTCTAAACAAAGCGCCATAACTTCCGCGTATTTTGGTTGACAGACACGAAGTTTGGTTTATCAGACTCCTTGATGAAAGGCGATTCGATTCATGTGTAAGTTCTTTGTGTAGTAACGAAGGGGAAGCTAGAAAGGAGCCTTGTACCGCGAAATTTACGTGTTCAGAATGCCCGTAAAAACACCTGTTTTTAAACATATTTCTATAAACTAACCTGTTTAACAATTTGTACGGTCGGAGTCTTATTAAGCATCCTTCGCTGCGTAGAATGATACCAAATTTAGCGAATTTGGTTGAGGATAACAACTTGTAAATTGGGATTTTCCCGGCGAGATAATTAAATTTTTCAATAGGTTAATATATGGAGCGCGTATTATGTCATCATCAGCAGTAAATAACTGTCGCTATGGCGACATTTTCCCATTTGTACGGTCGGAATTGGATAGAGAAATTGAAGGGCTTTCTTTTATTGTATGGTGTGCTGTAGAAATTTTGTGAGTTAAAGGTTGTAAATTAGTGTTTTAGCGTGTAGTGTAAAATATATCTAATCAAAAACAGCCAAGCTGTAAAAAAAGGTGCGGCCCCCATAAAGGCCATGGTGAAAAAAGATGTGAAATCCAAGGTGGCGGCCAAGAAATGGCTGTGATGGTAGGTTAATGGTTACATTTTAATAACAACAATTCAGGTGAATTTGGTGCCAAGACCAAGTGGCACAAAATTCACCTGAATTGCCGTTATTAAAATGTAACCATTAACCTACCATCACAGCCATTTCTTGGCCGCCACCTTGGATTTCACATCTTTTTTCACCATGGCCTTTATGGGGGCCGCACCTTTTTTTACAGCTTGGCTGTTTTTGATTAGATATCACTTCTTTTTGTATTTGTATACTGCAAAGCCGGCCTATGGCTGGCTTTGGGGCTTTTTTAACCCATGTGTTTTTTTCTTTACTACAGGAAGAAGAAAAGAACTTAAAGAAGAATTTTAGTACTTCAATTATTTTTGATTTTATTAGTAATTATACAAATTATATACATATATTTATTACATGCTCATTATTCCCCACAGGATTTTTTTGCAGCTGATCTCTCTACTGGGTGACTTGAAATGTAGCTGAACTATATACAGGATGGTTTCTTTGTAGCTGAACTCTCTACAAGGTAACCTCTTCTAGCTGGTCTCTCTACAGGATATTTTGTTTCTAGCTGAACTCTCTACAGGTGATTTGTTTGCAGCTAAACTCTCTACATGGTGGTGTCTTTATAGCCGAACTCTCTACATGATGGTTTCTTTGTAGCTGAACTCTCTATAAGGTGACTTCGTCTAGCTGAACTCTCTACAGGGTGATTTTTTTGTAGCTGAACTCTCTGCAGGGTGATTTGTTTGCAGCTGAACTCTCTACATGATGGTTTCTTTGTAGCTGAACTCTCTACAAGGTGACTTCGTCCAGCTGATCTCTCTACGGGGTGATTTGTTTCTAGCTGAACTCTCTACAGGTGAATTGTTTGCAGCTAAACTCTCTACATGGTGGTTTCTTTGTAGCCGAACTCTCTACAAGGTAACTTATTCTCTACAGGGTGATTTGTTGTAGTTGAATTCTCTACAAGGTGGTTTGTATGAGGCTGAACTCTCCACATGGCGGTTTCTTTGTAGCTGAACTCTCTACAGAGTGATTTATTTGCAGCTGAACTCTCTACATGATGGTTTCTTTGTAACTGAACACTCTACAAGGTGACTTCTTCTAGCTGATCTTTCTACAGGGTGAATTGTTGTAGCTGAACTATCTACAAGGTAACTTCTTCTAGCTGATCTCTATACAGGGTGATTTGTTTGTAGTTGAATTCTGTACAGGTGGTTTCTTTGTAGCTGAACTCTGTACATGATGGTTTCTTTGTAGCTAAACTCTTTACAAGGTGACTTCTTCTAGCTGAACTCTCTACGGGGTAATTTCTTTGTAGCTGAACTCTCTATATGATGGTTTCTTTGTAACTGAACTCTGTTCATGGTAACTTCTTCTAGCTGATCTTTCTACTGGGTGATTTGTTTGCAGCTGAACTCTCTACATGGTGGTTTCTTTGTTGCTGAACTCTCTACAAGGTGAATTCTTCTACCTGATCTCTCTACAGGGTGATTTGTTTGTAACTGAACTCTGTACAAGTGCGTTTTTGTGGGTGATCTCACTGCAGGTTGATTTGTTTGTAGCCGAACTCACTAAAGGGTGATTCTGCTTGTAGCTGAACTCCTTGCATTGTATCTAGTTTCTAGCTGATCTCTCTACAGGGTGATTTGTTTGTAGCTGATCTCTCTACAAGTTGATTTGTGTGTAGCTGATCTCTCTGCAGGTTGATTAATTTGCAGCCGATCTCTCTACAAGGTAATTTGTTTTTAGCTGAACTGTCTATAAAGTGATTTATGTGTAGCTGATCTCTCTGCAGGTTGATTTGTTTTAGCTGAACTCTCTATAGGGTGATTTACTTGTAGCTGAACTCCTTGCATTGTAGCTAGTTTCTAGCTGATCTCTCTACAGGGTGATTTGTTTGTAGCTGATCTCTCTACAAGTTGATTTGTGTGTAGCTGATCTCTCTGCAGGTTTATTAATTTGCAGCCGATCTCTCTACAAGGTAATTTGTTTGTAGCTGAACTGTCTATAAAGTGATTTATTTGTAGCTGATCTCTCTGCAGGTTGATTTGTTTTAGCTGAACTCTCTACAGGGTGATATACTTGTAGCTGAACTCCTTACATTGTGTCTAGTTTCTAGCTGATCTCTCTACAGGGTGATTTGTTTGTAGCTGATCTCTCGACAAGTTGATTTGTGTGTAGCTGATCTTTCTACTGGTTGATTTGTTTGTAGCCGATCTCTCTACAGGGTAATTTGTTTGTAGCTGAACTCTGTACAAGGTGCATTTTTGTAGGTGATCTCACTGCAGGTTGATTTGTTTGTAGCTGAACTCACTAAAGGGTGATTTGCTTGTAGCTGAACTCCTTACATTGTGTCCAGTTTCTAGCTGATCTCTCTACAGAGTGATTTGTTTGTAGCTGAACTCTCTATAAGGTGATTTATTTGTAGCTGAACTCCTTACATTGTGTGTAGTTTCTAGCTGATCTCTCTACAGGGTGATTTGTTTGTAAATGATCTCTCTACAAGTTGATTTGTGTGTAGTTGATCTCTCTGCAGGTTGATTTGTTTGTAGCCGATCTCTCTATAGGGTAATTTGTTTGTAGCTGAACTCTCTATAAGGTGATTTGTTTGTAGTTGATCTCTCTGCAGGTTGATTTGTTTTAGCTGAACTATCTACAGGCTGATTTGTTTGTAGCCGATCTCTCTACAGGGTAATTTGTTTGTAGCTGAACTCTCTACAAGTTGATTTGTGTGTAGCTGATCTCTCTGCAGGTTGATTTGTTTGTAGCCGATCTCTCTACAGGGCAATTTGTTTGTAGCTGATCTCTGTACAGGGTGATTTTTTTGTAGCTGACCCCTCTTCAGGGTGATTTGTTTCTAGCTGATCTCTCTACAGGGTGATTTTTTGTAGCTGACCTCTCTTCAGGGTGATTTGTTTCTAGCTGATTGCTCTACAGGTTGATTTGTTTGTAGATGAACTCTCTACAGGGTAATTTGCTTGTAGCTGAACTCCTTACTTTGTGTCTAGTTTGTAGCTGATCTCTCTACAGGGTGATTTGTTTGTAGCTGAACTCCTTACATTGTGTGTAGTTTGTAGCTGATCTCTCTACAGGGTGATTTGTTTGTAGCTGAACTCCTTACATTGTGTGTAGTTTGTAGCTGATCTCTCTACAGGGTGATTTGTTTGTAGCTGATCTCTGTAAAAGTTGATTTGTGTGTATATAGCTGATCTCTCTGCAGGTTGATTTGTTTGTAGCCGATCTCTCTACAGGTAATCTGTTTGTAGCTGAACTCTCTATAAGGTGATTTGTTTGTAGCTGATCTCTCTGCAGGTTGATTTGTTTTAGCTGAACTCTCTACAGGGTGATTGCTTGTAGCTGAACTCCTTACATTGTGTCTAGTTTCTAGCTGATGTCTCTACAGGGTGATTTTTTGTAGCTGAACTCTCTTCAGGGTGATTTGTTTCTAGCTGATCTCTGTACAGGTAGATTTGTGTTGATTTATTCATTGCTGATCGCTCTAAAGGTAATTGATTTGTTGCAGTTGAACACCCTGCAAAGTGTTTTACTGATCACTCTAAAGGGTAATTTGTTTGTAGCTGAACTCTCTCCACAGTGACTTGTGTGTAGCTGAATTCTGTGTAACTGAAGTCTCTAGAGAGTGACTTAATTGTAGCTGAATTCTCTACACAGTGCATGACTTGTTTATAGCTGAACTTTCTTCAGTGTGACTTGTAATGTTCTGAATCTCTATAGTGGTATATTTGCTTAACTCTCCACATGGTGACTGTCTTCTTGCTGAACTGTCTATAAGATTAACTGTTTGCAGCTGAACTCCCTACAGAATAACTTGTGATGTAATAAAATTCTATAATGGAGTAAATAAATTAGCCGAATGCTCTATTAGGGTGACTGTTCTATTAGAGTATCTCGATCTCGCATTTGCTACACGGAGTTGGCTTTCGAATCATAACTCAGTGGTTTGTAATCCGATTCTACTGTACTACTGCAAGGACTTTCTATGAAGATTATTCCAGCTATACACCGATTTTCAGCTCATTGCTCTAAGCGGTTTGCCTAGTAGGCGTGAAAACTAATACTTTTTTATTCATAAAAATCGATCGCGTAATTGTGACACAGGTTGGATTTTGTGTCATATCTCCGTGGTCTTTATCTCGATTCCTTTCAAACCACCAAAAGGCACTCCTACGATGGTTAATCCATCTACATAGCAATTTTCAACTCATTCCATGAAGCGGTTTACCCTGTAGGCGTGACAACAAATCGATCTTGTTTTACGCGAATAATCGGTCATAACTCCTGAACCATTCATCGGATTTGTACCAAAGTTGATGCTAGGATTCGCCTTTGGACTCCGTTTCTGTGTGCCAAAGTTCAAGGCGATCGGAGCACGCGTTTGCTTGTTATAACAATTTTTGCAAGTGTGCGAAAAGACGAAGAAGAAGAAAAAAAAACGAAGAAAAAAAAACGAAACTTTGGCAGCTCGTATCTCGGAAATGGCTGGAGCGATTTCCTTCAAATTTGGAATGTAGACTCCCTTGGCTGGCGGGCAACTGTGTAGCAAATTTGGTTCCAATCAGATAAGTGATCACCGAGATACAAAGGTGTGAAAATGACGTTTTCGTTCTTCCTGTCAATATACTCACGGTGTGGCGCGCCGGCTTCTTGGGCCGCACGACACACTACCGTGTGTCTTGATGTATTTTGTATTGGACAAAAAATGACATGGAATGATGAGATTTTATGATCAGCCTGTTTTACCAAGTTGAGGTTTCAAAAAAGATTTTAAACAGATATTAGGTTTATTTAATGCATAATTCTTATTTTTAAGGGTTTAACCCAGTGTTTTTGAAACTTTTAATGTTGACCACCTGAAAATGCTTGATTTGACGAATCCCATACATATGTTTTGATATGATGGGAATTTTCAGTAAAAGTAATACCAAGGTGCAATGTTTTATTTGGAGAGTTGAAGCTCTTGGCCAGAATTGTAGATGAATAGCTAAATTCAGCTTTGTTGAAAAGAATAATAGTCTTGCAGCTCCAGAATGAGATGATGTTAATGTCCTCTTGAAGTTGGTTTATGTCATATGAATTGATAATCAGCAGTCATTTAGTATCATCAGTAAACAGAAAAGGAATTGCATGAAGAGTGAATACTCTGCGGAAGATCACTGATAAAAATGGTGACCAATGGACACTACCTTGTAGTACTCCTGAGAGAACATTGCATAGCATTTTGACACACTGAGATTGGTATATACTTAAGTAAGATTTGATTTGAACTATTGCCACAGATTAATTAAGTGCTCAGTAGTTAAGACAACCTAAAATTGTCTAGAATCTCAAAACTTTCTAGAATATCAATATTTTCTGGGTTTCCTCAGAACTTTTGTTATATTTATTTCCATTATTATTTCAGAAACCCCTTTCAAAAATCCTAGATCTGCTGTCACAGTGATATGTGTTTCCCCAGACACATATCACTAGGGACCCATGTTTCCCCACACACATATCTTTAGGAATACGTGTTTCCCTGACAAAAGCGCTATAGTGATATATGTTTCCCTGCCAGTTTCTCAGTTTTTTAATAGCTAACATGTCCAACACCAGCGTTTATATGCCTTTCTGCTGCTGATATACTATGGCTATATAGTATATTAGCAGCAGATCTAGAATAGCAATTATGTATATATATCTCTTATGCATCAGTTATTTACATTGAGCTAATACTAGCATACACATAGCTAATTATACTATTATATAAGTTCATACTCGAGTAATATTTAACTATATACTTAAGAGATTTTCACCAGACAGGTTTTGCACTACTAGGGTGCTTATATAAATTGAGCTTCCTTGAGTGATTTTGGACAACTCAAGAAATATTTTACTTTCTACTGATAATGATAGTGAGACTTTCAAGTATTTATTTAGTTACTTAAACTGCTTGAGAGTCAGTTATGTACTGCACAGGTACAAATCGGATTATCCATCGCAAGATATCTGGATAAGATAATATGTGTAGAGCATGCAGGAGATGAAAGTTTAAGTCATCCATACTATTGTGATTGGGTATGTCAGCATAATGTGAGTGTTGGATTTAGCAGTAGTTATTTTGTTATTGATTTCTCTTCACAGGTGAAATGTGACAGAAGTAAGGCATGGGCAAACATGCTGTTTGGAAATAGCTGTCTATACTGTTTATAAAATGCCATAAAACTATAGCATTAGTCACTTTACAGCATAGTACTATTATAATTATATACTAGCTAACTTAAATTTTATTATTGTATGTATGTTAGTTCTCTACTTACATATTTGTCTTCACTTACTAGCTAATGAAATAATTTTTTTGCATCTTGCATGACTGTAACACAGCAGATAGCTTTATGTATCTGCAGCTGCATGTTTCCAGTTAAAAATGTTCTTTGGCTCAATAGTTAGTTAGCACTAGAGGGTTAAGTTTAGCTGCAGAGCAGTAGAAATAGCAAAAAAGCATGCAGGAGGTAGCTAGTAGTATAGTAGCAAGTATGGTTGCTATTAAAGCAGTATAGCAGCAAGTATAGTAGCAAGTATGGTATAGCTGTACTATAGTGTCAAGAAGTCTGTTGTATGTTTGTTTTCAAAAACATCATTAAAAATTTTTTGCATACACATTAAATAGGCAGAACATCCTACAAACTCATACACTGTTTCTGTCATATGTAACTGTCTGACATGTTAGGATCAGTACTACTAGATTGTGAAGGGTCTAATTGTTGTCAGGATTTAGTAGGCTGTTGATCCTAGCTATAGTGGAACTGAAAATGATTGTTTAATTAGAGTATTATATAGGTGTATGTTTTATTAGAGTATTTGAATGAATCCCAATGTATCATCCCTGTTGAATACCATATGCGTATTTTGTACCATACGCGTATGGTACATACCATATGTGTATACGCGTACGGTACAACCATACGCGTACGGTACGGAAAATCGTACCATCTGAGTATAGCTAACTTGGTATGCGTATAATATCAAGCAGAAGGTTTTTGCACTCCCGTACCAATGGCGGATCCAGGATTGGGCATTTGGGGCAAATGCCCCCAAGAAATTGCATACAAGATCGAGATACTCTAATAGAGCAGTCAATTACTCTAATAAAGCAGTCACAATGTTCATGAGGCAGTGCAGCTTACTTATGAAGCTATAAATAGGATTTTATTTTACATAACATACGTGATGTAATATATTTGGTAAAGGATAACTAGCTATTATTGTTGTGACTTTTTTTTTTTTTTTTTTTTTTTTTTTGCTCTTCAACTTTTTTCAGCAAGGTGCCCCCCCTCTTTCCAGACTCTGGATCCTCCCCTGCGTACCTATTGATTACGCCGGATGGCACTCTGCTTTCATTTCTTTTCGGGGAGAAGGAGAGGGGAGGAGCTAGTCTCGTTTCTGTTCAGTGAAGATCGAGATACTCTAATAGAGCAATCATATTTTGATCTGATTAGCTATTCTATTCTCTAGAACTGAGATGTATTTAGCTTTACTGCGATTAAGATATAATTTGCTTTACTGCATGATGCAAATAAAGCATTCCTTATTTCTTAAAATAAAAGAATATTGATGACATGATATCTCGCATGACTATATATAAGTGATGAAACTGACATCTTGATTTAGGACAATATATATGATAAAGACAATCATGATTCATGAATTCATCACACTGTTGGCAGATCCAGTCTTGAATTGTGTTAAGTCCTGCTGATCTGGTAGGATCTGATGGAATTCTACATAGTCAAAATTAATAAAGGTCAATCGTCTGGGTTGGAAGCTTTACGAAAAATATGATAACACCTAGCTGCATACAGTATAAGTCTGAAAAGTATAAATCAAAGGAAGGGGATTAAATATAATATGTCTTGATTTATACATAGTCATTGGTGTATAATCTATAACAATATATCTCGTTGTCTGTTTAACATTTCATTTCATCAAAGTATCTGACAGTTCCACAAAATACAATAGTGCCATCACCCATATAATTATGATGGCTTATGTAAGCACCTGTAGATTATTTTCTTGGTGTCTTCTGACCATAGATAATAATATCTATGCTCTGACTTGTACATATTGATTTATTGGCTCATCCGGCTGTCTACTGCCTTATTAATTAGTCATGGATTTCCATCTTGCATTTTTATAACAAATGACTTCATTTCTCCACAGTGTACCGTACACGTATGGTACATACCATACGTGTACGGTACAAAATACGCATGTGGTATAGAACATCCCCTCCACATCATAATGATAATCACACACCATATCACTTGTACACATGTATATACTCCTTCATACACAGTGTCTAATGGGGTTGTCGAGGGGGTTGTACCATCACAAAGTTTGGCTATTAACACAAATATCATGTGATGCATACACATGCTATACCATACAACACTAACAGCACCTTCACACTTACTAGTATACAAACAGTTTGAGTGACTCGACAGAGTGGGAGCTATATGGCAATAATAATAATAATAAGCTCAACAAAAAATGAGAACTGCACATGTACAGCCCTTTGAAAAACTGAACTTTTTTGGCTACCAGGTTACTCTGCAATGTATAGTACACGGCCTGTATAGTACTCATGGTGTAAAATGAATTAATGCACACCATACCATCATCTAGCGCTGTCCAACCCTGTGCAAAAAGTAAGGATTTGGTAAAATACAAATACCAAAATCATTTCAAAAGGAATTCACAATTAGACAGTGCACATAACTACTTGTTATGTCAGATGATTGCCCTTCAATTCAAGCAGAATCATTACATTACCAAGGTGATTACTGTGTGAATGTCATATTGGCACACATAAATTGGCTACTGCCAAATCTGGGCAATAGAATTGATTATACGTATTTCACCAGACCCTTACATTTTGTGAAGGCGTGGGTGCACCAGACACATATTAGTACCCTGCATCATGTGAGAACATTATATGCAAACGAATAACTATGGTAGAGCTTCTACATTGATAATACATGTCATTGTAGGGCATCATTATAAAGCTCGATCACCAAAGAAGTCTACAGTATTTTGATGTTGATCTCAGTGACAAGTAGTCTGATAATCCAACCTGTATCAATACCTTGTTTACCTTCACCCAACCCATCAGCTAGTGGTATTATTGTTTGACCCAGTAGCTAACCATACAGTAGATCATAATAATACAATTATTACCATTGTGGTTGCCTGGTTGAACTATATGATAAATATAAGGGCAGACCTCAAGTTATAAACAATACATTCGATACAAATAAAGCAAGCTAGCTATAATGAATTAGAAATACATAATATTAATATTATGAATAGTCATTTTTATTGCTATTAATTCTGTAGCTAGTGAGTGGGGATGTTCCCAATAATTGGAAAAAAGAAAGGGATATGCTCAACATTATATCATGAGTTCATTATACATTATGAACTCATGATTATATTAATGATAATTTGCACACAGTTGTATACAATCATTGGACTGGACTATATACTGGGCTCAAGTTTTTTCTGTCTTTTAAGCACATGTTTGGGCAATTGGTGCTACATTTAATGTAGAATATACAGGTAGACCATTTTGCTTTGCATCACCTGTGCATTTTATCACAATTAACACGATGAGCAGGTATCATTTTTCCAATCAGTCTCGGAGGAGACAGCTGTTAACCTCATCAATGTTTTGAAATGGAAGCATATACTCATCTGTTTTACAGTCACACATTTCTTTCATGACATGATCTCCAGAGTGCCATACATGACTACCATTCTACTTATCATGGAGTATAAAGTCGCACAGTACATGTTTAGCTGTATAATCACCATGTATCCTAATACAAGTAATGGTCTTCTGAGTCAGCAATTCCATTTATTGGTTGGGGATATACCCCGCATAGTTGCAGCTGGGCAAATCTGACATATTCTGGCATGGCTACACTGCTTTCTTTTGTGTGTGGAGGTGGGAGTGGTCTAACTACATAAGATTAGCATAGTCTACATATAGCCAGTTGACCAATAGGTGAAAAAGGAAAAAAACTGAGTCCAGTAGTTCAGTCCTGCACCAGTCAAGTCCACTAGTCCAGTACAGTGATTGTATACAACCATGTGCATACTCAGCCACTCCCCACCTATCCTCATCCTCAACACCAAAGAAATACAGGGGTGGATCTAGGGGGTGGGCTTTGTGGGCTGGCATGAAGCCCCCCCTTCAGTTTTAGGCTTTACTTGATCAATATGCTGAGGATTATAATGAAATTTTGTTAATTATATGATCACTAATAACACAAATACTTATAAACTCACCTTATAAACATCTTTCCAAGGCATTATCAGTGGATTTATGCTAAAGGTTATGCAACAATGACCCCGGATCAGCATAGGAGGCATACAAGATCGAGTAATAGAGCAGTCACCTAACTACTCTAATAGAACATTCAGTGTAAGCAATTGGTTGTTATGGAATTTTTCCAAATCTGCCTGCGCCTATACATACAATGAAGTGCATTGGTCTGTTTATAAAAGGCTTGTTCATTTACTTGTGTAGCATTATCAGTACCGATATACTTAATTCAGGTACACAATTTCCATTGAAAATACTCTCAGATTCAATCTTGTATCATTCAAATTTCAAATTTTCCAGTTTCAACATTATTATTCTATCATGCATACAATTGTGATATGGTGCATCATGTGCTTGGTTGTCTGAACCTACCCAAACCTTTCCATTTGATTAGCAAATGCTGCAGAGAGCCATATATATCTAAAGGAAGTATATAAGGCATGGAAATGTCTCCAAATTGCAGTATTTAGTATCTATTTTTCAAAAATTTCCTGAGGGGGGTGCCCCCAGACCCCCTCCACCCAAGAGATTAGTACCTTGAGTTAGCCACCCCTTTTATAAATCCTAAATCCACCCCTGAATAGCTAGCTATCTCTTACACACTGAGACACTCTAATATGAATAGAACAGTCAGTAGCTATAGAGAATACTGTAAGCGTTTCCTATTCGTTTAAGTTGAAACTATATAGGAGGCTAAATAAAATGGTCCATAGATTGGCAACTTCTTTTTAACTTTGACAAATGTGAATTTTTACGGATAACAAATAAACTCTCCCCTACAGTCACCACCTACAATATGGAATCAAAGATTATAAAACAAGTATCGTCGGTAAAATATTTAGGGATAACTATAAATGAAAAATTGCAGTGGGCAGAGCATATTTCAAATATTACTAAAAAGGCAAGCAATACACTGGGATTTTTACACAGAAATTTAAAACACTGCCCTCCACATATCAAAAGTTCATGTTATAAATCTTTAGTGGTACTAGTTATTGAATATGGATGCACAGTTAGTATGGGATCCGCATACTCATAAGGACATCGACAAGATTGAAAAAGTTCAGACGTGCAGCTAGATTTGTTAAAAATGACTATTCATGGCATACAAGTGTAACTGGTCTTATAAATGATTTAGAATGGCAGAGTTTACAGTCAAGAAGATCCACCCTAAAAGTGACAATGATGTACAGAATAATTCATAACTTAGTATCTATTCCCAGCCATTACCTCGTCCCAAGTAACTCAAATACACAACATCACAATTTCACCTATCAACTACCCTACTCCAGAATAAACAGCCATCTGTGCTCATTTTTTCCATCAACAATTCGACTTTGGAACAGCTTAGATCATGAATTAGTAAATAAATCTTCCTTACAACAGTTTAAGATTACACTACATAATCATGCACTGTAATTGTATTTTAAGTAATCACACACCACACTTTTGCATTTTTGCACTCACCATGCACTGCATCATTGTAATTTGTGTTGTGCACTCACACTCTTTAGAGGTTCTGCACACTATTTAATAATAATAATAATAAATGTGCCCATGACATCTGCTGCTTATACTTGTTACTTTAATTACTTATTACGTATTATCTGTCACGTGAGCTAGACCTCATGGAGCAATGCGTAAGACGAACTTTGGATGGTTGATGTCCAAAACATTGCGATACTGTGACCAGTAAAGGAAGGACGAACTGGGGTGAGTAGGGTACGACTCACTGGACTATAATAAATGGTAGCACCTCGTGGAAACACGTGATAATTGTAATGGTGGGTCATGATGTGGAGAAGTGTGTTGTTCAAGTAACTTACTATAATACTATTACGATAAGTGTAGCCAGAGATTAAACCATTGATAAACGGTTGGATGATCCTGATTTGTATGCACGTGTGTACCCATTGCTGGCTGCTCACGTGGCCAGAAAGTGGTAACTGTAGCCCTTGTAGATAGCTCTACATGTCAATGATAAGTTTGAAGAAACAACAACATAATAAAACCAGTAGCTATCAGTTTTAAAGAGCCCAGGCCAATATTTGAGAGCAGGTGTTTGTTTTCCTTATGTATAGTAGTCCTCCATTAGTCTGGTGTATAGCTCTCAGCCTAAAGCCTTTGCCAGGAGATCAACATGTAAAGTATATCCACCGTCATACATCCCATGTAACCTGATGGAGAGAACAAACACAGCATTCACAAAATGTATCCTTAGTCTGATAATTGTTGTGTCTATGTTTGTTATTTTTCTCTTATATACAACAGTACACTTAATCTATATTATTGTGTCTGTATGTACATTCTGCCACCATCAGCTATACTGCCACATAATTGTGCAAACTGACATTTTGTAGACACTGGCATCTTTCACAGTTAGGGACCTGCCAATTATGGTGGCATAATAACAAGCATAATTGGTGCCTGAAAGCATTGAGCATAGTGCTAGCATAATAGGCAGAAGACTTGTGCAATTCTTGCTCATCAAAATCAAGACACACGGTAGTGTGTTGTGTGGCCCAAGAAGAAAGCACGCCACACCGTGAGTATATTAACAAGAAGAAAGAAAACACAATTTTTGCACCTATTTAGCTCTGTGATCCCTAATCTGATTGGAACCAAATTTGCTAGAGAAATGCAGGCCAGTAAGGGGAGTCCACATACCAAATTTGAAGAAAATCGCTCCAGCCATTTCCGAGATACGAGCAAACAAAATTTTGTTTTAATTTCTTTGTTTTTTTCTTCTACTTCATTTCGCACACTTCACAAAATCTACCATAAAACACGAATGCACGGACGGATTAGGCTGAAATTTGGCACACTTAAAGGGCTCATTAAGGTGGATTTCCATACCAACATTGGTAGGAATACGATGAACATTCACAGAGGTATGACCAATTATTTGCGTAAAATAAGGTTGAAGGTCTGTTACGCCTACAGGGTAAACCCCTTGGGGGAATCAGTTGAAAATTGATATGTAGATGGAGCAACCATTGTAGGAGTGCCTTTTTGTGGTTTGATAGGAATCGGGATAAAGACCATGGAGATATGACACAAAACCCAACCGGTGTCAAAATTACACGATCGATTTTTATGAATAAAAAACTATTACTTTTTGTGTCTACCAGGCAAACTACTTAGAGAAACGAGCTGAAAATCAGTATGTAGCTGGAATAATCATTATAGAAAGTCCTTGCAGTAGTACAGAAAAATCAGATTACAAACCACTGAGTTATGATTCGAAAGGCAACTATGTGTAGCACATATCAGATCAAGATACTCTAATAGAACAGTCACCCTAATAAAGCATTCAGCTGCGTTTATAATTTACTCAATTATATTACAATGCAAGTTATTCTGTAGGGAATTCAGCTACAAACAAGTCACCCTGTAGTCAGATCAGCTAGAAGAAGGTACCTAATAGAGAGTTCAGCTACAAAGAAATCACCCTGTAGAGAATTCAGCTACAAACAAATTACCCTATAGAGAGATCAACTAGAAAAACTTACCTTGTAGAGAGTTCAGTTACAAAGAAACCATCGTGTAGAGAGTTCAGCTGCAAAAAAATCACCCAGTAAAAAGTTCCGCTATGAACAGATCACCCTGTAGAGAGTTCAGTTAGAAACAAGTCATCCTGTAGAGAGATCAGAGCTAGAAGAAGTCACCTTGTAGAGAGTTCAGCTACATAGAAACCACCATGTAAGAGAGTTCAGCTGCAAGCAAATCACCTGTAGAGAGTTCAGCTAGGAACAAGCCACCCTGTAGAGAGATCAGCTAGAAACAAGTCACCCTGTAGATAGTTTAGCTAGAAGAAGTTACATTGTAGAGAGTTCAGCTACAAAGAAACTCCCATGTAGAGAGTTCAGCTGCAAACAAATCACCCTGTAGAGAATTCAGCTACAAACAAATTTCCCTGTAGAAAGATCAGCTAGAAGAAATTATCTTGTAGAGAGTTCAGCTACAAACAAATCACCCTGTAGAGAGTTCAGCTACAAACAAGTCATCCAGTAGAGAGATCAGGTAGAAGGGTCACCTTGTAGAGAGTTCAGCTACAAAGAAATCACCCTGCTTCATCTTTTCTTCTTCCTGTGGTAAAGAAAAAAATGATAGGTTAAAAAACCCTAAAGCTGGCCATAGGCCGACTTTGGGGTATACAAATACAAAAAGAAGTGAAATCTAATCCAAAACAGCCAAGCTGTAAAAAAAGAGTGCGGCCCTCAGAAAGGCTATGGTGAAAAAAGATGTGAAATCCAAGGTGGCGACCAAGAAATGGCTGTGATGGTAGGTTAATGGTAAAAATTTTAATAGCAACAATTCTGGTGAATTTGGTGCCACTTGGTCTTGGCACAAAATTCACCTGAATTGTCGTTATTAAAATTTTAGCCATTAACCTACCATCACAGCCATTTCTTGGCTGCCACCTTGGATTTCACATCTTTTTTCACCATAGCTTTTCTGAGGGCCGCACTCTTTTTTTACAACTGGGCTGTTTTGGATTAGAGATTAGAACAGAAAAAGATCAATATACTCTAATAAAACAGTCAGTAACTCTAGTAGAATAATCAGGTTGCTGACTGTTCTATTAGAGTGTATCAATCTTTTTGGTGACACATATTTCGACAAACAAGGATTTATATGCCTGTGCTTCAACGATTTACTATTTTCCCATAAAGTGCAAATTTATGGGTTATATACAATCACTGGACTGGATCAACGGACTGGACTGGTGGACTGGACTACTGGACTCAATTTTTTCCGTTTTCACTAAATATTGGTCAACTGACTATTGTTTATTATATAGAATATGCTAATCTTATGCAGTTATACCACTCCCACCTTCGCACATGCACAAAAGAAAGCAGTGTAGCCATGCCAGAATATGTCAGATTTGCCCAGCTGCAACTATGCGGGGTATATCCCCAACTAATAAATGGAATTGCTGACTCAGAAGACCATTATTAGGATACATGGTAATTATACAGCTAAACATGTACTGTGCAATTTTATACTCCATGTTAAGTAGAATGGTAGTCATGTATGACACTCTGGAGATCATGACATGAAAGAAATGTGTAACTGTAAAACAGATGAGTATATACTTCCATTTAAACACTGATTATAATTTAAGTTACCCCTTAAACCCGCAGCTGTTTTATAAAACGCAAACACTGAAAATGCATAATCCAGTAAACTGGATTGCAAGCATGCCTTGTAAAACTAAACTCTATAACGCAAAAATTGTTAAAGCTATTTAAAAATGACAAACACTATCTTACTCACTTTTAAATTTGGTTCCATACTTTGTTGTTGTATCCATTCAACCTAGATATACTCGCTTCACTTTGAAAGAGTAAAAGAACTATTCCTCCGCCTTCCTTCTTCACATAACAATGTACAAAAGCCATAACTTAGCCATACTTCATTGTATCAACTTTTGCTTGGTGTCGTGTTACACTCACATGATGACGATTCAGTTGATATATAGATATCACATGATAACATTATTGTTGGACAAGCACAATGACGAAATGTTTGAAGGACGTAAAATGATTCAGCGCGTCATAATGGGTGAGTTCCTTGTTTGTATGTTGAAAGTTTATATACAGTCAGATAGCTTACTCTTTGCCAATTAATAAAATCTGTTTTTCGAAGCGATCAGGTGAACGCTTCATGAGATAGGCTTGTTTGTAACCGCCTATGTATATTGGCAAAAGTATTGTGTGTTTTCAATTCGTTTTTATCAAATCCAGTTTTCTGGATTATGCGGGTTTAGGGTTAAAATGATTAAGCTAACAGCTGTCTCCTCCAAGATTGATTGGCAAATGATACCTGCTCATCGTGTTAATTAGGCTTGTGGGAATTATGCTCAAAATTTTCATCATTATTCTATTCCGAATTTCTTTTAAAAACTTATCATTATGCCTTTTATTATTCCCAAAAATACTCATTATTCCCAAAATTATTCCTACTTTTTATAACTTGTTCTTCTCTTTAGTAAGTAAATTGTACAGCAAGACTTTAAAGTACTAAATCTAGCTGTGTCAATTCGTCAGAAAAGCTTTTTTGCTAGCAAGATGCTCAGTTACTATAGTATAATGGGTAACGAAATATTCCACGCCGATTGTTCTATTAGAGTAAGTGACTGCTCTATTAGAGTATCTCGATCTTAATTTATTTTTATGCCAATTATGCTCTAAAAATGCATCAAAATGCTGGAATAGTGCTCAATTCTTTTACCCCATCATTATTCCCGAAATTATTCGGGCATAATTCCCGCATCCCTAGTGTTAATTGTGCTGAAATGCACAGGTAATGCAAAGTAGACAGGTCTACCTGTATATTCTACATTAAATGTAGCAATAACTACCACCAATTGCCCAAAATTAATATATGCTTAAAAGACAGAAGAAAGAAAAGAAACTTGAGTCCAGTAGTCCAGTCCACCAGTCCAGTCCAGTGATTGTATACAACCAAATTTATGAAAAACGTGGGAACTGAGGTATGAATATTGAGCATAATTTGAGCATAATAGGCAAAATTTTTGAGCAGTGCAGCATAGCATAATAGGTAAAATAATGAGCATAATTGGCGGGTCCCTATTCACAATGATTGACTGCTTGTTCTCCAAATTTAATGTATCCATACATCATGAGATCAGTTCAGGAAACATGGCCCAGTGCACTAGAGTAGGTGATAATACTCTGTTCCTTTGATCTTGCATCTCACTGTGGTCTGATCTTGGTAACTCCTTACTCCAGCCATGCCTCAATCCTACACTCTGATCCACTGCCATTTCCTCATGTAAACACCTGGTATCACAAAATAGACCAAGGTACACAAATTTACGGACTATATTGAGCATTTATTGAAAGTTTAAACTTCAATGCTAGTCAACATGAGATTTAATAGCTTGGGAGTGAGAGTGTGACATTATACCTCAAATCATGAGAATCACACCAGAGGCATGACAGTTGAGAGGTATGTCTGGTGGTGCCTATCCCTTTGTACAGACAGTTAGTGTGCATGATGACTTCCCTACATTTTAAATAATAATCATTCATATTTTCTGTGGATTGATTACTGTGGTGCTCCTTGTATTTTTATTCATTTGTAATACTGTGTAACAAGCTGAACATAGCTGAAAACAGAGTATAACTAGTATATTAAAAGTTATAAATTTAAAAATGAAGTAGGGATCCAAGCGATAAAAAGTAGTGAAACAGGAGATGAACAATGGTAGCTATTACAGCATAGCTCAGTGGGAAATCATTACTTTGGCATTGAACACAAAATAATTGTTATATCATGCCAAAGTAGGATTTTCCACTGTGCTATACCGTAATAGCTACCATTGTTCATCTCTTGTTTCACTACTTATTTGGATTCCTACTTCATTTATAAATTTATAATTGTTAATATACCAGTTTGTTTAGTTTTTTTGATATGTGACTATTCTATTAGGGTGACTGCTGTATTAGAGTATCTCGAGTCAGCCTGCAAAGATGCATGCTTACCCAAAAAGGGGTGTGGTTGTCATGGTTTCAATTGATTATTAGACTATAGTATCTCACCAACTTGAAGGTGTGTGGTCACAAATACAGCTAACGTAAAGGGGGCATAGTCATCGTGATCTCGATCGATACGACAGATTGATAATACTTAGAATAAAGAATGGGCATAATCTTGTGACCTATCATGGAGTACTGGTACCTCTGTACAGTAGCATAGTCTAAGCATCTTAAATAATTTTGTGGTGTCTATTATGCTGCTTAAAGAAAGCATTGATATGGAAAATTAACACCTCGATATGGTTTCATTGGATGAAGAAGACAAGCAGCCTGATTGAAGATAAAAGAAAAGACAAGGTGTACAGGGTGTACATCCCAAAAGGCACATCCCAAAAGGAACATCCCACTGGTGAATTTGTTGTTGTTATGTAAAATGGTGATCGTGCACTGCTTTGTTTGGGCTCTAGCTTTGTGACTGTGGTGAGGCAGTGAGACTAAAATTGGAGTTTTTGGTGATTTAAAACTTTTTATATCTGGCTATCTGTAAGTGTTTTGTTGTATTTAATGCTGTTATATGTATCTAATCAAAAACAGCCAAGCTGTAAAGAGGTGCGGCCCCTAAAAAGGCCATGGTGGAAAAAGATGTGAAATCCAAGGTGGCGGCCAAGAAATGGCTGTGATGGTAGGTTAATGGTAGAAATTTTAATAACGACAATTCAGGTGAATTTGGTGCCGCTTGGTCTTGGCACAAAATTCACCTGAATTGTCGTTATTAAAATTTTTACCATGAACCTACCATCACAGCCATTTCTTGGCCGCCACCTTGGATTTCACATCTTTTTCCACCATGGCCTTTTTAGGGGCCGCACCTTTTTTTACAGCTTGGCTGTTTTTGATTAGATATCACTTCCTTTTGTATTTGTATACCCCAAAGCTGGCCACAGGCCGGCTTTGGGGCTTTTTTAACCTATCTTTTTTCTTTACCACAGGAAGAATAAAAAGACAGAGCAGATTTTTAATACTTCAACTGTTTTTGATTTTATCAGTAATTATATAAATATATTTATTACATGTCTATTATTCCCTACTGGATAACTTGTTCACAGCTGATCTTTCCACTAAGGGACTTGAAATGTAGCTAAACTTTCTACAGGTTGATTTGTTTGTAGCTGCACTCTCTACAGGGTGATTTGTTTGCATCTGAACTCTCTACGGGGCGATCTGTTTGTAGAAGAACTCTCTACAGGATAGTTTCTTTGTCACTGAACTCTCTACAAGGTGACTTGTTTCTAGCTGACTCTCTACAAGACAAGATTACTTCCTCTAGCTGATTTCTCTACAAGGTGACTTGTATCTAGCTGAACTATCTACAGGATGATCTGTTTGTAACTGAAATCTCTACAGGGTGACTTGTTTCTAGCTGATCTCTCTATAGGGTAACTTATTTCTAGCAGAATTATCTACAGAGTGGGTTCTTTGTAGCTAAACTCTCTACAAGATCACTTCTTCTAGCTGATCTCTCTATAGGGTGACCTGATCTCTCTGTAGGGTGACTTTTATCTAGCTGAACACTCTGCAGGGTGATTTGTTTGTAGCTGAACTCTCTACAGGGTAATTTATTTGCAGCAGAACTCTATGCAGGGTGATTTGTTTGTAGCTGAACTCTATACAGGATGGTTTCTTTGTAGCTGAACTCTCTACAAGGTGACTTCCTTCTAGCTGATCTCTCTACAGGGTGATTTGTATAGCTGAACTCTCTACAGGGTGATCTGTTCATAGCTGAACTCTCTACAGGGTGATTTGTTTGTAGCTGAACTCTCTACAGGATGGTTTCTTTGTAGGTGGTCTCTACAAGGTGACTTATTTCTAGCTGATCTCTCTACAAGGTGACTTCTCCTACTACAGGGTGACTTGTATCTATAGCTGAACTATCTACAGGATGATGATCTGTTTGTAGCTGAAATCTCTACAGGGTGATTTGTTTGTAGCTGAATTCTCTACAGGATGACTTGTGTCGACATATAGCTGATCTCTGTATAGGGTAACTAGTTTCTAGTTGAACTCTCTACAGAGTGGGTTCTTTTTTGCTGAACTCTCTACAAGGTGACTTCTTCTAGCTGACCTCTCTATAGGGTAACTTGATGTCTCTACAGCATGGGCGTAGGAACAGGGGGGGCCACAGGGGCCAGGGCCCCCCAAGTCTGTGGCCATGGATAGATATAACAGGCCAGGGCCCCTCCAGTTTGCAGCAGGAATCATTTTTACAGTAATGCACCATGTGACACGTAATAATTATAGATCATTGGCCTACTTGGACACTGATAAGCTATGTTCCTTCCTCACCGAGTGAAATGTTGGTCCTAGTTTATTTGCAATAATATTAGAGGCGCTTAAAATGCTGTGATAATAAGCTACACCTCACGTGTGACTCGTGATAGAAAATAATTAAAGATTATCTGTGCAGCTGCAGAGAGTTAACTTCTATCTCAGTCTCACTGTCAGAAAACTTTGTCAGAATTAATCCGTAGTCGTGGTAGACCTATTTCAATGAGTCCAGTTGTTAGTGAAGGAGCTTCTAGTGAGGCTTCTAGCGGTTCCCAAGCGGTTCTAGCAGAGGTAGTATTGTTCTAGCCCTGGCTCTATCCCTAATAACGAACCTGTGATGGAGGAAGCTGAATCAGAGCAGTCCCACTTCCCCCTGCACTTTCCAGACAACTACGGATCTGCGAAATGTAGCTAATAGCTACTCAGGGGGAGATGTTAATTCATTAATTCATCCATATAAGTAATTTATAACTAGCTATCCTATCTATGTGTATTTCTGGGGGTAGATTTAACAACATGAAATTAGTTCAAGTAACAGCCCCTTAAAAGCCTTATTAATTGTGTTTTGTGATGTCATCATTCTATCACATCGTTAACGTGGTATACAAGGTTGCTATAAGATTACTTATCTAGCATAACTGTGATTATAATTATTGGCTAAAATTGCCTCCAGATTCAACCTCATAGCTCCTATTTTTCAAAATTTTCCTGCAGGGGCATGCCCCCAGACCCCCCTAGAAGGAGAGCATGCAAAGTTCATGCACTGTGCATGTAGCCACAAGTAGCTACACTCTCCTCCACCACTGCTTTAGTTACCAGTAGTGGCCCCCTTATAGTTTTTTGCTTTGCTACGCCCCTGTACAGGTTGACGTTTATCTTGCTGAATGCTCTACAGGGTGATTTGTTTGTATCAAAACTATCTATAGGGTGATTTTTTATACCTGAACTTTCTACAGGGTGATTTGTTTGTAGCTGAACTCTCTACAGGGTGATCTGATCTCTCTACAGGGGGTGATTTGTTTGTAACTGATATCTCTACGGGTAGATTTGTTTGTAAGTGACCTCTCTATAAGGTGATTTGTTTGTAGCTGATTTCTCTACTGGGTAATTTGTTTGTAGCTTTACTCTCTACAAGGTGATTTGTTTGTAGCTGAACTCTCTACAGGGTGATGTGTTTCTAGCTGATCTCTCTACAGGGTGATTTGTGTGTAGCTGATCTCTCTACAGGGTGATTTAGGTTGTAGCTGCTCTCTCTACAGTGGGTGATTTGTTTGTAACTGAAATCTCTACAGGTTGATTTGTTTGTAGCTGAAGTCTCTACAAGGTGTTTTGTTTGTAGCCGATCTCTCTACAGGGTAATTTGTTTGTAGCTGAACTCACTGCAAGGTAATTTGCTTGTCTCTACAGCGTGATGTGTTTGTAACTGAAGTCTCTACAGGGTGATTTGCTTGTAACTGAATTCCCTGTATTGTGTCTAGTGTCTATATAGCTGAACTCTCTACATAGTGATTTGTTTGTAGCTGAACTCTCTACAGGGTGATTTGTTTGTAGCTGAACTCTCTATAGGGTGATTTGTTGTAGCTGATCTCTCTACAGGGTGATTATTTGTAGCTGATCTCTCTACAGGGTGATTTGGTTGTAGCTGATCTCTCTACAGTGGGTGATTTGTTTGTAACTGAAATCTCTACAGGTTGATTTGTTTGTAGCTGAAGTCTCTACACAGTGTTTTGTTTGTAGCTGATCTCTCTACAGGGTAATTTGTTTGTAGCTGAACCCACTGCAAGGTGATTTGTTTGTAGCTGATCTTTCTACAGGGTGATGTGTTTGTAGCTTAACTCTCTACAAGGTGATTTGTTTGTAGCTGAACTCTCTACAGGGTAATTTGTTTGTAGCTGAACTCACTGCAAGGTAATTTGCTTGTCTCTACAGCGTGATGTGTTTGTAACTGAAGTCTCTACAGGGTGATTTGCTTGTAACTGAATTCCCTGTATTGTGTCTAGTGTCTATATAGCTGAACTCTCCACAGGGTGATTTGTTTGTAGCTGAACTCTCTACAGGGTGATTTGTTTGTAGCTGAACTCTCTATAGGGTGATTTGTTGTAGCTGATCTCTCTACAGGGTGATTATTTGTAGCTGATCTCTCTACAGGGTGATTTGGTTGTAGCTGATCTCTCTACAGTGGGTGATTTGTTTGTAACTGAAATCTCTACAGGTTGATTTGTTTGTAGCTGAAGTCTCTACACAGTGTTTTGTTTGTAGCTGATCTCTCTACAGGGTAATTTGTTTGTAGCTGAACCCACTGCAAGGTGATTTGTTTGTAGCTGATCTTTCTACAGGGTGATGTGTTTGTAGCTTAACTCTCTACAAGGTGATTTGTTTGTAGCTGAACTCTCTACAGGGTGATTTGGTTGTAGCTGAACTCTCCAGAGGATGAGTTGTTTGTAGCTGAACTCTCTACAGGGTGATTTGTTTGTAGCTGAACTCTCTACAGGGTGATTTGTTTGTAGCTGATCTCTCTACAGGGTGATTTGTTTGTAGCTGATCTCTCTACAAGGTGATTTGGTTGTAGCTGATCTCTCTACAGTGGGTGATTTGTTTGTAACTGAAATCTCTACAGGTTGATTTGTTTGTAGCTGAAGTCTCTACACGGTGTTTTGTTTGTAGCTGATCACTCTACAGGGTAATTTGTTTGTAGCTGAACTCACTGCAGGGTGATTTGTTTGTAGCTGATCTCTTTACAGGATGATTTGCTTGTAACCGAATTCCCTATATTGTGTCTAGTTTCTAGCTGATCTCTCTACAGGTTGATTTGTTTGTAGCTGACCTCTCTACAAGGTGATTTGTTTGTAGCTGAACTCTCTACAGGATTGTTTCTTTGTCACTGAACTCTCTACAAGGTGACTTGCTTCTAGCTGATCTCTCTACAGGGTGACTTGCTTCTAGCTGATCTCTCTACAGGGTGACTTGTATAGCTGAACTCTCTACAGGGTGATCTGTTCATAGCTGAACTCTACATAGGGTGATTTGTATGTACCTGAACTTTCTATAGGGTGATTTGTTTATAGCTGAACACTCTGCAGGGTGATTTGTTTGTAGTTGATCTCTCTACAGGGTGTCTTTGCAGCTGAGATCTCTACAGGGCTACTTCTTCTAACTGAGCTCTCTCTTGTTTCTAGCTGTTCTCTCTACAGAGTAACTTGTTTGTATAGCTGAACTCTTTACAGGTGGTTTTTTTGGTTTCTGAACTCTCTACACTGTGACTTGTTTGTAGCAAAATTCTCTACAGAGTGACTTGTATGTAGCTGAATTCTCTACAGAGTGACTTACTTGTAGCTGAACATTGTATAAACTATAAAGTGACTTGTCTGTAGCTGAAATCTACAGGGTTACTTGTTTGCAGCTGGTCTCTATAGGTTAACTTGTTTGTATAGATGAACTCTCTACAGGGTAGTTTCTTTGTAGCTGAACTCTCTCCACAGTGACTTGTTTGTACCTGAACTCTCTAGAGAGTGTAGCCGAACTCTCCATAGTGTGCATGACTTGTTTATAGCTGAACTCTCTTCAGTGTGACTTGTAATGTTCTGATTCTTCTGAATCACTACAGCGATATATCTGTAGCTAAACTCTCTATAGGGTGACTTGCTTCTTGCTGAACTGTCTATAAGATTAACTGTTTGCAGCTGAATTCCCTACAGAATAACTTTCAATGCAGCTGAACTCCCTACAGAATAACTTGCAATGTAATAGAATTCTATAATGGAGTAAATAAATTAGCTGAATGCTCTATTAGGGTGACTGTTCTATTAGAGTATCTTGATCTCGCATATGTTACACGTAGTTGGCTTTGGAATCATAACTCAGTGGTTTGTAATCTGAATTTTCTGTACTACTGCATGGACTTTCTATGATAATTATTCCAGCTACACACCGATTTTCAGCTCACTGCTCTAAGCGGTTTGCCTAGTAGGCGTGAAAACTAATAGTTTTTTTATTCATAAAAATCGATCGCATAATTGTGACACAGGTTGGGTTTTGTGGCATATCTCGATGGCCTTTAACTGGATTCCTTTCAAACCACAAAAAGGCACTCCTACGATAGTTACTCCATCTACATAGCAATTTTGCAGCTCATTCCTTCAAGCGGTTTACCCTGTGGGCGTGACAGACCTTCGACCTTATTTTACGCAAATAATCGGTCATAACTCCGTGAACGTTCATCGGATTCCTACCAAACTTGGCACTGAGATTTGCCTTAATGAGCCCTTTAAGTGCGCCAAATTTCAGCCCGATTGGAGCACGAATTCGTGTTTTATGGTGGATTTTGCAAAGTGTGCGAAAAGAAGTAGAAGAAGAAAAAAACAAAGAAAAAAAACCCAAACTGTGGCCACTCATATCTCGGAAATGGATGGAGCGATTTTCTTCAAATTTAGAATGTGGACTCCCCTACCTAACCGGCACTTCTGTAGCAACTTTGGTTTCAATCGGATAAGGAATCACGGAGCTACAAAGGTGTGAAAATCGCGTTTACTTTCTTCCTGTAAATATACTCACGGTGTGGCGCGCCGGCTTCTTGGGCCGCACGACACACTACCGTGTGTCTTGATTATATAGACTAGTACTATTTCGTAAAAGTGATTTTCTCCATGTAAAAAGTCTGTAGAATGATTTTTAAAGGCGGAGTATTTGGCGCATGAAACATTCACCATGACCCCTACTTAAATGGTATGACCATACCGTTTGATAGTTACTTCACTTTTAGTAATTGACAGGTGCATGGGGTGGAAGTTTAAATGAAAACAATTACTCTAGTGCCATTCTTTCTTTTGATGTCATATATGCAAATATTATTGTGTTATGTACTAAAAAGTAAACAAACAAGTACAAGGAAAAAAATTAGAGATTTTAACCTTGATTAGGGATCAAAAACACAATGAAGATCATCTACACTTACAGATATATAAGTGGACATTGAACTAATTCAGTAATCTGCATGTATAGGTGACCCATTCTTTGTTTTGTTAATTGTTTCCTGTAATTCCTAATTGAGAACATTTTCATACTTTTCCTTGTACTTGGGTAGAGGTCTATGATCAGTGTAATGTGTGTTTGTTGTTATTATTGAACACAATGAGTAGATCACTTTGAATGTGTTTATTATTAATAAGGAAAATTTGATAGTGTCAAATTTGATGGCTGTATCACCAAATTTAATATGTCACATCATCTTTAATATCTAATAATTGTGACTGGTTCTAAAAAATAGGGCATGTGGGCACAAACTATACCCTACCATAAAACCTCTCATATCTGCGACAACCTGACACAATCATACAAGCCTCAGTTTACAGTATAAAGCATTGAGTAAAATATTTCTGTATTATTAAAAAAAAATCCATAAATTTTTGAATGCCATTTGTTTTAGTGAAGGAAAGGGCTAATCAAGACACACGGTAGTGTGTCGTGCGGCCCAAGAAGCCGGCGTGCCACCCGTGAGTATATTAACAGGAAGAAAGAAAACGCAATTGTCACACCTATGTAGCTCTGTGATCCCTTATCCGATTGGAACCAAATTTGCTAGAGAGGTGCCGGCCAGCAAGGAGAGTCTACACACCAAATTTGAAGAAAATCGCTCCAGCCATTTCCGAGATACGAGCGAACAAAATTTCATTTTAATTTCTTCGTTTTTTTCTTCTTCTACTTCTTCATTTCGCACACTTCACAAAATCCGCCATAAAACACGGATGCATGCTCGGATCAGGCTGAAATGTGGCACACTTAAAGGGCTCATTAAGGCGGATCTCCGTACCAACTTTGGTAGGAATACGATGAACATTCACGGAGTTATGACCGATTATCTGCGTAAAATAAGGTCGAAGGTCTGTCACGCCTACAGGGTAAACTCCTTTGAGGAATCAGTTGAAAATTGATATGTAGATGGAGCAACCATCGTAGGAGTGCCTTTTTGTGGTTTGAAAGGAATCGGGATAAAGACCATGGAGATATGACACAAAACCCGACCTGTGTCAAAATTACGCGATCGATTTTTATGAATAAAAAAACTATTAGTTTTCGTGTCTACCAGGCAAACCGCTTAGAGCAATGAACTGAAAATCAGTATATAGCTGGAATAATCCTCATAGAAAGTCCTTGCAGTAGTACAGAAGAATCAGATTACAAACCACTGAGTTATGATTCGAAAGACAACTACGTGTAACAAATGCGAGATCGAGATACTCTAATAGAACAGTCACCCTAATAAAGTATTCAGCTGCATTTATAATTTACTCAATTATATTACATTGCAAGTTATTCTGTAGGGAATTCAGCTACAAACAAGTCACGCTGTAGTCAGATCAGCCAGAAGAAGGTACCTAATAGAGAGTTCAGCTACAAAGAAATCATCATGTAGAGAGTTCAGCTCAAACAAATTGCCCTGTAGAGAGATCAGCTAGAAGAAGTTACCTTGTAGAGAGTTCAGTTACAAAGAAACAATCATGCAAAGAGTTCAGCTGCAAACAAATCACCCAGTAGAAAGTTCCGCTATGAACAGACCACACTGTAGAGAGTTCAGTTAGAAACAAGTCATTTTGTAGAGAGATCAGCTAGAAGAAGTCACATTGTAGAGAGTTCAGCTACAAAGAAACTACCATGTAGAGAGTTCAGCTGCAAACAAATCACCCTGTAGAGAACTCAGCTACAAACAAATATGCCCTGTAGAAATATCAGCTAGAAGAAGTTACCTTGTAGAGAGTTCAGCTACAAAGAAACCACCATGTAGAGAGTTCAGCTGCAAACAAATCACCTGTAGAGAGTTCAGCTAGAAACAAGTCACCCTGTAGAGAGATCAGCTAGAAACAAGTCACCCTGTAGAGAGTTCAGCTAGAAGAAGTCACATTGTAGAGAGTTCAGCTACAAAGAAACTACCATGTAGAGAGTTCAGCTGCAAACAAATCACCCTGTAGAGAACTCAGCGACAAACAAATATGCCCTGTAGAAAGATCAGCTAGAAGTTACCTTGTAGAGAGTTCAGCTACGAACAGATCACCCTGTAGAGAGTTCAGCTACAAACAAATCACCATGTAGAGAGTTCAGTTACAAAGAAACCACCATGTAGAGAGTTCAGCTGCAAAAAAATCAATCACTCTGTAGAGAGTTCAGCTAGAAGAAGTCACCTTGTAGAGAGTTCAGCTGCAAATAAATCACCTTGTAGAGAATTCAGCTACAAACAAATCACCCTGTAGAAAGATCAGCTAGAAGAAGTTACCTTGTAGAGAGTTCAGCTACAAAGAAACCACCATGTAGAGAGTTCAGCTGCAAACAAATCACCTGTAGAGAGTTCAGCTAGAAACAAGTCACCCTGTAGAGAGTTCAGCTAGAAGAAGTCACATTGTAGAGAGTTCAGCTACAAAGAAACTACCATGTAGAGAGTTTAGGTGCAAACAAACACCCTGTAGAGAACTCAGCTACAAACAAATCGCCTGTAGAAAGATTAGCTAGAAGTTACCTTGTAGGGAGTTCAGCTACAAACAAATCACCCTGTAGAGAGTTCAGCTACAAAGAAATCATCATGTAGAGAGTTAAGCTGCAAACAAATCATCCTGTAGAGAGTTCAGCTAGAAGAAGTCACCTTGTAGAGAGTTCAGCTGCAAATAAATCACCCTGTAGAGAATCCAGCTACAAACAAATCACCCTGTAGAAAGATCAGCTAGAAGAAGTTACCTTGTAGAGAGTTCAGCTACAAAGAAACCACCATGTAGAGAGTTCAGCTGCAAACAAATCACCTGTAGAGAGTTCAGCTAGAAACAAGTCACCCTGTAGAGAGATCAGCTAGAAACAAGTCACCCTGTAGGGAGTTCAGCTAGAAGAAGTCACATTGTAGAGAGTTCAGCTACAATGAAACTCCCATGCAGAGAGTTCAGCTGCAAACAAATCACCTGTAGAGAGTTCAGCTACAAACAAATATGCCCTGTAAAAATATCAGCTAGAAGAAGTTACCTTGTAGAGAGTTCAGCTACAAAGAAACCACCATGTAGAGAGTTCAGCTGCAAACAAATCACCTGTAGAGAGTTCAGCTAGAAACAAGTCACCCTGTAGAGAGATCAACTGTAAATTATCCTGTGGGGATTAATTGACATGTAATAAATATATGCAAGAGTCCATAATATAATGAACTCTTGATATATGCATTATATATATAATTTGTACATTTACTGATAAAATCAGAATGAGTTAAAGTATTTATAAAATCTGCTTCATTTTTTTCTTTTTCCTGTGGTAAAGAAAAATATATAGGTTAAAAAGCCCCAAAGCTGGCCATAGGCCGGCTTTGGGATATACAAATACAAAAAGAAGTGAAATCTAATCAAAAACAGCCAATCTGTAAAAAAAGGAGTGCGGCCCTTGAAAAAGGCTATAATGAAAAAAGATGTGAAATCCAAGGTGGCGGCCAAGAAATGGCTGTGATGGTAGGTTAATGGTAAAAATTTTAATAACAACAATTCAGGTGAATTTGGTGCCGCTTGGTCTTGGCACAAAATTCACCTGAATTGTCGTTATTAAAATTTTTACCATTAACCTACCATCACAGCCTTTTCTTGGCCGCCACCTTGGATTTCACATCTTTTTTCACAATAGCCTTTTTGGGGGCTGCACTCTTTTTTTACAGCTTGGCTGTTTTGGATTAGATTGGGTAGAGGTCTATGATCAGTGTAATGTGTGTTTGTTGTTATTATTGAACACAATGAGTAGATCACTTTGAATGTGTTTACTGTAAATTAGGAAATTTTGATAGTGTCAAATTTGATGGCTGTATCACCAAATTTAATATGTCACATCATTTTTAATATCTAATAATTGTGATCGGTTCTACAAAAATAGGGCATGTGGGCACCAACTACACTCCACCACAAAACTGCTCATATCTGTGAAACCCTGACACAATCATACAAGCCTAAATTTACAAGATAAAGCATTGAATGAGTGAAATATGTGCGTACTATTGAAAACCTTCCGTAATTGTTTGAATACCATTTTCGTAGTGAAGGAAAGGACTAACAAAAAAAAACCTGGATAGCATCTTATTCTCCTACCAAAGCTGACTTCGAAAATCTTTGTTTCGTTGCAATAGACCCAAGGACACACAAGTTATGGGTACTATATTCATCCATGTTAATCAAGAAAGCTGTTCAAGCTTAGAAACATTTACAATAAAGTTATGTTTTACCACAACATAAACAAACACACTGTAACTCATAATTATTTGCTTAGTGGAACAAAACAAAACAAAGATGCTCTTACTCTCCATGAAGAGATGAATGCAGTAGTGTATTAGATATTTCAATTCCAGTTTTCTTTTATTGTTTACTGAAGTGTTTAATTAAACATGTGTAGAACTATTTTTATAGCACCCGTTTTGTCCCAATGACATTTGTCTAAAAACAGAATTTAAATGAACTAGTTGGGTTTTTGCTTAGCATGTCACAAATGATTGAATGAATTTTTCTACTAACTAAGTAGCTGAGACAACATTTTCCTATGATGTTTTGTTGGAATTTCTGTGTAAAACAATTATAGTGAAACAAGAGCTGCTAAGTGGTTGTGTCACTATTTGTACAATATCATCAAAAGATTTCATTTATAGTGTAAGCCAGCATTGTAAGTGGGTCAGTACTGTTGACCTGTTTGACCCACTGACCCGAATAGTAATCTGGATGGGACCCGGATCTGACCCACATATGACCCGGTTTAATTAAAATAGAGGCATGCCCCAAGACTAGATTAAAAGTCCACAAGTTCCACTAGTCAGCCCTACATTTTTTACACTATAGAAAGGATTGTCTGCAAGAAGTGAGTAGCTACGTATTCTCAAGTGGGTGTAGCTCCACATACATATTATCAAGTGGGTGTGGCTCCATGTACGTATTATCAAGTTGGTGTTGTGGCTCCACGTACGTATTATCAAGTGGGTGTGGCTCCACGTAAGTTACATGGCAAGTAGCAACACAGATCTGGTGATGCCATGCATGCCCACAGAGCACAGCTGATACAATTCCGATAAGTGAGCGTGGCTCTACATACCCCGCACAGACAGCAAAACATATTCCTGAATGGTGGGTTTGGCTCCATATAAGTTTCTTGAGTGTTTACAACTGCATTTCCACCAATACAATCGAGCTTGTTAACTTATCGTCACACATGATCTCATCTGGGTCAGACCCAGATATTCAGTGAAGTGGATAACACCCACTTGATCAGGACAAAATGTGACCCAAATGACCCGGATAATGCAGATGACCCGGCCCACTTACAACACTGGTGTAAACACTTGACATTTCAGCCTGTTGTTAGTTGGTAGAGTTAGTAGTGATGTGGATAATGTGAATAGTATGGAATAAACTAAATCCCACAATTAATTCTCATATGTGAATGTATATAAGGAATGAGTAATCCATAACTAAGTATCAGTCCAGATGTTGTCACGGAGACAAGCCGAAAGTTCACTGTTACAGCTGTGATTATTATTGTCAGGACCAAAGAATTGTACAGAAAGACAACTTTTATAGGGTACATCACGTGAGCTTTATTATATTACATCATTACATTTATAATTAGCTGGTACAATAAAATAATCAAATAGTTAAGTCCAGCTTAGTGCAGAATCTTGATGACAGATGTATTGGGTATGAACCCTCACAATCTTTGGAAAGGTTCTTTCACACAAGTGTAGGACCTTGAAAGACAATTAAATGCCTTACAAGATATATGATGTATAATTATACAGTATGATAGTACTGTGCAGTAGGAACCACAAAGGAGTAGGTGTGGCCCACGACATAACATCACCCAAAAACCAGCCTCAATTTTCCCTGATGACAATGAGGCAGTATTGGTTAGGTAAAACTCAGCCCAAACAAGCTTTCAGATCGACCCGAAATGCTTTCAACAAGTTACTACGGTATTTTAAAGATTATTTATTTAACAGAATTTTCTACTGACTGACTGACTACCTGATTCCTTCAGACAAGCGTAACTCGATAACGGCTAAGGCTACGGGCTTGATTTTTTCACTGTTTGACATCACTTCGGCCAGAGAAGTACCTTTTGGCATACCGTAGTACATACAATGCATTTTTCATGTTTTCAAATCCAGGTACGACCTCCAAGTTGTATAGGAGCAGTTCTTTAAAAGGTAAATCTCAATACTATGATTTCATACACTAACAAGATCAGTAGGGATTTTATAGGTACAGTAAGGTCACACTTAGTTAATTGTATGTAGTTTTAATGTTTTCTGTTAGTTTCAGCTCTGAGTTATTGTGATCAGCTGAGGTCATTTTCTTCAGTAGGAGTTCACAATATTGAGAGAGTGTCAAACTGCCACTTTTTCCTGTATGAACACACCATTACACACCATAAAATTCAATTTTTATTTAACTGACAGTTTTACTGGTAACAGAGAACTGCTGGATATGAGAAACGTTGATATTTTACCTCAATGTTGAAACCAGGTCAGGTCACCTGAGTCACTGGGTCAACTGAGTCACATTGTGTCCAGTCATCCGGGTCTGACCCACTCTACAGATTATGACCCGGATTGGGATCACATGTGCAATGAATTATTTAGTTTGACACTTGTAAGTGTACTAATACATCACGGTATAGTCTTGTTGCAGCCTCAGCTTCTTTGTGAGCCATGCCTACTTCTCAGGTTTACTGTCTGTACGCATACTTGCAGCCACACCCATTTATCGGTAGTACTACAATTTGTAGGTATGCACGAATTCATATCTGCTGCTATTTGCAAGCTTATGTGAAGCCACACCCACTAATTGTGATTGTTATTGTATGAGAGTCTAGTCTTGTGGTAGGCCAGCTTATTTCTTTCATGAGCCCCAATATCGGGAATGCGTAATAATGTTTGTATTAAGCATATGTGATTGCTGATAAACTTACCTCATAGGCTTTATACAAATTCCTCAAAATTCATTCAGCACCAGTATCTATAAGCAAACTAATCTTCTGTATACCAATTTTCAAGCCACAAATGGCTATAGTTCATTAAACACAGAAAGATGTCTATATCATTCTATTTACATTGCATTGGTATGCTGTGTGGAATATAGAGTCACACCACTTTAGAATAGATTGTCTTATGCATTATTCAGTAGTATAGATCAAATAATATTAGACTTACATGCATGAACAACTTAAAAGAAGCCAAAGGAAGCACTGCTTTCCTTACCCCTGTACTCTTAAGCCAGAGAGTGGGAGATAGGATAATTTTGGAAAATTACACAGTGACGTCAGCAGATATGGATACCATTGTGGGGTCTGGGGGCATAAATCCTAAGATATTAAGTTCTGCTATAGCATTTTAGACTGTTCTCACTGTGCTTTTACAGATAAATTGTTAGCTATAACTTTTAAAAGGAATATACAGTATCTGTTAGAGTATTTCAATTGTCTGATGGGTCATAATTGTGAGTTATTAAATTTATGTTGAGGTGTATATGAGGTGTATATGAGGTGTATATGTACTTCATAATGTGTAGTGAACTAGATAATGTGAACAGTGTGGAGTAAACTAAAACCCACAATCAATTCTAATAAGTGTGTCTATAAAAGAGATCAGTGAACTTTAACTACCTTTTATTCCCAGAATTTTTGCAAAGGTCCTTCTCAACTTTTAAGAGCCTTAAATGTTATAATTACCCACTACTGTCATGAACCATGATAGTGGGGAAGCAGTAAAACCCAGAACAGCGGAATAACGGAATAAGCGAAAGTTACATTCTTAACATTTTACTATTATTTATAGCATTTATACAATACTCACCTCATAGCAATTCCACCAGAATGCAATCACGATGGCAGAAAACACTAAGGTGATCCTCAAAGCAATCTTTAAATAGAACAAGCACAAGACCAGCCACTCTAGAATAACCTAATTAAGCTAAACTACTTTCTAATACACTTTACTACACAATCTGTATTTGTATTTGTATTTGTAAGGATAAAGGCTTGCGCCTGTACATCCATAAAAAATTATACATTATGTACTTAGCTATACTAGTTATTAGTGTTGTGCGATATGGCAAATTTTGTATATCACCTATCACGATTATTGCTCCCTTCTTTTATCACGATACGATAAATTATCACGATATACAAATTGAATGAAGTCATGGTAATAAATTGCTAGTATTTGAGTATAAACCATGTAAAATAGTCCCTAACATGCACTTTCCTCTGCAAGTAAGTCTGTTATAAAAAAATTAAAACTGTCTTGAACATCATTTTCTGATGAAATTGCTACACCATCATATATCATGATATAACGATATTGATTTTTTTATCATGATTACGATATAAAACTTAATATATCACGATAATCGATATAATCGATATATTGCACATCACTACTAGTTATAATTATATACAAGATTAGATAAACAATTACTGTTACTGCCCAGCAGTGTGTGGGTGTCTCGTAATTATACTACCATTTCTAATTATTAAACCAGTTTCACCTCGACTTTTTCTTTCTCTGAGTTGACTGACCAATTGTTGATGCTTTTCACGTTAAAGTACAGTTCTATCTGGTACTATAAAAAGTCTTTTAAACTGATCATGATGATGTAATAAGTATGAACGGGAACAACATTAACCTTAATTGTCATCAGCAGACTCAAAACAGACTAACAAAGGTCTGTACTCGTTTTCAACCTTTCTTCTCAAACATACAACTATATTAATTGGGGTTTCAAGATCATACACAGTTTTGAGTAAGGCCAAAACAGAAAGTTTGTCAGCCACTCTGTCTTTAGCTTCTGGTAAGTCATACATGACAGCATTCTTTTTTCTCTCCCTGTCAGCTAATTCATCTACAATACTTTGTGCAGCACTCGACACAGATGTGTAAGCTGTGGCTGGAGTAGTTCTCACAATAGAACTGCCAACAGGAACAGCGGAATCCTGGAGGACAACACTATAAGTTCTTTCTGCTACACTTGCTTATACCAGCCATCACACATGAGTAACTGCCCGAATTTATTAGAATCATACTGCATAAGATTGATGGGAGCTAAACACAGCACTTAACCCTTCGAATTTATAGTAAACTTGTTTGGCGATGGATAACTAACAAATCTGAGGAAGTTTAGCTAAAGTAGATTATTTCAGAGTAGATTTCTTGGGGATGGAGTGTTTTGTCATTAATAAATTTGGGCAGTTACTCGTGTTTGATGGCTTGTATAAGCAAGTATAGCAGGAAGAACTTATAGTGTTGTAGCAGTTGTGTAGTAAAGTGTATTAGAAAGTAGTTTAGGTTAGTCTAGAGTAGTTAATTTTGTCCTCATTCTATTTAAAGATCGCCCTGAGGATTGCCTTAGTGTAGTCTGCCATCGTGATGGCATTCTCGGTGGAATTGCTATGAGGTGAGTATTGTATAAATGCTATAGACAGTATAAATAATAGTAAAATGTTAAGAATGTAGCTTTCGCTTATTCCGTTATTCTGCTGTTCCGTTATTCCATATTCCGGGTTTTACTGCTTCCCATGATGGGTGAGGTCATAATAGGGATTGTCCTGTCAAGCATAAAAGCCACCTTGGAGTGTCTTCTCACTAAAAATAACCCTCTGGTGGAGCCAGGGTATTTGCTATGATTATAGTCCACTATATGTGCTTTTGTGACTAAACTGAAATTTACCATTTTGTTTATCTTCATCATACAGTATGGTAGTACTGTATAGTAGGGATCATGAAGGTTAGGGCTTTTTGCCCAAGAATATCACCCAAAACTAGCCTCACTTTGCCTTCATAACAGTTTGGCAGTATTGGTTAGGCATGACCAAGCCCATAAATGTGTTCAGCCTAACCCTTCTGACAAGTTTCTATGAAATTTTATGATTTTATACTAATTAACTGCCTGACTGATGCCTCCATCCAAGCATAACTTGACTATGGATAAGGCTGCAGGTTTGATGTATTTACTGTTTGATCTCACTTTAGCCTGGCTCAAGACATGCCCTTTCCTCAACTGCAGCAGTTATAATACATGCATCATGGACCTACAGTACCTTTGTCCTCCTTTGTGTACCATTTCTTTTTCCACTATCTTGTAGGTGTTGATTGGTGTTAACTTACAGCATGGCTTCAGTGCTTTATTGTGACTGGATTGATTGTATATCAGGTGGATCATAGCTGGAACTGAAGTGTAATGGCCACTTCACAATGAATGTTCAACAATAATTTCTGTAGGTACCTAATATATCTGATATATTGTTGTGTATGTTTGTTAAAGTATCTCAATCTGCTTCTTAACAATTATGTAGAGTTACAGCTCCTCTGATACCCAATACACAAATTTTACTTATCATGCTGGTGTAATACATGATGCTTTCATAAACAGTACTATAATGTGTGATCTTGACTGTATATCGAAGCTAACACACTACAAAAAACAATCAACTTTCAGATGCTTTCCAACTCATTGGAAAGGCATTGGAAGGGAAACAATCCTTTGGAAATATGGCCCTTCCAATGCATTTACAATGACTTGGAAAGCACCTGAAAGTTTAAATTTTTTGTAGTGATACTCACTCCTTATACTTGTAGAAATAAAAAACAATTAGAGGTGTGTTGAATTTTCCAGAAAAGTTTTTTGGAAATAGTCTATAAACAGTAATGAGCAAAAAAATACTGGCAAAATAGGTAAAAGGGGACACTGAGAAACAACAACTTAGCACATTTTCCATGAAAAGATCAAGATACAATAATAGTTCTAAATAGAACAGTCACACATCCTTGTGAACTAGAGATACTATGATAAATATTTATCATTGTTCAACAATATTGATTAGTATTGAGCAAAATAGATAAGAAACAAGTTGATGTTGTGCTACTTCTAAAAACCAGGTGCCGTGCAGCTACATATATAGCTAACTCACCTGGAATTAACCAACTATAACTATGTACTATTTTATTATTTTAACCAATTGGTGTTTGGTTGTTCAATAATACAAAATAATGGACAAAAGCTTATTGTACTGTCAATTACAACAAAATTAATTTATTTAATTTTTATTGTAATTCTCGTATTTCATAATTCCTTCAATTATGTAGCTATGCACTGCTAAGGAAGTGCTTGTTAAACAAACCACTATTATGCACAGAAGTATCTTCTAAACTGTTTTATAGTTTGACTATCATGTTTTTCCCCACAAATTCTCTCGACAAAGCCTCAAAGCTGCTCTTCATTTTCATTCATGTATGTAGGTGAGACACCCCTTTCCAACTCGAAGGGATAGGCTATTCCTGGTAGTCTACGTGGCCTACACCATTGTTTTTCAGTTGGTAAACGCCTGTAAAACCTGAAAGGAAAGTAATTCACAAAGTCTGATGAGAGTCGCCACATCCGTATTTCAGACCGCCAAAAAGAAACCACCTCAGAGCAAAGTTTATCTGTGTAGTAATTTGATACAGAATTCATTTCGCTTTTACTTCTTATGTAAAAGCTGCTTTTACCATTAACGATTTTGCTCACGAGGATGCGTACAGACAAACATAGGTAGATAAGTAGATTGGTACACACACTTTTACGAAAACAATTTCAGTAAACCAGGCATGCAGCCACAGCCAGCATTCAGCTAGCTGTAGGCACTCACCTGGTTTAAAAAGAATTACTGGTAAGAAAACAAATGGGAAGAAAACAAAATAAATTCATCCCTAAAGCAAGAGTACATAATAATATAGTAGGTAAGTAGTGGTAATGTGTACTGAAATAGTCACTATGTCACTAGGGACCTACAATGAAGACCTGTGTAGTAGTGAGTCATAAACTTGATATATAATAACAAGTATAAGGAGCTGGATTAGGGATCAAAAAACAGGGAAACAAGGGAACAGCTGAAATTTGTGAAACAAGGGAGGTTGCCTATACCTGCAGATATACTAGTGGACATGTAATCCCTAATTCAGTCTGAATTAGGGATTACATGTCCACTAGTATATCTGCAGGTATAGGCAACCTCCCTTGTTTCACAAATTTCAGCTGTTCCCTTCTTTCCCTGCTTTTTTGTTTCTTGATCCCTAATCCAGCTTAAACTTCCTAAATTTTCCTTCTACTTGTTTGTTTACTTTTTTCATAACACAATTATGACTACTGAATCCACGTGTACCACATTAAAAGAAAGAATGGTGTCGGCCAGGAATTCCATAAAATAATTTTGTGTCTAAATGTGCACCCCAATAATCAATTATGCACTGAAAAGTGAGGTGGCCATTATGCTTCATTTGTAGCTATACTCTGTTCGTTACACAGCATTACAAACAAAGAAAAGTACAGGAAATTCCTCTGCAATGAATCCAGTTGCTACGGAAAATGCGGGCAAAAAGCATGACACACCCAGAAGGAAGCCATATCGCACTATCGCAAATCGACACCCTTGCATTGTCAGCAAAAAGAACTGGAACACAAAGGAGGACAAAGGTAAGTCCATGATATGATGCATCAATCTGTTACCTTTCAGACCATTTCCTGTACTTGCAACTGCCTGTAGAGTTCCCACCAAATAAGATAGAAAATCTGAGCAGTTGGATGAATGAAGTAGTATCATGAGTGCTCACAAAGAGGAGGAGGGTGGGGGTGGCAGGGTGGGCAAGAGCTAAACTTCAAAATGGAGGCAGACCACAATTGGAGTCCACACATGAGATTACAAGTCTGCGCTGACTTCTTAGTGGCTGATATGTAGCAAAATCAACAGAAAAACATCTGGCCAACATTATCAGGCTGTCCACCAGACTTGTAAATCACTTATTCTTGCTATGCCGGACCCTTCACAAGGCCAGAAACCACCATTCAAGCTCTTCACATGACCCAGAAAAGACGTCTGTTATAACCAGCCTCAAGTAGTTTGAGTAGTACTGAGTGTCAAAACTAGTAGTATGATAGTGTAGCTATCCACTGGTGGTGTTAGTTTGATTTTGCCTGATGTGTGATGTGGATTGGTTTTGTAAAATCTGGTCACATGTCCACTGTCATACATCCCATGTAGACTGATGGAGAGAACAAACATAACATACACAAAATGTGCTGATAATTGTTGTGTCTATGCTTGCTATCAATTCACCTATATGCAACAGTACACTTAATCTATACAAGTTGAAGGAAAAATTAGGAATTTTTATTTTGATTTAGGGATCGTATAAAAAAAGTAGGGATCAAGGGAGCTGGAGATATACTAGTGAACAACTAATCCCTAATTCAGTCTATACCCAAGACCAAGACTGAATTAGGGATTAAATGTTCACTAGTATATCTGCAGATGTAGGCAACCTCCCTTGTTTCCCTACTTTTTTTTTCTATGATCCCTAAATCAAACTAAAAATTCCTAATTTTTCCTAACACTTGTTTGTTTGCTTTTTTGTAACATTATTATGACTGGTGAACCCATGCATACCGCATCAAAAGAAAGGATGGCACCAGAATGAAATGTTTCGTCTGAATGCGTGCCCTAGCTATAAAATACTGCTTCGAAGCTATTATACTTTGCTTTCTGCTACGTATTCAGCCCGTTACACAGTGCCACAGATGAAAAACAGTAGAAGAAGTGCCTCTGCAACAATCCAGTCACCACGAAAATATGACAATTTGCATGCCCCCAACTATCAATTACTGCCTCAAAAGTGCAGCAGCCATTATGCTTCGGTTTCAGCTATTTACACACAGTGTTACAAACGAAGAACAATGTTAGAATCATCTCTGCTATCAATCCAGTCACCAAAGAAAATACCAACGACTGTTTACAAATGTACTGTAGGGAAGCCATGCATCGCACTACCGCGAATCGACACCTTGGGTTGTCAGCAAATAAGAAATGGGACACAAAGGAGGACAAAGGTAAGTCCATGATGCGTGCATTGTATGCACTGCGGTATGCCAAAAGGCACTTCTCCGGACGACGCGACGTCAAACAGTGAAAAAATCAAGCCCATAGCCTTAGCCGTTATTGAGTAATGCTTGCCTGAAGGCATCAGGCAGGCGGGCTGGTGGGCGGGATGGCAGGCAGGCGGGCTGGTGGGCAGGATGGCAGGCAGGCAGGCAGGCAGTAGAAAATTCCATTAAATAATTTTTTTTAATGTATCAATTTATTGGAAGCCTTTAGGCTCATACTTCAGGCACTTTTGGGCTTGGTTATACCTAACCAATGCTGCCAAGGTGCCAGGATGGTGTCGTAAAGCTGGTTGTTGGATGAATTTTTTAGCCGTAAAATCTCAAATGTCTGTATGTACATTCTGCCACCATCAGCTATACTGTCACACACTGGAAACACACAATGATCCCTAATCAAACTTAAAATTCTTAATTTTTCTTTATACTTGTTTGTTTAGCATCCAATAAATTTGAACTTTTTGTGTAGTTTAGCAGGCCATTTATTTGTACTGAAAGCAGAAAATTTGACAGAGGATTAAATTTGGCAGCTGGTGAATTGCACTGAAACATCAAATATCCAGCTAGCTAGATCAAAAACACTAAGGGAAGATCAATAAACCTACGCACCCAAAGTGAAAGATATGTAGCTAGCTACTAAATGCATTCCCCACATGTAGCTGCCACAAGAGATTTCCTTAATTTTTCGTACGGCATTTGCACTTACTCTATTGATGTGTCCCATATAGCTACTGTAGGTACTCAAGGTAACCTCCACCTTGGATGTAGCTATATTACTTGAAGCTATTCCTTGAGCTGTCATGACTATCTCTTGGGCCTTCATGACATGTTCTTGAATATACAGTGTATGTGTGATTAGTGTGGGCTTCTGCAAAAACCATCAAATTTAAATTTGGCAAATAATTCTTTTACCATTTATCAATTATTTCTGCTTTTTATGGTATGTACTGTACAACTGACATTCAACACATGTTTATTATCATACAGTATGCTATTACTGTATAGTAAGGGTTATGAAGGTTTGAACTTTTTGGCCAATAGCACCACCCCAAACCAGCCTTACTTTCCTTCAAAACAGCTTATCAGTATTGGATAGATATGATCAAGCTCAAATGTGTCTTCAGAGCAACCCTAAGCATTTTCATAAAACTTTAAAAATAATGTGACCTACTCAGTGAAACCCAACTAGTTTGCAATTAACTTTACCACTTCTTTATTGTCTAGATGGATAAACCAATGGGCTGCTAAAGTTTCAGCCTTATCTGGTGAGTACGTTTGGACAGAGTTGGGGTATTTGTAATGCGTTACATAATAACATTTTGTTGTTGGAATTTCTGTGTAAACAATAGCTGATTAAGTGGTAAACAATAGCTGATTAAGTGGCTATGTCACTATTTGTACAATATCATCAAAAGATTTCATTTATTGTGTAAGCACTTGACATGTTAGTTGGTAGAGTTAATAGTGTTTGAATAGTGTGTAGAATAAACTAAAACCCACAATCAATGTTCATTTGTGAATGTATATGTGACCCAGTCTGAGAAAACCGGTCTTATCGCCCATGTCAGCAGATTCGATTTTTCACCCAGGACACACAGCTACATGAATAAACTATCTAATTCCACATTTAAAATCAGCTAGACTTGTGTGGTCTGGTTTTGCTGGCTGCTTTTCCTGAGCCCAGTGGCAATCCATACGTGTGGTGTGGGGCCTTAATGGAACTCTGGTCAGCCTGGGAATGACTGTATGTGGCTGTACAGCTCTGTGGTATTGAATAACTACCTCTGTTGTGAATTTCCTTTCATTTTAGCCAATTTGGAGACCTCAATGGCTCAAAACGTGGCCTAATTCATCCCTTGGCCTTCCTTTTCAATTTTTGAACACCATCTTGCCCGCCTTATCTTGCCCGCCTTCCAGGGCCCCCACCTCCCACCCAATTTGCAGCTCGCCTGATACAGTCAAACCTCGGTTTAAAACTATCTAAAATGGCGGGAAACTTAATTGTTGGCTACTTGCACAGTGTATGCTCTGGAAGGTAAGGAATTGGTGTAAAATGTGTGAAAATTTGGTACACATAGCTTCAACCATTGGCGAGCTACAACACTCTAAATACTTAAAACCGGCATTTCTCGATACTTTTAAATAGGCAATAAGCCCGGTTTTGTCAGACTGGGTCACATATAAGGAATGGGTGATCCTTAACTAAGTATGGAAGTTATCAAAGGGGTCTCTGGCCTCACAATTTTTGAAGAGGTTCCTTCACACAACTATAGGACCTTGAGGGACAATTGAATGTCTGTGAAGCTATTGAAGATGTATGATGTATTATTGACATATGATATTACAACACAGTTCAGTAGGTGCTGACAGTACACAACAAGTCAACCTGTAGAGCTCAGCTACATACATGACACCTTGTAGAAAGTTCAGTTATATTCCCAGTAGTGAGTTCAGCTTTACAAACAAGTCACATATTAGAACATTATACATCTCATCATGTTGAGTATTCCTATTTAGTTATGTGAAAATATTGTACACAAAAATTGTTTCAGTGTCACAGAAATAAAAGTCTTTCTCTTATTCCTGTATTAAAGAAAAAGGCAAGTCAAAAGAATGCACCAAAGAGTTGTCCATAGGTCAACTTTGGAACTTTGCAATGACAAAAATAAGTGAAATCTATATCAAAACAACCAAGCTGTGAAAAATGGTGTGGTCCCTGAAAAGCCAGGTGAAAAAAGAAGGGCAGTGGCCAAGAATTGTTGAATAGTTTTAATAATGACATGGTATTACTTTCATTAATTAAACCTTTAAGGACTACAGTAATTTACACAGTGCCTACCCTGAAAATCCACAAGTTTTATGAAATTTGCATATTCTATTACTTAGCAAGTTTGTAGCATCACCGAAACCCCAGGAAGTAGTAAGGGCTTATACAAACTGTAGTACAGATTCGCCTATCCATAATAAGCAGAACTATCTAAGTTATAAGTGTGTAGAACTTACCATTTTCAACTAACTGCAATTTTCTAACAACGGTGACGATCTGTCTTCTTCATGATGCGATCTGTTTCAAGCCATCATTTTACTACTTTTAAAGAATGTCATCACGTCATCTTGTATATCATTAGTTGCATCTCTAAAATTAATGAAGAGTGCCATGAAGTTTATTTTATCAATACCAGCAACAAGGCGAAAGTTATGGACGGATTTGTACAAGGTTAGTTTTATTGTTATGTAAACTTATAATCAAGAGTATATAATGGGGGGCCCTCCCCCATTATATACTCTTGTTATAATTAGAAAGCTAGTTTTTCTTAGCATTGTTTCACGTACTATATTTGCATTGTATATCAAAAGAATTGCATATTAATGGTGAATATAATGGCCTTTATTTCAAGCTCATAGCTTTAATTACTGTTGAGTTTATTTTAAGATATTAAGATAAGATATATGGTGTATTATTATTATTGACAGTATATACAACACAGTTCAGTAGATGCTGACAGTAGCACATCTGTCATATCTATGTCATTTTCTAAACACTACCACTTGACAATATAACATAACCAATTATCACTCCTCCACAATACTGTTATCATCTGTCTAGTAGTCATTACATGATGGATAGTAATGGACCTTATCTGTAATGATGTCACTAAATAACACACATGTATAAGGTTGTTGCCTGAGGTAATTAATTTTGAGTGGCTATAGCAAACAAGAGGGGCTCTATAATCCTGTCAGTGAATAATAAGATATTTTATCTCATTTTGTCAGTGAACACACACGCACACACACACACACACACACACACACACACACACACACACACACACACACACACACACACACACACACACACACACACACACACACACACACACACACACACACACACACACACACACACACACACACACACACACACACACACACACACACACACACACACACACACACACACACACACACACACACACACACACACACACACACACACACACACACACACACACACACACACACACACACACACACACACACACACACACACACACACACACACACACACACACACACACACACACACACACACACACACACACACACACACACACACACACACACACACACACACACACACACACACACACACACACACACACACACACACACACACACACACACACACACACACACACACACACACACACACACACACACACACACACACACACACACACACACACACACACACACACACACACACACACACACACACACACACACACACACACACACACACACACACACACACACACACACACACACACACACACACACACACACACACACACACACACACACACACACACACACACACACACACACACACACACACACACACACACACACACACACACACACACACACACACACACACACACACACACACACACACACACACACACACACACACACACACACACACACACACACACACACACACACACACACACACACACACACACACACACACACACACACACACACACACACACACACACACACACACACACACACACACACACACACACACACACACACACACACACACACACACACACACACACACACACACACACACACACACACACACACACACACACACACACACACACACACACACACACACACACACACACACACACACACACACACACACACACACACACACACACACACACACACACACACACACACACACACACACACACACACACACACACACACACACACACACACACACACACACACACACACACACACACACACACACACACACACACACACACACACACAAACTAAGACTCGCAGTATTGAGTTTCACAGCAAAGAAACTAAAATGCGCAAGCCCCAACAAACAAACATGACTATGAGTTATTTGCATGTAGCAGATAGTTTCACAATCTTCACAGTAATTATGTGATCTGTACCATTCTAAACGCTTCAGCTCATGAACCTAGGACAAGCTTTCAGCATAAAGTACACTTGTGTAGTACAGAGCACCCCAGAAGAGATGATGAAAACTGAACCATAACTGTTAGTACTGTAATTACTGTCTCTTCAAGTAGTTTAAATTGATGCTTATTTTCTGAAGAGTGTTCTACCAATGAATGACTGTACTTCAGTAAGCTGCTGAATCAATGTAAACTTTTCTTCCATTGAAGATTGTAACTATAATAGTACCAAGGTTTTCTCTCTGTGCCTTGACCTCACTTAATTTCTTCTTTAAATGCTTAACCAATAGCTGCAACCCTTAATTTCTACTAGCTCTTTCTTGACAAAATGTTGTCTTTAAAAAGTAATGTTTGCACTGCATACCTGTTCTTCCAGCAGTACAACTTGTGACTCCATCTCATAAACATGTGCCAAAAGTACTTTACTGTGGCACATTGAACATACTACCTTACACTGAGATCTGCACAGTACTGCATAAGGGTCTATCATTCTCTCTTATACACTTTAAATGTTCCATAAGCCATACAGTTTAGCTTGTTCAGTAGTATTAACTTTGCAAGAAAACTAACTGCTGTGATAAAGTACTCACTGTTACTAGATACTTCTTTCAGTTACATAACTGGCTCAATGCTCTGCTCTTTAATTCTCAGCTATAAGCTACAAACTGAAGTAGATACTAACAAAAGTCATTTTACTGACCCATTATAAGGTCTGTAGGACACCTGGTCCTAGTCTGTTTAAGTTAGTGTGTTTGAAAAGGTGGAAAAACATCCATGACTGGACCTGGCCAGCCTTGACACCTGCAGCCATCTGATTAACCCTCAAATGTTTACAGGAGTTTGCCAGGCAGTCAGGATATTTTCTCCTTGTCAATTTCATGCATATGTGTCCATAGGAACTCTAGAGAGTGACTTATTATCTCAAGGTACCCTGTGTGTGGAACCAAATAAATTATTTATTACTGTCCTGATAGTAAAGGCAGTGCCAAGGAGATAAGGTCGGAAATGCTGTGAAAACATGACAAAACTGCTTGTCTAGTCACACAATAATTTCACTCAGCCTCAGTCAGACTACTGCTGGTATATGCAATCGTGCTCTTTGTCATCTTGAGTACTGCACCAATGCCTGTGTCACTAGTGTTAGTGTCCAAGAGGAAAGGGTGAGACCAGTTGGGTAATGCCAAGATTGAGGCATACACCAGGCAAAACACTTTGAACAGTGTAAAGCTTCCTGACACTGGCTAGTCCATCGAAATTCTTTTCTCAGTAGACTTATGCAACAGGGAAGCAACTGTAGCCAAATCTTCGATAAATCTACTGTAATAACTGGCAAACCCAAGAAATTTTAATGGTTTTAGGTGTGGGCTACTCTCTTACTCACTGAAGGTCTCCTCTCAGCTGAAACAACATGTCTAAGAATGGCACTGGAGGTTGCTAAATTAACATTTGTTAGACCGGTCTTGTCCAATCATTCAAACACTTGTTGTAGATTATTAAGGTGCTCAACACACCAAACGTTATCAATACAGTCTATGCAGCTGCTCCACTGTAGCCCTGTTAGAACCATGTCCATTACTTGCTGGAAGGTTGCTTGGAGATTACATAGTCTGAAAGGCATGACAATGAATTCAAACAGGCCTTAATGAGTACAAAATATTGCCTTTTCCCTATGCTCTTTGTACACTTCAACTTGCCAGTACCCACTTTTAAGATCCACATGCTTTGATCCAGTAAGAGTATCTAGAACATTGTCTACTTGGAGAATGGGGTAAGCATCTTTGTGTGTTACTAAAATTATATACCTTCCAGTAGTCTATGCAAATATTAAGGAACCGTCTTTCTTTTACACCAATAATGAAGCTTACATTATATTTGAATCAAGACACACGGTAGTGTGTCGTGCGGCCCAAGAAGCCAGCGCGTAACACCCGTGAGTATATTGACAGGAAGAAAGAAAACGCAATGTTCGCACCTCCGTAGCTCTGTGCTGCCTCAATGAAACAAGACGATTTTTGCTGTGGACACTCCCTCCACCTTCAGTACTCCACATTCCAAATTTGAGCGAAATTGCTTCAAGCGTTCCCGAGATATGCGACTTCAAAAATTGGCTTAGTTTCTTCATTTTTTTTTCTTCTTATTTTTCTTCCTCTTTTTGCACACTTACAAAAACTGCTATAAAACGCGAACGCCATATCCGATCGCCTTGAAATTTGGCACACATAAAGGGGGTATAAAGGCACATCTCTGTACCAACTTTGGCTGGAATACGATAAACAGGCAAAGAGTTATGAGCGATTATTCACGAAAAATAACACCAATATGTTGTCACGCCTACAGGGTAAACCGCGTATGGGAAGAAGCTGAAAATCGGTGGGGGAATAGGTTAACTATTGAACCTCAACCCCTTTGTGGTTTGAAAGAAATCGAGCTAAAAACCAGGAAGATACAACGAAAAAACCAACAGTGTGTAACAATTATGTAATCGAGATTTGCTGATAAAAAACGACTGCTTGCCACGCCTACCAGGTAAAGCGCTTGGGGTAATGCTTTGAAAATCGCTGTACAGATGGAGTTATCATCTTAGAAAGGCTCTTCAATGGTGTAGAAGAATCAGACTTAAAGCCACGGAGTTATAACACGAAATCCAACTTGGTGTAGCAAGTGCGAGATCGAGATACTCTAATAGAGCAGTCATCCTAATAGAGCAGTCACCCGAAGAGAATTCAAGATATCAGCTAGAAACAAGTAACCTGTATAGACATCAGCTACAAACAAGTCACCCTGTAGAGAGATCAGCCACAAACAATTCACCCTGTAGAGAGATCAGCTAGAAGAAGTTACCTTGTAGGGAATTCATGCAACTATAGAAAGAGATAATTCAGCTAGAAGAAATCACCTTGTAGAGTTCAGCTACAAAGAAACCACAATGTAGAGTTCAGCTACAAACAAATCACCCTGTAGAGAGATCAGCTAGAAAAAGTTAACTTGTAGAGAGTTCAGCTACAAAGAAACCATCATGTAGAGAGTTCAGCTGCAAACAAATCACCTGTAGAGAGTTCAGCTACAAACAAATCTCCCTGTAGAGAGATCAGCTAGGAGAAGTTGCCTGCCTGCCTGCCTGCCTGCCTGCCTGCCTGCCTGCCTGCCTGCCTGCCTGCCTGCCTGCCTGCCTGCCTGCCTGCCTGCCTGCCTGCCTGCCTGCCTGCCTGCCTGCCTGCCTGCCTGCCTGCCTGCCTGCCTGCCTGCCTGCCTGCCTGCCTGCCTGCCTGCCTGCCTGCCTGCCTGCCTGCCTGCCTGCCTGCCTGCCTGCCTGCCTGCCTGCCTGCCTGCCTGCCTGCCTGCCTGCCTGCCTGCCTGCCTGCCTGCCTGCCTGCCTGCCTGCCTGCTTGCCTGATGTGCCTTCAGACAAGCATAACCTGATTATGGATAAGGCTATATATGGGCCTATTTTCACTGTTTGACAGCCTGGCAGATACCTTTTGACACACTGCAGTATGTACAATGCATGCATCATCTTTGTCCTCCTTTGTGTCCCATTTCTTTTTGCTAACAACTGAAGGAGTTGTTTCACAGTAGCGCATGTTGGCTTCTCTACATTTGAAAATGCATGGGAATTGTCCGTATTTTTTGTGATTACTGAATTGATTGCACAGGCTCATCACATACTGTTGTAACAGGCTGAGCACAGCTGAAGGTAAAGTGTAATGGCTACTTCACTTTTTAAACATTAATTGATAATCTGGGTGTGCATTCAGATGAAAACATTAACATTGGTGCCACATTTTCTTTTGATGTGGTATCCATGGTTTTACCAGTCATGTTGTTACAAAAATGTAATTATAAGGAAAATTATGAATTTTAAGTATAATTAGGGATCCTAGAAAAATGTAGGGGAACGAGGTGTTGTCTGCTCCTGCAGATATACTAGTGAGCATTCAATCCTTAATTCAGTCAAAGGTTTAGGGATTAAAATGTAATGTCCACAAGTGTGTCTGCAGTGTAGGCGACCTCCCTTGGTTTACCTAATCGAACTTAATGACTTATACTTGGCACAATAGTAACTATCCCAATAGCTTATGAGATACTTTACCAACTAAACAATAACGAAGTTTTAGGATGACTTGGTTATCAGCTATGATTTACACACATACAAGAAATTGTCTGAAGAGCATTGTATACATGTACATCACATTAGGTACATAATTATTTGTGTGAGTGTCCAATAAATTTGAACTTGTTGTGTAGTTTAGCAGGTCATCTGTTTGTGAGTAAACAAGTTAATTGACTACGTACAACTGACATTCACCACATGATTATTATTATAAAGTGTGGTAGTACTGTGTAGAAGAGTTATGAAGGTTTGAAATTTTTGGTCAAAAATATCATCCAAAAACCATCTTCAATTTTCCTTCATGACAGCTTAGATATTGGTTAGGCATGATCAAGTTTAAATGTGCCTTCATTGTGATCCTAAGCACTTTCATTAACCTTTACAAAGTTGAAAAGTGATTGAAGGAATTTTTCGTTGTCAACTGGCTGAAACATTGTTTTCTCATGATTTCTTTGATGGAATTTCTGTGTAAAATAATTATGGTGAAACAAGAGCTGATCAAGTGGTTGTGTCACTATTTGTACAATACCATCAAAAGATTTCATTTATAGTGTAAGCACTTGACATTTCAGCCTGTTGTTAGTTGGTAGAGTTAGTAGTGATGTGGATAATGTGAATAGTGTGGAATAAACTAAAGCCCACAATCAATTGTCATAAGTGTATGTATATAAGTAATCACCAATCCTTAATCACCAATCCTTAACCAAATAAATGTAGGAACAGCATGGGCTGTAACCCTCACAATTTTTGGAAAGGTTCCTTCACACAAGTGTTAGGACCTTGAAGAACAATTAAATGTGTATGAAGCCAATGGTGGATCCAGGATGGGGTATCTGGGCACCCCCCCACCTTGAGGAAGAGCCAGCCATACTTCTGATTAAAATACTAAACTTTGTCAGACCAAGATCAGTTTATAAAACTTATGAAAATATAGCTAAAATTCACCTGAAACCATAGTGAACCAAAGCCAAATCAACTATGAAATTGTCACCCAACACCATCATGTTTACTAAACGCTTCTAAAAATAATTGTTTATCATGTTGCTGTTGTTTAAGACATTCAGAGTCTTTTACACAGCTTTACAACCATCTGCAAAGGCCAAAATGGCAAAAATCAACAGTGAGACACAACTAAGAGGTGATTATTTGCTGCTTCAATAATGCAGCAACTAAAGAGAATCTGACTCTCCCCAACCACCTACAACTTAGCCTGTTTGTGCTCCTCCCCTTGCCAGCTCCTGGATCCGCCCCTGGAAGCCATTCAAGATGTATGATGTATTATTGACATTGACAGTAAAGCACAGTTCAGTAGGTGCTGACAGTAGCACATCTGTCATATCTGTGTCATAAACACTACCACTTGACAATATATAACATGACCAATTATCACTCCTCCACAATACTATTATCATCTGTCTAGTAGTCATTACATGATGGATAGTAATGGACCTTATTTGTAATGATTCCAAAATAGTGTTTGGATTTTTACAAAGGGGTACACACTATACACATACCCACACCTTCTTGACTGCATATCAGGAGATCTTCATCCAAGAACCCTTGATGGAAAATATCCACTAGAGTAGCCAAACCTATTTGTCCCTATGTGATAATCATTGTATCTGAGTTAATATTGCCTTGATAAGAAGTAATGTACTATGTCACTGTTTAGATAGCACAGTTTTATATACACATTTTTTATTGATATAAAGTAGTGTGCTAATCCTTGTTTGATACCTTTACACAAGCTTATAATAATCTGATTGCTGTTGATACACAGTAGATTATGGAGATTTAACTGATTCGTTTGAACAGCATAATAAACGTACTTAATGGATCAGTTGTTTTTTCCCCTTTTGACAGAGTCTTCGGTGTGATAAACACAGTGGCCAATGTATATATCAACTGTTCTATTAAAGTGTAATACTGACTGTTCTATTAGAGTATATCAATCTTCTTACAATATAATAGCTGTGACCATGATTCAAATACAAAAAAGGTCTCCAATTAGTTTGGAAAGCTGCACTGACTAAGACAGTCAGTGACTCACACTACACTTCGGTTAGAGCTGGGCAATAGTGAAATTATTACAAGACAGTCGATAGTGACAACCACAATAACCATATGTATCACAATAGTACTTGAAGGACAGGTAGGTGCATAGTGTAAGAAATTCGCCTATCACTTGTACCAACAGTCTATAGTAGTGTACTGAACAACTAGCAAGCAACTATACCTGTGTAAAATGTTAGTCAATTGCAAAATTACACTTGAAAAATATTAACAACATACCTGACCAAATTCCAGAGCAACAATTCTTTTACTTTTAAATTGTCGCTCACAAATCCAAAAGTTATTTTACTTGTTCAAGAACTACACATTATTGGTAATTTAGTATTAATCTTCTAAGCAGTTTAGATTAGTATTGAGCAAGATAGATCAGAAAAAAGAATTGATGGTAAGAAAAAAATGGGAAAAAAAGCAAAATAGTTAACACAAGAGTACATAATACACCTGTATGTTATAGTATGCAGTTAGTGGTAACATGTACTGAACTGGATTATTTAGTCACCATGTCACTAGGGAACTGCAATGAAGGCCTGTGTAGCAGTGAGTCATAAACTTGATAATAAACTGTGGAGAATAATGTGAATATATAATATGAAATAAATTAACACCATATTGAATTATTATATGTAAAGCTATGTAAGAGTTCAGTAAACCTTAACTAACCAGTCCTGGTAAGTACTGTTGACAATCATCGTCTTCTACAATTTTTGGAAAAGTTCCTTCACACAAATGTAGGACCTTGAAGGACTATTGAGTGTGTATGAAGCCATTCAAGATATATAATGTATTATTGACATTGCAACACAGTTCAGTAGGTCCTGACAGTAGCACATCTGTGATGTCTATTGTCACTCCTCAGACTCATAGAAATTATCTTTTAACAACCTCTTCAAATTAAGGTGACACATCCACAATAAGGACAATGATTGTTGTCTCAACAGGTCCAGCTCCATAATACCTTTCAAAGAGGAAAACCTCTGTATTGTAGTAAAATGTTCTTGTCTGTTATAGAGAGGTTCCACTAACATTCCATAAAGATTCTTATACACTATTATTTAATTGTATTGTATAGGCCAATGTGATGATGGAATACTCTATTGATGAAGCTTGTTCACTGCTTGCCATGACTTAGCATCAGCCAAAACACATGTACACTGACCCAGGTACAAGAAAATGTGAGAGAACAAACCATTACTACTATCCTTTTGGAATAAAATATGTGGTGGTGTGTGTGTGTGTGTGCGTGTGTGTGTGTGTGTGTGTGTGTGTGTGTGTGTGTGTTGTGCATGCGTATTGTGTGTACGTGTAGTGTATTAGTTAACAACAAACAAATTAGTATTATACTCAAAATTGTACCTAGCGTACTTTTGAACAGTGCTCAAAAATCAAGCCTATTATGCTCAAAATGATACTTTCAAAATCAAGGTTATGCTTGAGAAATGGCTATTTTATTAAAGTACATTATTTTTCCTGACTGCTGCTGTATTAGAGTGACTGCTGTATTAGAGTATCTAGATCTTTTACTAAATGTGAATAACCAACCAACAAAGTTAAGTCAGCAGCAGAGCTGAAAGGTTTGAAGACTGAATAGATTGCTTTGAGAGTGTAGCTGCTGTAAACAGCTGGAGCGACAGTGAGAAGGTACTGTGGCTAAGGGTAGCGTTAAAAGGGAAAGCTCATGTGGCATACAATCGGTTGTCTCACGAGACCCAGGAATTATATAAGGCCAGTGTTTCTGCTCTGAGAAATTGTTTTGAACCATGCACGTAGTTATAAGATTAACTTTGAATACAGAGCAAAACATGATGAGGAAAGTTGGGCAGATTTTGGCAATGATTTGGTAGTGTTGGCAGACTGAGTGTACTCAAATTGGCAGCCGGAAGCAAGGGAACTGCCAGCGCTTGATCGATATCTAGTCAAGATCAGTTATCCCCTCAACAGATAAGTTTTTATGTTAGACAGCGATGCCCGAAGACCGATGCCCGATGCCCGATGAAGCTGTCACTGCGACTGTGGAATTTGACTTTCTTTTGCTGGGCATTCATTCTAACCAGGCACTATGCGACCTGTATGTCAGTAACTGAGAGGAACTGAAGCACAGTGAACGCCAGTAAAGATAGTATATATTAAAAATTATGAATTAAAAAATGAAGTAGGGATCCAAGTGATAAAATGTAGTGAAACAAGAGATGAACAATGGTACCTATCACAGTATAGCTCAGTGGGAAATCCATACTTTTGGCATGGTATAACAATTATTATTAATATTTTGTGTTCAATGCTAAAGTAGGGATTTAATGCCAAAGTAGGGATTTTCCACTGAGCTATGCTGTAATAGCTACCAGTGTTCATCTCTTGTTTCACTACTTTTTATCACTTGGATCCCTACTTCATTTTTAATTCATAATTTTTAATATACTAGTTTGTTTAGTTAGTTTGTTTGTTAAAGCATACAGCTAGCTATAAACATGTGACTATTCGATTAGGATGACTGCTGTATTAGAGTATCTCGAGTTATGCGTGCTTGCCCAAAAAGGGGTATGGTCATTGTGGTTTCGATCGATTATTAGACTAGAGTATCTTGAATCAGCCTACCAACTTGGAGGTGTGTGGTCACAAATACAGCTAGCATAAAAGGGGCGTGTCATCATGGTCTCGATTGATAATGCGTAGAATGAAGAATGGCCGTGATCTTGTGACCTTTCGTGGATTACCAGTACCTCCGTACAGTAGCTAGTCTAAATGCCTTAAATAATTTTGTGGCGTCTATTATGCTGCTTAATAAAGAAAGTGTTGATATGGAAAATTAACACCTCGATATGATTTCGTTGGATGAAGAAGACAAGCAGCCTGATTGAAGGTAAAAGAAAAGACAAGGCACACAGGGCGTACACTCATCAGAACCCCAAAAGGCACATCCCACCGGTGAGTTTGTTGTTGTGGCGTAAAATGGTGACCATGTGCAGCTTCGTTTGGGCTCTAGGCTTGCGACTGTGGTCAGGCAGTGAGTGAGACAAAATTTCGAGTTTTGACAATTTTTTAATAAAATTCTATATCCAGCTGCCAGTAAGCGTTTTCTTTTTTTAATGCTACATTTGATGTTAGATGGACTAAAATAATTCTATAAAGATGATTTTCGTCACATAAGAAGTTTCTAAGCTGGTTTTTAAAGGTGGTATTTTTGGTGGCACGCATCACTTTTGATGCCAACTCTGCTCTACCATATGTGACCGAATTTTGGAAAACCGTCGATATACGCACAACAGTACTTTTGTAATAAAACGCATTTAAAAACTATAGGTAAAAACGCAAGCTCCAGGAAAAAATTATGCAAGTTTTTATCGCCTCGCTGGTGGGCGAATTAAGCCGCCACTGGATAATTCCTGGGTATCATCGTGTTCGCCTGTCCATAGGGAGTACAAAAACCTTTGTTTCATCTTCATACACGAAACGATTCCAAAGTTACAGACGTTTGTTTACGTTGTGGTGATGAAAGAATTTACCGACGATCGTTTATCAGTGAATTTGCAATCCTTCTCAAACAAAGAAACATGCCTGGGGATAAAACTATACCTTGGTGGATGCACAACTTCATGGCGAACACAATGAGCCAAGATTCAATTTCGTACATAGTTGTATCAGTACGTTATGATGGTTTATGTAAGCGCCTGTAGATTCTTTTCTCGATAGCTTCTGTACATATCAAATTATTTGCTCATCCGGCTGTCTAGTGCTGTATTTCCAACGCTGCTTAACTTAAGAAGCTGAAATTTGGCTAGTCCATTCCTCTGTCCCTGTAGAAAACAAAGAACAAATAAAATGAATTTTGAAAATTGTGCGGATATCGACGGTTTTCTAAAATTAGGTCACATATACTGTTTAATATTGGAAATGCCCCAGAAACTAGCAGATAGTTTAGGAATTCTTGAGGTAGCTGCAGCAGGACTGAATCTAGTAGATGGGGGTGCTGAAACGGAACGCACTACCACCGACGTAAACCAGTATGCAAAAGGCAATATTTTACGGATCAACCTCAACATCCTAACCAGCTCCAGCTGAGTGAGATCAAGCTCAGTTTAGCAAATTGTGGTGATTGTAAACTGAACAAATGTGCATGTACTACAATCTCAATTAATAGTGTTAGCAGTTATTATTTGTCGGGTATGTGTGAAATTCTCCTGTGGCATTTTTAGTACGTAGATACTGGAGCTGGAGTTTCGCTTATACGTCAAACTGTTTGGGATAGAGCTAAACCAGCTGATGGTAAACTGGAGGCTAAGCTAGCACGCAACCTGGTGAGTGTTGATGGTAACCCGGTCAATATAAATGGTTCAGCTGTCATTCCTTTCACAATAGCGGGCTTACCATTTTAGCAAGAGTTCATTATCACTGAGCAGATCATTGCTGATGCCATCCTTGGCGTGAACTTCCTTGAATCAAACAAATGTGTTTTGAACTTGGCAAATAAAGAGATGTCAGTAGGACACCACGGTGTGCTACCACTTGTAAGTAATCCTTGCCACACCACACAGAGTCCAGTCAAGCTTACAGTAGTAAACACACTGGAAATCCCAACCAAAAGTGAATTAGAAATATTAGCTCGTATCCATACTACTTCAGTTGGTGGAACATGGTTAGTTGAGGGGGAAAAGCAGTCCTCTGTACTGGTAGTTTGAGCAGCAGTGATGCCTTATACCAGTTAGAATAATAAACACCAGTTTAGTGCCAACAACCTTGCACAAAGGAACAAAACTGGCTATGGCTGAAAGTATTGATGAAGTGGGTATCAGTGCTGTGCAGGAATTTCCACAAGAACAGTCCACCACTAGCCCTGACCTTACATTGCATACACTTTTACCTGATATACTGAGCCAAGATCAATGAGATACTTTTATGGCACTTTTAGCTTGATATTCTAACATCTTAGCCAGCCATGCAGAAGATCTTGTACTGATGTTCTAAGCCATCATATTTACACTGGAAATGCTCAACCAATTCGCCAACCTGCAAGAAGAGTTCCACTGCCACACAGAGGGAAGGTGCAAGAGCTACTGAATGACATGTTGCAGAAAAAAGTAATTTACAATACTGCAATCTGGCTAAAGCAATGATTGTGAATTGCCCACCCCTTTCCTGAGTACTCCAGGTGTGTTACCTGTTCGAAATGTTGGTTCTAGGAGATCTAACATTCTTTTAAATTTGATGCGATCAAGCGTCACAAAAGTAATGTGTGAGAAAAGTAAACTGTGCCCCCTCAATAATGAGGTCACTGTCATCATTGGGATGGCTGGGCAGTGCTCCCGATAACAGCTAGACAATGAACAATTTCCAGACAATGTCTGTATTTGGCCAGACACGTTGTCCTATCAAGAACCCAAGCCCAGGGTCACCACAGGGTGTGCATATTTGGTTGACTGTTTACTTCACCAATAATGTCTGTCTCTTGGTTGAACATTCAAGCCACCATGCCACAAATGTACCAATGTCAACACCTCTGCTGTACAGAAACCTTACAAAGTTACTTTATTAGCGTCTCAAGAATGCTATCCTCAGCATCACAAAAGTATTGCCTACAGACAGAGTACTTTACATCAGAGAATGCCTGCTATAGGCAGTGTGATATCAGCCATCTGTGTCTGTACAAAGTGTAATATGTTCGGAAAAGTTTGGTTCATACAGACATTTGTCCTGGCACTTCAGAATTCTTATCGAGAACACTGCTAGGCTTGTTGGCATCATCATACAGGAATACACCTGCTGAAATAGTGTACAGTGAGATCTGACATGTAAGTAGATCTTCCCTCTTTAATGTTGATGAGGGCCCTAAGCTGATGTACGTAAAAGACTGACTGCAGGGGCTACGGTGTCTGATATAGTATTGAATGTAATTGGTTGACTGGCACTAGTTTGTTGTCCCAAATTATTTATTGTTCCAGGGGTTCCTCCTGTCTCACGCATATGGACGATGGCCACTGGTGATGGAATCCTTGCAATGGCTACTCGATTGCTCTGTTTATTATTTTTATATTACAAACACAACAATGTATGAATGCATCCATGCGTGTAGCCACACATAGTACAGATATGTGATCACAACATACATGTTAATAGTAAAAGGAAATCTAGCTACATAATATTATGATGAATTATCCCTGCTACATACTGAGTTAACCCAGGTATTTTATAATGGGTAGAGGGGATGGGGGGTTCAATTTGCACAATGAACCAAACTCATTGCCACCTTAACCATTACACACTTTATTCATCAACCATTAAACACCAATATCACTAGCAGTACTCTCCAGTACAACAAACCAAATGCTAACACTAAGAAGGCACTACGAAGGTGCATGTGTCCCGTGGTGGACCATTACAGCGCCACCCACAGAACCAGTGGGCCCACAGACCAAGGAGTGTAGATGGCTACTGGTCCCTTAGGTACCGAAAGGAGACGTCTAAGTTGCCTACAACACATCAAAGAACAATTTCATTGTAAACATACCTGGAATCAGTGTGGGATGGACCCCTGCACTACCTTACCTGGCGATCTCTCTGACCAGTGTGGGAATAACATCGTTCATTGATGGGTCTTGCTTGAGGTTACTGCTGCAACCTGCTCCATCAATCACCATTTGTTATTGCCGCCTGTTCCATTGTTTCAGCTGGACCTGATACTGTTTCTGCTGCCTGACCCAGTGCCACAGTGTTGTTGTAAAACTGCCTCAGGCCTTGTTTCTGTCTTTCACTGAGTGCTGACATTGCTGGGCAGGTCACGAGCTCCCAGTCTAATTCAGTACGTTTTCAGTTCTCTCGGAGCATCGTGGGCTAGCAGCAACTCTACACTTGCCACAAAACAAAACAGCCTTGCCATGCCTTTTGACACTATTCTACGCACCTTTTGTCCAATTCATGTTCAACAATTATTCTCCAGTTAATGATTGCCCCATTTCTTATTGCCATCCCTTTCCATCCTTGATCATGAATGTTGGCGATACAAGCTGTGCCTGCTAGACTGAAGTGCATCACACTCAGCCCACTACCATAAGGTCAGTATCACACCATCAAAGAAAACCCATCATATACAGTCGCTAAATTAACTTACGTAGTTTAACTGGTTAAACTTCATTAAGCGTGCTTATGGATACTAACTCACCACTTCCCAGAAAAAAGCAAGTCATAATTGAGCGAAACTACTCCATATGTTTAATTACACATCAAAGATTGTCCCATGAAGCGCAATAGTGAATGAATCAAACCTTGAGAAAATTGTTTATGGTGGCTCTTGCAAAAGAGGTGGAGTTCCAAGATTTGTACTGAAGAAACTTAACTAGCCAAAGAACTTGTGATAGTAGGCTGTGGAACTAACACAGTCTAAGATATAAGTCTCAAAGATGGGTGCTTGTGCTAACGAATATGCGAAGGAGAAGGAGAATAATATGATATTTTCAGCAAAATTTCATGCGGTGTTACTACAATATAACAAGGATTACTCACATACGCAGTAATACACTTATATAACAATATACCAAAGGTTTTGTGTTTTTTAAAACAAAAGAATAGTTTTAATGGTAGGTTTTAGGTGTGCGTTCTATTAGAGTTTGTCGTTTGTGTAAATAACTCACAGTAGTCGCATGCCCTACTTTTCTTTGCCATGCGACTCACTGCCATTAGTCTTGCAGGCCTTAATTTAATTTTTAAGGTGCCGAGGACAAATGTCCTTACATATTCACAAATGTACAGACATAGAGTCAAATTGTACAGACATGAGCTAGAGGAGCACTTTATATGCACTGCTGGAATTGGAATAGGGAATTTCCATTGACTGTTTTGAGGTTAAATACAACCACATAGCTGCAACATATCACCAGGCTGTGGTCACTACAGCTGCTGGTGATAGCAGTACACAAAGGGGAGGTGGCATTGGTAAATCCTTGGGTTGGGAAAATGTAGCATCTCCTAGCAACCAAGTGACAGTTATTGTTAGCACTACAAACAAACATATACACATCAGCTTTTATGGTACCACTATTGGTTTTACAAGGACATGTGTGTCCGCCCAAAACTAATTATGTGCAGACATTGTGCTATTTGTGCGGATTTTGTCCGTTGACCGCACGTTAATTTAAGGCCTGTCTTGATTTCAATTCCGGTTTTTTTCATTGTTGACTGAAGAGTTTAAAAATGTGTAAAACTATTTGTGACCTGATCTTGGAAAACCTCCCTTTTTGGCACATTGGTTAATTTCTGTTTTATAGCTTAAATGAGCTACGTAGTGTTCATCTATCTTGTGTTAACATTTTAGCTTAATACCTTAAAACAATCCTGAGATATGGCCGATTTACTGTCTTGTATGTGACAAACGAACTTTTATAGTGAGTGATTAAGGGTGACAACTGGTGACAAATCATTTTATTTATGAATAATTCCATTCCATCCATCTAAATACTTTGAAAGAGATTTCTGTTAGTTTAATGAAGTATTCTTGGTACTTTTGAACGTCATGTATCATTGTCTAAGACTTATTTTTAGCCCAGGGGCGGATCCAGGGGAGGGGCTTTGGGGGCTGAAGCCCCCCCTTCACTTTTAGGCTTTATTTGATCAATACGCTGAGGATTATAATGAAATTTTGTCTTAACATAATTGTATGATCACTAATAATACAAAACCACCTTATAAGCATCTTTCCAAGGTATTATCAGTGGATTTATGCTAAAGTTTATGTAACAAGGACCCGGATTAGCATTGGAGGTGTACAAGATCGAGATACTGTAATAGAGCAGTCAGCTAACTACTCTAATAGAACATTCACTGGAAGAATTTAGTTGATTCTGATATGGAATTTTTCCAAATCTGCCTGCACCTATACACACAATGAAGTGCATTGTTCTGTTTACAAGGCTTGATTTACCTACTTGTGTAGTTAATATGTATGGCAATACTTAATTCAGGTACACAATTTCCATTGAAAATGCTTTCAGATTCAATCTCGTATCATTCAAATTTCAAACTTTTCCACTTTCAACATTATTATTCTAACATGCATCTATTGTTGTGCAATTGTGAGAGGGTGCATCATGTGCTATGTTGTTAGTACCTACCCAAACTTTTCCATTAACAAAATGCTTTAGAGAGCCATACCTATATAATCTAAAGGCAGTATATAAATATCTACAGGCAGAGATATGAATTTTATGTGAAAATGTCTCCAAATTGCAGTATTTTAGCATCTATTTTTCAAATTTTTCCTGGGGGCATGCCCCCCTAGTTCCAGCATGCTCTTTGCACACCTCTACTCAAGAGATTAGTACCTTCAGTTAGCCCCCCCCCTTTTATAAATCCTAGATCCGCCCCTGTAGCCATTCCAGCACCTGAACAAATCACCCAATTTGTAAGTTAATTGATGTTCCACACATGTGAAATTACCACATGGTCTGATATAATCATCCATATCTCCTAGGAAAAAGAAGCTCTGGGTGTAAAAGTTCACAGCAAGAAAGTTTAATAGTTGGTTTTCCAATATCTGGTCACATTTATGTAGCATCTGTTTTTCCCCAATGACATTTGTCTCAGAAAACAGAATTTAATAAACTAGTTGGATTTTTGCTCAGCATGTCACAAATGATTGAACGAATGAAATTTTCTGCTAAGTAAGTAGTATGTTTTCTCATGATTTCTTGTCGGAATTTCTGTGCAAAACTATATTATTATAGTGAAACAAGAGCTGATCAAGTGGTTGTGTCACTATTTGTACAATACCATCAAAGATTTGATTATAGTGTAAGCACTTGACATTTCAGCCTGTTGTTAGTTGGTAGAGTTAGTAGTGATGTGGGTAATGTGAATAGTGTGGAATAAACTAAAGCCCACAATCAATTCTCATATGTGAAGAGTAATCCTTAACCAACCATGAATTTCATAAGTATGGAATTTATCCCTCACAATTTTTGGAAAGGTTCCTTCGCATAAGGGTTTCTGTGTAACAGTGTGGTATTAGCAGACATAATAGTACTCAACATGCCTTCCTTACCAAAGCGACCATCAGCATCCTGTTTTATAATAGCAGCTATTAACCAGTTTAAAGGCTTCTTAGCCAATAACTGACCTGACCTACACTACACTACACTACACTATTTAATTGTCCTTCAAGGTTCTGCAAGTTAACTGGTTAACTGCCAGTTACTGTATTGGGAACCAGTTAACCAGTTTTGATATTATCATGAAGTTCACAGCTCTAGAGCCTTCCAGATTGTATGATGTATTGACATTGACAATAGTGGTATGTGATATCAGGATTTTGATTTTGATGTGATATCAATCAATAATCAGTGATTTCGATTTGATTTTGATGTATAATTAAATTATGTGGGTGATTAATTGCATGGGAAGTCAATATTTACCATTACATAGTACTACTAACAAGCCTGCTAATTTTCACAGAACTGACCTTCATTTTTAGAGCAATTGCACAATCACAGACCAAAATGCTGTAACTATAAAAAATAGCGAAGTTAATATAAAGATCGTTAGTTGGACCATGTGTCTCACAGGCCTTTGTATGACCTTCTGGTATACAGACTCTGCCTTTACCAGGTACTTTAATCATAATCATAATACATTAAAACGTCATTAATACATTACTATGCTTCAACACGCAATGTTAGAAAAGTTGCAATTGTGGGATGGAGTTTATATTGTTATCATTTTTGTACTAAGTTAAGCCAACTAACTTCACTATTGGGACAGCAAGTAAGTTATTATATTAAGTTAAGTACTTAGGACTGTAAGTTACTAACCTATTTCAACATAGCAGTAGTAGTTTGCTGTTCCATGGTCTGTTCAAAGGCTGATACCCGGTGGGTAGAAATACGCATCCACAATTGCCCAAACAATTATTTTGTGCCTTCATTATCCTTTAGTAACAACCAACTAGTCTATCTTAGCAAATGTACTAAGCTTAGCAACCACTACAGAAATGAGTCCCACAATACAAAGCTCTATGTCGCTCAATATAACGAGTCAAAGCGCCTCGATTCTTTGGACTGGCTGGGTATCAAAGTCATTGGCAAACTGCTTTCCCATGATATTTCCCAGGCAATATGCCAGTTAAACACCAAGCGGCACCATTGAATGCCCACGCTAAAGTGGTATATAGTCTGTTATTATTTGCTATAGTTAGTAGTGATGTGGATAATGTGAATGGTGTGGAATAAACTAAAACTCACAATCAATTGTCTTACATGAATGTATATAATAAATCACCATTCCTTCACCAACATGCTAAACAGTTGTGGGCATCTACGTATCTGCTCTCACAATTTTTGGAAAGGTTCCTTCACACAAATGTAGGACCTTGAAAGACAATTTAATGTGTATAAAGCCATTTAAGATGTATGATGCATTATTGATATTGACAGTACAACACAGGACGCAGTTCAGTAGGCGCTGATATTAGCACATCTGTGATGTCTATTGTCACTTCACAGATTCATAAAAACATACTGTGAAGTGTCTTTTAACAAACTCTACAAATTAAAAGCATACATGTAATAGTTGTAACACGGGCATGAGGGCTTTGCCTGATATGTATGCCCGACTGCCAGACGGCCACAGGCCCAAGGGCAGAGGGTATACATATCAGGCAAAGCCCAAATTCCCCGTGTTACAACTAATATGTAACACCTATTAGGCTGATAGCCTGTACAGGGTGATCAATCACCCAAGCCAATATGAGTGCAGCCACTGGATGTATTATATTTACATACCTAAAATTTTTGATTATGGGTCAGCAGCTAGTACGTTCTGGTTATGTTTGGTTATGATAAACGGACGTTTCCTAGAGATATCACGGAGAATTTCCGTTACACAAGTTTAATGTTTTAATCAGTGCTATTGAATCATTTATGGGAAAACTACGCAGTTCACTAAAGGCCTAGACAGGTAAGCTAGCTTGTACAGTGGTTACTCTGTGTAAAGTGGTAGCTTCATGATGGGTATGTGTCTGTATTCGAAAACGTGCAGAAACGATTGAATAAATAAGCTGTAGCACTAGTTTTCACCTTAGCCCAACGTTTTTCAACTCATAGGATGGCGAGGATAACAAAATGTTCTCCGTCTGTGTGGTTTTTTATGGCAAAATCCAAGTTGTGAATCCTAATCACGTGAGTATTATTCGATCCCCACAATTGATTTTGGCATCTACATCTATTTAATCAGTGCCCAGTTGTAGCCCGGCTACATTTCGTATGTAGCCCGGCTAGCTGGGCTACATACGAAATGTAGCCCGGGCGGTTCCTTTGATCTGAGGTGTGAAAGTGTTACATATATAAATAAACATCCAAAATCAAGACAACAATTTCTGTCATAGTTGAACATTTGTATTGCAGTAAAAAGTTCTTGTCTGTTATAGAGAGGTTCCACTAATGTTTCATAAAAGGACTCTTACACACTATTATTTAATTGTCATGTTATTGCACAGGCCAGTGTGATGATGGAATACTCTATTAATGAAGCTTGTTCACTGCTTGCCAAGAACTTAGCATCAGCCAAGAAGATACCAACCCTGATACAAAAGATCTGAACTTTATCACAGACCAAACCACTACCACTGAAGTTAGTATCTTTTTGGGAGTGAAATATGTGTAGTGTGTGTGTGTGTGTGTGTGTGTGTGTGTGTGTGTGTGTGTGTGTGTGTGTGTGTGTGTGTGCATGTGCGTGTGTGTGTCGCATGCATATATATATATTGTGTGTGTTTAGTGTATTAGTTAACAATTAACATGCAAATACAATGTTTATTCAACAATAACAAAAGACATTACAACTGAAATGTGAATCAAAGGAGGACAAATGACTAGGCTATAGATTTTGCAAGATCATTTAGAGTTGTGTCAATGGGATGGAGTCAGTGCTAGATGGTTGAAAGAACGAACAAATATAAATTGGTTAGGAAGCATTAACTTAGCCCACGCAGCTTCAGCATCTGAAAGAAGTGAGGGTTGTTCAACAACTGGTAGAGTTTATGAAAACGAAGAATGATCACTGCTGCTATGAAGAAGTGTGTTGTTACTATAATACTATTAAATAAGTGTAGTCAGGGATTAAACCAATGACAAACTGTTGGGTGATACTGATTTGTATGCACGTGTGTACCCAATGCTGACTGCTCACTTGGCCTGAAAGTGGTAGCTTGTAGCCCTTGTAGATAGCTCTACATGTCAATGATAAGTTTGAAGGAACAGCAACAGAATAAAACCAGTAACAGTTTTAAAGAACCTAGGCCAATATTTGAGAGCAGGTGTTTGTTTTCCTTATGTAGTGTAGTCCTCTATTAGTCTGATGTATAGCTGTCAACCTGAAACCCGGTGTTTGAGAATAGATTTTATACCCCTATAGTTGTACCTGTTAGTTTTAGGTCAATATCTTCTTCCAGGGTTGAATAGTGATTTGAATCTTATTAAGCCCCATTGGAACTCTCACTCAAAATTGTTAAAATACCCCAAATAACCATAGCCATTTTATTTCATGACGTCATTTGGAATACGGGCTATTGTGTAAATTGACATTTTGTAGACACTGGCATCTTTCACAGTTAGGAACCTGCCAATTATAGTGGCATAATAATGTGCATGTAATAGGTGCCTGACAACATTGAGCATAATGCTAACATAATAGGAAGAAGACTTGTGATATCTTGCTTATCAAAATACATCACAGAAAAAGATTGACATACTCTAACAAAAGAGTCAGTAACTCTAATAGAATAATCAGGTTACTGACTGTTCTATTAGAGTATATTGATATTTTCTGTGACATACATTTCGACAAGCAAGGATTTACAGCCTGTGCTTCAACCATTTACTATTTTTCCCATAAAGTGCAAATCTATGAAAAATGTGGGAACTAAGGTAAGAATATTGAGCATAAATTGAGGCAAAAGTTTTGAGCAGTGCAGCATAGCATAATAGGTAAAACAATGAGCATAATTGGCGGGTCCCTATTCATAGTGATCAGCTGCTTGTTCTCCAAATGTCATGTACCCATGGCATCACGTGATCAGTTTAGGAAACATGGCCCAGTGCACTTTAGTAAGTGATAAACAGTTGAAATACTCTGTTCCTTTGATTTTACATCTCACTGTGGTCTGATCTTGGTAAATACTTAATCCAGCCATGTTTTAATCCAGCCATGTTTTAATCCAGCACTCTGATCCAATGCCATTTCCTCATGTAAACACCTGGTATCACAAAATAGACCAAGGTACACAAATTTACAGATTACTAGCTATTTAAAAAATTAAAAATTTCAAAAGGAAGTAGGAGTTGATATAATATAAATGCTACAAAAAGTAAGGAAACAAGCTCAAAAACGTTACAGCTGAAATGAGAAAGGATCCAGCAATAAAAAGTAAGGAAACAAGATTAGACAACTACTTGCTAAAATGAGACACACTTTAATGCCTACTTTTGGCTAGCATCTTTAAATGAGACCATCAAATTAGCCAAAAGTAGGGATTAAAGTGTGTCTCATTTTAGCAAGTAGTCGTCTAATCTTGTTTCCTTACTTTTTACTGCTGGATCCTTTCTCATTTCAGCTGTATCATTTTTGAGCTTGTTTCCTTACTTTTTGTAGCATGTATATATTATATCAACCCCTACTTCCTTTTGAAATTTTTAATTTTTTGAATAGCTAGTTTGTTAACTTTTTTTTTGTCTAGCTAGCTAGCTATGTTATACTCCTTTTGGTTTCCACATAGTATAAATATCACTTGAAGCAGTTATCTTCTACCTTCGTATGCAATAAGCGCCTCTAAAATAATTATCGTCTTGTCTTAAGGCTATTACACCAACTGCTTAAGGCTTCAGCTGCATTTCTAATGGCCTAAATGTTGATGATTTTACTGTAAAACATCGCTGGAGAGTCCACCATTATAAGAGCGGAACCCTCGCTTTAGATCTCGAAGTGGATCCGCTCCTCAAAGACATTATTAGCTAGCTACCTCACTAAACTGATAATTAAGACTATATAAAACAACTACCCAGTGTTAACAAATGGTAGAGACAACTCCTTGGGTACTACACCCGTTCACCCTCATCTTACGCACACATTTTCACATTTCGTTAAAATCATGTGTTTGGGTTGAGGCGTGTGTCGCAACTATTAAGTGCCACAACTATTAATTACTGTTCGAGAAGAACAAAGAAGTGGATGAATGATGAAAGCAAACAGCATGGTGCAGTGGACAGAACATAATCGGAACAACAGATTTGTGAATCCACCGTCATTACCTTGACTGTCTAAAATTTCTGGAGCCGTACACGTAGCATTACCGGGTCTTACAGCAGGCAGGCTGGCAGACGAAATGTAGGTGAATTTTGAAAATTTTAAAACTCACTGTACGTCGAAACATTTGACTTTTCGCTTTGTTTACCCAAGATACAGCATCACTATTACAGTACTAATACATTCCAGGTGGTTTTTCGGGTAAAACTTATTGCAAGGCCATTTTTTAAGGTGCGAAAATCCACGAAACCATATGATTTCTTACCAACACCTACTATATAGTACTATCGTACTATATGATATTGAGAATCATACCAGAGGCATAACAGTTGAGAGGTAGGTCTGGTGGTGCCTATCCCTTTTTACAGACAGTTAGCATGCGTGATGGCTTCCCTATGTTTGTGACAATAATTGTCCATATTTTCTGTGGATTGATTGCTGTGGTGCTCCTTGTATTGTTATTCATTTGTAATACTGTGTAACAAGCTGAACATAGCTGAAAACAGAGTGTAATAGTTATTTCACTTTTAGTAATTGATAGGTAGGGTGCATGTTTAGATGAAAACAATTACTCTAGTGCCATTCTTTCTTTTGATGTTGTATATGCAATTATTATTATGTTATGTACGAAAAAGTAAACAAACAAGTACAAGGAAAATAGTAGAGATTTTAACCTTGATTAGGGATCAAAAAAACAATGAAGATCATCTACACCTGTAGATATATAGGTGGACATTGAACTAATTCAGTCATCTGCAGGTATAGGTGACCCATTCTTTGTTTTGTTAATTGTTTCCTGTAATTCCTAATTGAGAACATTTTCATACTTTCCCTTGTACTTGGGTAGAGGTCTATGATCAGTGTAATGTGTGTTTGTTGTTATTATTGAACACAATGAGTAGATCACTTTGAATGTGTTTATTATTAATAAGGAAAATTTGATAGTGTCAAATTTGATGGCTGTATCACCAAATTTAATATGTCACATCATTTTTAATATCTAATAATTGTGATCGGTTCTACAAAAATAGGGCATGTGGGCACCAACTACACTCCACCACAAAACTGCTCATATCTGTGAAACCCTGACACAATCATACAAGCCTAAATTTACAAGATAAAGCATTGAATGAGTGAAATGTGTGCGTACTATTGAAAAAATTTCGTAATTGTTTGAATGCCATTTTCTTAGTGAAGGAAGGGACTAACAAAAAGACACTGGATATCATCTTATTCTCCTACTCAAGCTGACTTCGATAATCTTTGTTTCGTTGCAGTAGACTCAAGGACACACAAGTTATGGGTACTATATTCATCCATGTTAATCAAGAAAGCTGTTCAAGCTTAGAAATGTTGACAATAAAGTTATGTTTTACCACAACATAAACAAACACACTGTAACTCATAATTATTTGCTTAGTGGAACAAAACAAAACAAAGATGCTCTTACTCTCCATGAAGAGATGAATGCAGTAGTGTATTAGATATTTCAATTCTGTTTTCTTTTATTGTTTACTGAAGTGTTTAATTAAACATGCACAGAACTATTTTTATAGCACCCGTTTTTCCCAATGACATTTGTCTCTAAAAACAGAATTTAAATGAACTACGTAGTTGGGTTTTTGTTTAGCATGTTACAAATGATTGAATGAATTTTTCTGCTAACTAAATAGATGAGACAATGTTTTCTTATAATGTTTTGTTGGAATTTCTGTGTAAAACAATTATAATGAAACAAGAGTTGATCAAGTGGTTGTGTCACTATTTGTACAATACCATCAAAAGATTTCATTTATAGTGTAAGCAGTTGACATTTCAGCCTGTTGTTAGTTGGTAGAGTTGATAGTGTTGTGGATAATGTGAATAGTGTTGAATAAACTAAAACCCACAATCAATTCTCATATGTGAATGTATATAAGCAATGAGTAATCCTGAACTAATTGTCTACTGTTCTGTCGTGTGTTGTACATGACTCACAATTTTTTGAAAGGTTACTTCACACAAGTGTAGGACCTTGAATGTCAATTAAATGTGTATGAAGCCATACAAAAACACATGATGTATTATTAACATTGATAGTGCAACATAGTTCACTAGGTGCTGACAGTGGCACATCTGTCATGTGACCAGATCTGTGAAAACCCGACGCAATCGCGCACTTTTCAAATTCCTGTTTATTAAATATTTACAATCTACTTAGACAAGTATACCCTCTGGCAAAGTTTCAGCCTCATATGCCAATAGCTTTAGAAGTTACAGCCCTACAAAGTAGCAATAACAGGAAAAACAATTTGTATAGCAAGTATAGGGAAAATAAATTACAGGTGCCTACAAAAACGGTTTTAACTTACCAACACTTTGAGGTACGGAGCTACAACTTTCACCATTGTGTTCGCCATGAACAGGGGAATCAATTACTGGGTAGGTTTGTCCTTTACTCACCCTTCTTCACTGTATACATAGGTAGATTTCGTGAAGAAAAATCGATCGCATATGATTGCTTCGACGTGACATAAATAAATGCTCATAACTTCCATATCCTTGGGTCTACTGCAATGAAACAAAGATTTGCCAACTCCTCTTAAGTAGGCAAATAAGATGATATCCAGGGTTTTATTGTTAATCCCTTCCTTCACTAAGAAAGAGGCGTTCAAAAAATTTATGGAATTTTTTCAATAATACGCAAGTGTTTCACCCATTGTATTCAATGCTTTATACTGTAAATTTAGGCTTGTGCGATTATGTCGGGTTTTCGCAGATCCGGTCACATATCTATGTCATACATACTACCACTAGACAGTATAACATATCCAATTATCACTACTGTTAACATCTGTCTAGTAGTCATTACATGATTGATAGTAATGGACCTTATCTGTAATGATGTCACTAAATAACAGACATGTACAAGGTTGTTGCCTGAGGTAATTAATCTTGAGTGGCTATAGCAAACAAGAGGGACTCTAAAATTCTGTCAGTGAATAATAGGATATTATCTGATTTTATCAGTGAACACACACACACAACACGCACTCATACACACACACACGCACGCACGCACGCACGCACGCACGCACGCACACACACACAAAAGCCAAAGCCTCCGGCAGCCATGCAAGACATAGCTATTGCAGCCCAGTGCACCAGCACTGGGATGCCTGTGCCTGAGCCTTGTGCAGGCAAATCCAGGTCTAGTAACCCGCAGGAGGTCTCATGGAGAGAGGTCGTGGAAGCTAAAGTTCCACAACGACCCCAACACCACTAAGTTCGACAAGGATAGTTGGGCATTTGCTTCCCCAGTTTACCATTCATGTTACAGCTGGGTGGGCTGCTACACACACACACACACACACACACACACACACACACACACACACACACACACACACACACACACACACACACACACACACACACACACACACACACACACACACACACACACACACACAAAGACTCACAGTAGTGAGTTTCGTAGCAAAGAAACTAAAATGTACAAGCCACAACAAACAAACATGGCCACTACAGTGATTTGTTTACACGTAGCAATAGTTTCACAATCTTCACGGTAATTATGTGATCCGTGCCATTTTAAACACCTCAGCTCATGAACCTACGACAAGCTTTCAGCATAAGTACACTTGCGTAGTACAGAGCACCCCAGAAGAGATGATGAAAACTGAACCATAACTGGCTCAATGGTCTGCTCCTTAATTCTCAGCTATAAGCTACAAACTGAGTTAGATACTGCAGCCCTCAAAAAGGCTATGGTGAAAAATGATGTGAAATCCAAGGTGGCGGCCAAGAAATAGCTGTGATGGTAGGTTAATGGTAAAAATTTTAATAACGACAATTCAGGTGAATTTTGGTGCTGCTTGGTCTTGGCACAAAATTTACCTCAATTGTCGTTATTAAAATTTTTACCATTAACCTACCATCACAACCATTTCTTGGCCGCCACCTTGGATTTCACATCTTTTTTCACCATAGCCTTTTTGAGGGCCGCACACTTTTTTACAGCTTGGCTGTTTTGGATTAGATTTCACTTCTTTCTGTATTTGTATACCCCAAACCCCAAAGCTGGCCTATGGCCGGCTTTGGGGCTTTTTTAACCTATCTTTTTTCTTTACCATGGGAAGAAGAAAAGATGAAGCAGATGTTAATTACTTTAAATATTTCTGAATTTATCAGTAAATGTACGAATTATATATATAATACATATATTTATTACAGAACTCTCTGCATGGTGGTTTCTTTGTAACTTAACGCTTTACAAGGTGACTTCTTCTAGCTAACCGCTCTACAGGGTGAATTGTTTGCAACAGAACTATCTACAAGGTAACTCTTCTTCTAGCTGATCTCTCTACAGGGTGATTTGTTTGTAGCTGAACTATCTACAAGGTAACTTCTTCTAGATGATCTCTCTACAGGGTGATTTGTTTGTAGCTGAATTCTGTACAGGTGATTTGTTTGCAGCTGAACTCTTTACAGAATGGTTTCTTTGTAGCAGAACTCTGTACAAGGTAACTTCTTCTAGCTGATCTTTCTACTGGGCGATTTGTTTGTAACTGAATTTTCTACAGGCTGATTTGTTTGCAGCTGAACTCTCTACATGGTGGTTTCTTTGTTGCTGAACTCTCTACAAGGTGAATTCTTCTAGCTGAGTTCTCTACAGGGTAATTTGTTTGTAACTGAAGTCTGTACAAGGTGCTTTTTTGTAGGTGATCTCACTGCAGGTTGATTTGTTTGTAGCTGAACTCACTAATGGGTGGTTTGCTTGTAGCTGAACCCCTTACATTGTGTCTAGTTTCTAGCTACTAGCTGATCTCTCTACAGGGTGATTTGTTTGTAGCCGGTCTCTCTACAAGGTGATTTGTTTGTAGCTGCTCTCTCTGCAGGTTGATTTGTTTCTAGCTGAACTCTCTACAGGGTGATTTATTTCTAGCTGATCTCTCTCTACAGGGTGGTTTGTTTGTAGCTGAACTCTCTATAAGGTGATTTGGTTGTAGCTGATCTCTCTGCAGGTTGATTTGTTTGTAGCTGAATTCTCTACAGGGTGATTTGTTTGTAGCCGATCTCTCTACAGGGTAATTTGTTTGTAGCTGACCTCTCTTCAGGGTGATTTGTTTGTAGCTGATCTCTCTACAGGGTGATTGGTTTGTAGCTGACCTCTCTTCAGGGTGATTTGTTTCTAGCTGATCGCTCTACAGGGTGATTTGCTTGTAGTTGAGCTCCTTACATTGTGTCTAGTTTCTATCTGACCTCTCTACAGGGTGATTTGTTTGTAGCTGATCTCTCTACAAGTTGATTTGTTTGTAGCTGAACTCTCTACAGGGTGATTTGTTTGTAGCCGATCTCTCTACAGGGTAATTTGTTTGTAGCTGAACTCTCTATAAGGTGATTTGTTTGTAGCTGATCTTTCTGCAGGTTGATTTGTTTTAGCTGAACTCTCTACAGGGTGATTTGCTTGTAGCTGAACTCCTTACATTGTGTCTAGTTTCTAGCTTATATCTCTACAGGGTGATTTATTTTGTAGCTGAACTCTCTACAGGGTGATTTGTTTCTACCTTATCTCTCTACAGGTTGATTGGTTTGTAGCTGACCTCTCTTCAGGGTGATTTGTTTCTAACTGATTGCTCTACAGGGTGATTTGCTTGTAGTTGAACTCCTTACATTGTGTCTAGTTTCTATCTGATCTCTCTACAGGGTGATTTGTTTGTAGCTGATCTCTCTACAAGTTGATTTGTGTGTAGCTGATCTCTCTGTAGGTTGATGTGTTTGTAGCCGATCTCTCTACAGGGTAATTTGTTTGTAGCTGAACTCTCTATAAGGTGATTTGTTTGTAGCTGATCTCTCTGCAGGTTGATTTGTTTGAGTTGAACTCCCTACAGGGGTGATTTACTTGTAGCTGAACTCCTTACATTGTGTCTAGTTTCTAGCTGATGTCTCTACAGGGTGATTTTTTTGAAGCTGAACTCTCTACAGGGTGATTTGTTTCTAGCTTATCTCTCTACAGGTTGATTTGTGTGTAACTGATCTCTCTACAGGGTAATTTGTTTCTAGCTGATTTCTCTACAAGTTGATTTGTTTGTTGCTGACCGCTCTAAAGGTTGATTTGTTTGTAGCTGAACTCTCTGCAAAATGTTTTGTTTGTTGCTGATCTTTCTACAGGGTAATTTGTTTGTAGCTGAACTCTCTCCACAGTGACTTGTGTATAGCTGAATTCTCTAGAGAGTGTAGGTGAACTCTCTACAGGGTGCATGACTTGTTTATAGCTGAACTCTCTTCAGTGTGACTTGTAATGTTCTGAATCTCTACAGTGATATATTTGTAGCTTAACTCTCCACAGGGTGACTTGCTTCTTGCTGAACTGTCTATAAGATCAACTGTTTGCAGCTGAACTCCCTACAGAATAACTTGTAATGTAATAGAATTCTATAATGGAGTAAATAAATTAGCTGAATGCTCTATTAGGGTGACTGTTCTATTAGAGTATCTCGATCTCGCATTTGCTACACAGAGTTGGATTTCGAATCATAACTCAGTGGTTTGTAATCTAATTCTTCTATACTACTGCAAGGACTTTCTATGAAGATTATTCCAACTATACACCGATTTTCAGCTCATTGCTCTAAGCGGTTTGCCTAGTAGGCATAAAAACTAATACTTTTTTATTCATAAAAATCTATCACGTAATTGTGACACAGGTTGGGTTTTATGTCATATCTCCGTGGTCTTTATCTCGATTCCTTTCAAACCACCAAAAGGCACTCCTACGATGGTTACTCCATCTACATAGCAATATTCAACTCATTCCATGAAGCGTTTTACCCTGTAGGCGTGACAACAAATCGATCTTGTTTTACGTGAATAATCGGTCATAATTCCTGAACCATTCATCGGGTTGCACCAAATTTGATGCTAGGATTCGCCTTTGGACTCCGTTTCTGTGTGCCAAATTTCAAGGCGATCGGAGTACGTGTTTGCGTTTTATAGCAATTTTTGCAAGCGTGCGAAAACACAAAGAAGAAAAAAAAACGAAGAAAAAAATCGAAACTTTGGCAGCTTGTATCTCGGAAATGGCTGGAGCGATTTCCTTCAAATTTGGAATGTAGACTCCCCTGGCTGGCGGGCAACACTGTAGCAAGTTTGGTTCCAATCAGATAAGGGATCACCGAGATACAAAAGTGTGAAAATGACGTTTTCTTTCTTCCTGTCAATATACTCACGGTGTGGCGCGCCGGCTTCTTGGGCCACACGACACACTACTGTGTGTCTTGATATTTTGATGTAGATTTGACACTAGACTGATACATCCCGGGTGTAAACACAATTGCATGTACCCATGTGCCAGTGCGCTTAAGCACCTGTAGTATTCATAATAGTCCTCATAGTCTTAGTCATAGATAGGGACCAGCTTAATATGCCAACGTATAATTTTGAGCATGTATAGTAAGCATCAAGAATAATGCTAGCATAATAGGCTGAATATAATTTCAATTTTCCAGCAAACTTTTACAGTGGAACCTCTATATTTTTAGGACATTTGGGACCCAAAATTTTTAGCCACTTCTTGTTGTAATATTATAGAGGTTTTCCTCTTTCAGAGATAAAAATGTATTGACTAGACCTGTGGGGCCGACATTTTTGTCATTATTATGGACATGGAGGTTTTATCTATTGCATACTAAAGAGAGGTTTCCACTGTAGTCTGGGCTAGACACACATGTATCTCATTGATAAAGTGCTCAACATATACTCCATCACAATAGTCATTCATTGTACTAAAGCAACCAAGCACCTTCCACAGACTTAATTTAAAATGACTTTAAAACCCGGAAACTAATGGCATTTACAGTTGCTACTAGGTTTCAGAATTTAGTATATAAAATAAAATAATGTTTGGTACAATGGTAACTATTCATATATAGGGTAGCTATACTATATCACATACGTCAACACAATAAAATAAAGTGACCATAATAGGAGTAGCATAAAGATAAAAGTGAGCATAATAGGTTGGTCCATACTCATAAACTGGGGTTTCAGGTTTGAGGTTTTCCATGCGGGCGGGTGACCTGAAATAATATTAAGGTTTGACTTAGTATTGCCTAAAGAACTAGTTAATCATTAGAAAGGCATAATGAACACTTACTAATGCTGTTTAGCTAGTGAGTAGATGTAAGAGGGATATGTTCAATATTATTGAAAATGTACCCACTTCCCATCCCATCGCCATCCTCAACACCAAAGAAAATTGGAGATAGCTACTCTAATAGAACTATTCAATAGAACCATAAATAATAATACCATACCCCTATGTATTTATATCTATGATAGAACTAGTCAATAGAACAGTCATACAACATGTACAAGGAGGCTAAATGTGCCCATGGAATGTGCTGCATATGACAGTTCTATCTTGAGCATCTACTGTCTACTTGGGGGGCTTGTTACATATTTGTATCACGTGATCTAAACCTTACGAATCAATGGAGCACTGCATAGGACGAGCTTGGGATAGTTGATGTTATAAACATTGTAACACTGTTACCAGTAAAGGAAAGGACGAACTGGGGCAAGTAGGGTCTGGTTCACAAGACTATAAATTGTAACACCTCGTGGAAACATGTGATCATTGTAACGGTGAGTACGGAGAACCTTTGTGAAAGTGTGTTGTTACTATTACAATAAGTGTAGTCAGAGACTAAAAATATTGATGGACTGTTGGATGATACTGATTTGTATGCATGTGTGTATCCATGCTGACTGCTCACATGGCCTGAAACGTGGTACTTGTAGCCCCTGTACATGTCAATGATAAATTTGAACAAGCAATAGCAGAATGTACCAGTAACAGTTTTAAGAGCCCAGGCCAATATTTGAGAGCAGGTGTTTGTTTTTCTTATGTGTTGTAGTCCTCTATTAGTCTGGTGTATAGCTGTCAACCTGAAGCCTTTTCCAGGAGATCAACATGTAAAGTACATGTGACTGGATTTTGGAAAAAAAACGTTCCAAATCGTACACTAGAAGTGTCAAGATAAACGATTTTAAAGAATTCAAGTCAGCATAGCTTACCAAGGATAGCAAGCACGCATATGAAATTTACACAAAAGATGCATCAATCTATTACCTTTCAGACCATTTACTGTACTTGTAACTGCTTGTAGAGTTTTCCACCAAATAAGATGAAAATCTGAGCAGTTGGATGAATGAAGTAGTATCATGAGTGCTCACAAAGGGAGGAGGGGGGGGAGGTGGGCAAGAGATAAACTTCAAAATGGAGGCAGACCACAATTGGAGTCCAGACATGAGATTACAAGTCTGTGCTGGCTACTTGGTGGCTGATATGTAGCAAAATCAACAGAAAAATATTTGGCCAACATTATCAGGCTGTCCACCAGACTTGTAACTCAACTTATTCTTGCTATGCCGGACCCTTCACAAGGCCAGAAACCACCATTCAAGCTCTCCAAACTACCCAGAAAAGATGTCTGTTGAAACAAGCCTTGAGTAGCTTGAGTGGTACTGAGTGTCAAAACTACTAGTACAATAGTGTAGCTATCCACCAGTGGTGTTAGTTTGATTTTGCGATTTGGATCAGTTTTATAAAATCTCGTCACATATCCACTGTCACACATCCCATGTAGACTTATGAAGAGAACAAACATCACATACACAAAATATTCTGATAATTGTTGTGTCTATGTTTGCTATCATTTCAACAGTACACTTAATCTATATTATTGTGTCTGTATGTACATTCTGCCACCACCAGCTAGCTATACTGTCACACACTGGAAACACACAATGATCACTAATCAAACTTAAAATTCTTAATGTTTCTTTATACTTGTTTGTTTAGCATCCAATAAATTTGAACATTTTGTGTAGTTTAACAGGCCATTTATTTGTACTGAAAGCAGAAAATTTGACATGGGATTAAATTTGGCAGCTGGTGAATTGCATTGAAACTTCAAATAGCTGGCTAGATCAAAAACACTAAGGGAAGCCTACGCAGCCAAAAATGAAAGATACATAGCTGCTACTGAACGTACACCCCACATGTAGCTGCCACAAGAGATTTCTCTAATTTTTCATATGACATTTGCACTTACCCTATTGATGTATCCCATATAGCTACTGTAGGTACTCAAGGTAACCTCCACCTTGGATGTAGCTATATTACTTGAAGCTATTCCTTGAGCTGTCATGACTATCTCTTGGGCCTTCATGACATGTTCTTGAATATACAGTGTATGTGTGATTAGTGTGGGATTCTGCAAACAGTAAAAACCATCAAGTTTAAATTTGTCAAATAATCATTTACAATTTGCCAATTATTTCTGCTTTTTACAGTATGTACTCTACAAATGACGTTCAAGACATGATTATTATCATACAGTGTGGTAGTACTGTATAGTAAGGGGTATGAAGGTTTGAACTTTTTGCCCAATAGCATCACCCCAAACCAGCCTTACTTTCCTTCACAACAGCTTATCGGTATTGGATAGGTATGATCAAGCTCAAATGTGTCTTCAGAGCAACCCTAAGCACTTTCATTAAACTTTTAAAATAATGTGACCTACTCAGTGAAAACCCAACTAGTTTGCAATTTACTTTACCACTTCTTTATTGAGGGATAAACCAATGGGCTGTTATAGTTTCAGCCTTATCTGGTGAGTACTTTTGGACAGAGTTGGGGTATTTGTAATGCCTTATGTAATAATATTATTTTTGTTGGAATTTCTGTGTAAAACAATTATAGTGAAACAAGAGCTGATCAAGTGGTTGTGTCACTATTTGTGACCGAATTTTGGAAAACCGTCGATATGCGCACAACAGTACTTTTGTAATAAAATGCATTTAAAAACTATGGGTAAAAAATGCAAGCTCCAGAAAAAAAATTATGCAAGTTTTTATTGCCTTACTGGTGGGCGAATTAAGCCACCACTGGATAAATCCTGGGCATCATCGTGTTCGCCTGTCCATAGGGGGTACAAAAATCTTTGTTTCATCTCCATACACGAAAAGATTCAAAAGTTACAGATGTTTGTTTACATTGCAGTGACGAAAGAATTTACCGACGATCGTTTTCAGTGAATTTTCCTTCCTTCTCGAACAAATAAGCATGCCTGGGGGAAAAGCTATACCTTGGTGGATGCACAAATTCATGGCGAACACAATGAGCCAAGATTCAATGCCGTACGTCGTTGTATCAGTAAGTTATGATGTTTTATGTAAGCGCCTGTAGATTCTTTTCTCGATAGCTTCTGTACATATCAAATTATTTGCTCGTCCGGCTGTCTAGTGTTGTATTTCCAATGCTGCTTAACTTAGGAAGCTGAAACTTGACTAGTCCATTCCTCTGTCCCTGTAGAAAACAAAGAACAAATAAAATGCATTTTGAAAATTGTGCGAATATCGACGGTTTTCTAAAATTAGGTATACCATCAAAAGATTTCATTTATAGCGTGATCACTTAACATTTCAGCCTGTTGTTAGTTGGTAGAGTTAGTAGTGATGTGGATAATATGAATAGTGTGTGTGGAATAAACTAAAACCCACAATCAATGCTCATATGTGATTGTATATAAAGAATGAGTATTTCATAACTAAGCAGTACATTTCTGAAGGGGGTCCTGGCCTCACAATTTTTGGAAAGGTTCCTTCACACAAGTGTAGGACCTTGAAGGACAATTGAATGTGTATGAAGCCATTAAAGATGTATGTTGTATTATTGACATTGACAGTACAACACAGTTCAGTTGGTGCTGACAGTACACAACAAATCAACCTGTATAGCTCAGCTACATACATGACACCTTGTAGAGAGTTCAGTTGTATTCCCAGTAGTGAGTTCAGCTTTACAGAGAAGTCACATATTAGAACATTATACATCTCATCATGTTGAGTATTTCTATTTAGTTATGTGAAAATATTGTACACATAAAATTGTTTCAGTGCCACACAAATAGAAGTCTTTTTCTTATTCCTGTATTAACAAAAAATACAAGTTAAAAAAAAGCACCAAAGTTATCCATAGGCCAACTTTGGTGTTTTATAGGCCAACTTTGGAACTTTGCAATTACAAAATTAAGTGAAATCTATACCTAAAACAGCAATGCTGTGAAAAATGGTGTGGTCCCTGAAAAGCCAGGTGAAAAAAGAAAGGCAGTGGCCACGAAATGATAATAATTTTAATAATGACATGGTATTGCTTTCATTAATTAATTAAACCTTTAAGGACTACAGTAATTTACGCAGTGCCTTTCTTAAAACCCGCAAGTTTTATGAAATTTGTGTATTCTGTTACTTAGCAAGTTTGTAACATCACCAAAACCCCAGGAAGTAGTAAGGGCTTATACAAACTGTAGTACAGATTTGCCTATCAATAATAAGCAAAACTATCTAAGTTATAAATGTGTAGAACTTACCATTTTCAACTAACAGAGATTTGCTAACACTGGTGACGATCTGTCTTCTTCGTGATGCGATCTGTTACAAGTCATCATTTTACTATGTTTAAAGAATGCCATCACATGATCTTGTATATCATTAGATGCATCTCTAAAATTAATGAAGAGCACCATAAAGTTTATTTTATCTATGTAGCTAAGTAGCTTACTACACTGCTTCTCTGAATACTGTGACTACTCTATTAGAATATCTAGATATTGACTGTTCTATTAGAATATCTTGATCTTTTCTTGCAAACATTGTCCCTTAAAAGTGGAGGGCAATGGCCATGGCACCGCCTATGCCATGTGCAACACCAAAATTAAAATCATGAAGAAACCAGTTGTAAATGGATTGCAATGTAAGTAAACTAGAATAGTTCTTTAAAGTGTAAGACATCTTCGAGAGGGTTAGTTATGATTCCATTGTTTGCTTGGGATGGTTTTTACTAAAGTTTAGACTTTGTTGTGGTTATTGTTATGTAAGCACAAGTAGAAGGAAAATTTGGAATTTTAAGTTTGATTGGACATTACTGTCTACTAGTATGTATATCTGCAGGTGTAGGTGACCTCCCTTGTTTCAATATTTTTAAAGCTATGATCCCTAATCAAACTGAAAATTACAAAAAAAATTTCTACTTGTTTGTTTACGTTTTGTAGCATAATTATAACAAGCATGTACCACATCAATTGTCATTACAAGTCCATTTGGTTACACATAGGGTAATTTGAGATAATAAGTCATTCTCTAGAGTTTCTATGGATACAAATACAACGAGAAAACATCCTGACCACCTGGCAGACTCCCGTAAACATTTGAGCATAAATTGTATGGCTGCAGGTTTGAGGCTGCCTAGTCATCTCCTTTCTGTACCTTTTCAAACATACTTAATATAACACCTTTAAACAGACTGTAGGATCAGGTGTCCTCCTACAGACCTTCAGCACTTATGCTGTAAAACCTTAATAAATTAATAAACAAGCACAGAGAAGCCATCAGATGCTAGCTACCATGAATTGATACTCTGCACCATCAAGTACACAAAGGAATTAATAGCCGTCATGTCATTATTGAGTTACTCTTGTCTGAAGACATCAGGCAGTTAGTTTGTTAGTCTGCAGAAAACTTCACTAAATAATTTTTTTTAAATTTCATAGCAACTTATTGGAAGTGTTTCAGGTCATAGTGAAGGAACTTTTGGGCTTAGTTAAACATAACAACATAACCAATACTGACAAGGCATTGTGAGGCTGTTTCTGATCACTGTTTTTTCATTTTTTTGTGAGATGTTACAAACCTCCATGATCCCTAATATCACTAGATGAATTAAAAATTGGAAATTTTAAAATGGGAATAGAGATAGCTGAAAAAAGCCACAAAACAAGAAGGGATCGCTGGGGTGGTAATGTAAACCACAAATCCCTATTTTGACTCTGTCATAAATCTTTAGTTACATGCTCTGTCGTTTTGAAGTGAGTAGGGATTTGTGGTTTACATTACCACCGACAGAGAGTCAAAATAGGGATTTGTGGTTTACATTACCACCCCAGCGATCCGTTTTTGTTTTGTGGCTTTTTTCAGTGATCCTTATTCCCATTTTAAAATTTTCAATTTTTAATTCATCTAGTTTGTGTACTTTTTAATTAATCCAGTAATGGATTATGAGATTTCTTTTATTAATAATAAAGACTATTGTGAATAGTGTAATTTTGCATTCTGCATAGTAGCACTGTCAACATTTCAGTACACACATGAAACTGATCAAATTGTAATGTGCATACAGACTGAGAGTCTCCTAATATGAGCTACAATTTACATTACTGGTGCCTTTAATAGCTGTCAAATTCAGTGCAAGGATTGTAGTTATACACTTGACTGCATTATAAGTAGTGTTGTTTTAGTACAGCAAATTCATTTTAGTTTAGTTCTAGTTCTAGCTAGTACTCCAATTCTGTCATAGTTTTAGTTCTAGTACCCCAATTCCACTAAAGTTTTAGTTAGTATTAGTTCTGGTACCCCATATTTCTGTAATTTAGTTAGTATTAGTTTCATTTAGTTAGTGTTGTTAGTTTTAGTGTTAGATATCTTCACATATACTAACCTTGGTAGCACCCCCTAAACTTACAGAAACTTTAGATTTGGTGTTTTGATGTTCAGCACTATTTCCACTTACCATTGTGCACAAATGAACAAATGCTCTAATAGAACTGAACTTAAATAACCTAAATAGGCAGAATTAATGCTGAATAGCAATGTTTCAGAGGAGGTTGGACACGATACAAGCACTTCTGAAATTTATTTCTGTTAATTGCGTAATTCTTATATATGACAAGGAGTAAGTGATAGAAGAAATGTTTAGCAATATCCACATCATGTTACCTTGTGCTTCTTAAGATGAACAGCAAATTCTTAATGCAAGGCGGGTGTGTGAGTTTCTAATTTTCTTTTCGATTCTCTGTAAGGCCAAACTAGCGGCGTCCGCTCTTCTTTTTCAATACTCTGAGAGGCTTTGTTAGCATGCACATTGCTTTCTTCGACAATCATTGTGTTTAAATACACGTACATAAGGCGTTCCTATAGTATTACACATGGATTCCACCCAGTGAATGCTTACACACATGATCCTGTAGATTTCAAGAGAAATTTACGAGCCTGGAGTAGTGGGGTTGAATGGGGTTGACCGGCTGAATAGACTAAACTTGAAGTGCACTCTCGAATGGTATTTGTGAAAACTTTCGTGGACGCTTGGTTAAACTTTCAACACAAAATGTATGCACTCATGTGTGCATGTCCAACCTCCTCTGACCATGTTTATGGTAGCATTTGCAGGCATTTTCAGGCATCACCATCTTCAAAGAAAAGTGTTAAGTGGTTATAGTGTACAACACCCTTTTATGTAGGATTGCTTGAGAAACCTTTTAGTTAGCTCTAGTTCTTGAACTAAAAGTTTTAAAGGTTTTGGTTTAGTTCTAGTTTTTGAACCAAAACTTGACAGAATTTTAGTTTAGTTTTAGTTTTAGACCTAAAATAGACCACAATTTTAGTTTAGTTCTAGTGTACTAGAACTAGAATTAAATTGCTGTACTAAAACTAGATTTAGTTCTAGTTCCTTAGAACTAAAACAACACTAATTATAAGAGTATTTAAGTGACTGCTCTATTAGAGTATTTAATCTGGATAACCCGCCCACGTACAATAATCACGGAGCGAAAAACCACCTTGCAACAAAGTCATCTGCCCAGATTAAGCTTCCTGGCCTATACTGAGACGCAGATTCTATTAGCCACAAGCAGAGCACACCAAAAACCCTAACTTTGAGTTCAATCTTGTATGGCTTCTCGAGCATAATGGCTTTTGGGCAGGAGGAAATGGCCCGGTTTAGGCTGTTTCCATCCGAAAACAAAATCAAAAATAGGTCATGGACATGCACAATGATCCATTCAGCAATCCTTGCTACTTTTTATCCCAGGATTCTCCTCGTAAACTTCGCTATGCCTGTGAAAGAATAATAATAATAATATTATGAATAATAGTAATATGAACAAACTGGCATATTTCAGTTTTGTGTGAAATACACATACTGTTTCCTTTTCACTTGATACTTACTAGTGGACCTATACTCATTGCAAAGAACCACCAGAGGGTTGTTTTGAGTTGAAGGATGCTTTTCAAGGTGGTTTTTAAATGTGCATTCTATTAGGATTTTTGCAAAAAACATGAGTGATCCCTATTATGAACCCGCTATCGTGGTTCATGATACTGTATGATGTACAACATAGTGAAGTTCCTTAACAGTTACTTATAGTGAACACTTATATGGTTATAGTAGTCCTTTCTATAGAGTTAGCATGACATATGTAATTCAGGAAATTCAGCCAGTGGTTGCAGAGAATTCACTGATAATGGGTACTATTCCTGTATCTGGTAGCTCAACTTCTAACAATTTAGCAGAAGTCTATCTCCAAGGTAAAAAGAACTATGTATTCAAATCTAGAGTAGGGCAGGTACGACCTTCAAGTTGTTGAGGAGTAGCTCTCTAAAAGATAAATCTCAATACTATGATTTCATACACTAACAAGATCAGTAGGGATTTTATAGGTACAGTAAGGTCACACCTAGTTTATTGTATGTAGTTTTAATGTTTTCTGTTAGTTTCAGCTCTGAGTTATTGTGATCAGCTGAGGTCATTCTCTTCAGTAGGAGTTTACAATAGTGTCAAACTGCCAATTTTTCCTGTACAAACACGCCATAAAATTCAATTTTGATTTAACTGACAGTTTTACTGGTAACAGAGAACTACTGGATATAAGAAACATTTGCTAAAGTGTTGATGTTTTACCTTAGTGTTGAAACCACCTGAGTCACTGGGTCAACTGAGTCACATTGTGTCCAGTCATCCTAGTCTGACCCACTTTACAGATTGTGTAGGTCTGACCCGGATTGGGATCACATGTGCAATGAATTACTTAGTTTGAAAACTGTAAGTGTACTAATGCTTATATGTAGTATAGTCTTGCTACAGTCCAGCTTCTTTTTGAGCCATGCCTACTTCTCAGGATGACTGTCTGTACACATACGTGCAGCCACACCCATTTATCAGTAGTACTACAATCTGTAGGTATGCACAAATTCATGTCTTCTGCTATCTGCAGGCTTATGTGAAGCCACACCCATTAGTTGTGATTGTTATTGTATGAGAGTCTAGTCTTGCGGTAGGCCAGCTTACTTCGTCCATGAGCCACAATATCGGAAATGCATAATAATGTTTGTATTAAGCATATGTGATTGTTGAATAATCTACCTCATAGGCTTTATACAAATTCCTCAAAATTCATTCAGCACCAGTATCTATAAGCAAACTAATCGTCTATATACCAATTTTCAAGTCACAAGGGGCTATAGTTCATTAAACACACTATAATACAGAAAGATGTCTATATCATTCCATTTACTTTGCATTAGTCTGCTGTGTGGAATATTAAGTCACACCACTTTAGAATTAATTGTCTTGATGCAATATTCAGTAGTACAGGTCAAATAATATTAGACTTACATGCATGAACAACTTAAAAGAAGCCAAAGGAAACACTGCCTATACTCTTAGCATATTGCAAGCCAGAGAGTGGGAGATAGGGTAATTTTGGAAATGAAATTGCACAGTGAAGTCAGCAGATATGGATGCCATTGTGGGTCTGGGGGCATACAGCCTAAGAATTTTAATTTTATAGAAGGTCTGTTATACTAATAGCATTTTAGACTGTTCTCACTGAGTGACTGTGCTTTTACAGGTAAATTGTTAGCTAGAACTTTTTAAAGGAATATACAGTATCTGTTAGAGTATTTCAATTGTTTGTATTTGGCCACAATAGTTAAGTGGCTGAGCATTGAATTTTGAATGATTAACGAACCTGTTAAAAGCACCATTTTTTCTGAAAGTTTGTTCAAGCATTTTAAAAGGGATACCATGCCCCTGTAATTATTGGTCACTGTTTGTAGCCAACAAGACTAAAATTTTGCCAGAGCATACATTTGGCTAAGTAGATTATAATAATTATATTGAAAAGTTGTCTAACTGTCTTGGTGTCCAACGATTATCTCATGTACCATTGCATTTGCTAGTGTGGATTTTGAATCAAACAAAGTGCTCATTCTCTAAGAGTCATCTTGTTTTCAATGAAGCTTCTAACTGCCACCGTTCATCATTTACAGCATGTTAAATGTGAGAGTGTAGTGCAATACTTGCTTGAATTCTTTCTGTAAACTGCATACAAACTGCTCTTATGCCATATGTACTGGGGGTGGTGGCAAGGTCAGTATGTCTAGCCCGGGAAGATTGACTACTGAAATTGTAGTACTGTTGATAATGTACGTAATGCAAGGAGTGACAGTCATCTGAACATGTAACAACAGTTTCAGAAAATGAATGATGAGTATGTGTGACCACATTTGACAAAACAAGGCTTCCACACAAACACATCCACTTTTATGACTTTGAAGTACCATAACTCAATGTAGGAGTATACCATTAGTTTCAAAGTTTGACCTGGTATTGTACTATGCTATGGAAGGACTCTGTGAAAAGTGTAGGCTAATAACGTACTGAGTAGTCAAGTTACAGCTGGTTAAAGTTAGAAACTTGGATGTGTGTGGAAGCCTTGTGTTGTCAAATTCAGTCACATATTAGCAGTCTTTGATGGTCCCCTAATCAATGGGTACTATATATCCATGAGGGAATTTAAATGGTGGATTGTGTGATGCATAAAGTGTGAGTTATTAATTTATTGTTAGGAATCAGCTTAGTGTGTATGTGCTTCATAATGTGTAGTGAGCTAGATAATGTGAACAGTGTGGAGTAAACTAAAATCCACAATCAATTCTAATATGTGGGTCTATATAAGAATCAGTGATCCTTAGCTAGAAGGCACTGATTTGTATTATGTTGATTGTTTAGTTATAATTTTTGTGAAGGTCCCTTCCAACTTTTAGGAGCCTTAAATGCTATAATTACACACTGCTGTCATAAACCATGATAGTGGGGTCATAATACGGATTGCCCTGTATAGCATAAAAGCCATCTTGGAAGGGTCTTCCAACTGAAAATAACTCTCTGGTGGTTATTTGCTATGACTAGTGAGTATCACGTGAAGTATGTGTGTTTGTAGCAAAACAGAAATTTACCATTTTGTTCATCTTCATCATACAGTATGGTGGTACTGATCATGGAGGTTAGGGCTTTCTTGCCCAAGAAAATCACCCAAAAACCAGCCTCACTTTACCTTCATAACAGCTTGGCAGTATTGGCTAGGCATAACCAAGCCGTTAAATGTATTCAGCCAAACCCTTCTGACAAGTTTCTATGAAATTTTATGATTTTATGCTAATTAACTACCTGACTGATGCCTCCATCCAGGCGTAGCTCGACTATGGATAAGGCTGCTGGCTTGATTTATTCACTGTTTGACCTCACTTTAGCCTAGCTCAAGACATGCCCTTTCCTCAACTGCAGCAGCTATATTACATGCATCATGGATCTACATTACCTTTGTCCTCCTTTGTGTACCATTTCTTTCTCCACTATCATGTAGGTGTTGATTGATGTTAACTTACAGCATGGCTTCAGGCTTTATTGTGACTGGATTGATTGTATATCAGGTGGATCATAGCTGGAATTGAAGGGGGTTCTGAAAACATGGACCGGACCAGACCGGACCAAAGGTCAATTCTCGGGGGAAGCAAGATTATCCATGTTATAAATATTTACTGCTATTTACATCCTCTGTACTTATACACCACTCACCTTGCAGCAACTCTGCCAGCATGCAGTCGCGATGGTTGAGCAACACGAAGTATCCACTGTAGAACAACTAACTAAGCTAAAACACTTTCTAATGTGCTTTACTACATGATTGCTACAAAGCTACGTTTTCTCCTGCTGTATTTGCAAAGAGCTAGCACACACAAGTGGCTGCCCGAATTTATTAGAGTCATGCCGTGCAAAATGATTGGAATTAAACTAACAGTTACAATGTCAAATTTGTCTTGAAATCCATTTGGTGATAGATAACGCATGGAGTTAAGCAAGGTAGGAGTACTTAAATTAGTTCAGGATAGATTTGTAGAGTGAAAAGAGTGACTCTAACAAATTTGTGTAGCCACTCGTGTGTGCCACTATGCAAGCACAGCAAGAGAACACGTAGCTTTGTAGCAATCATGTAGTAAAGCACATTAGAAAGTGTTTTAGCTTAGTTAGTTGTTCTACAGTGGACACTTCGTGTTGCTCAACCATCATGACTGCGTGCTGGCAGAGTTGCTGCAAGGTGAATAGTGTATAAGCATTATAGAGGATGTAAATATTTATAACATGGCTGATCTTGTTTCCCCGGAGAATTGACCTTTGGTCCGGTCCGAGTTTTCAGAACCCCCGGAATTGAAGTATAATGGCCACTTCACAATGAATGTTCAACAATAATAATTATTTCTGTAGTGACTTAACATACGTATCCGATATATTGTTGTGTATGTTTATTAGAGTATCTCAATCTGCTGCTTGAAAATTGTGCAGAGTTGCAGCTCCTATACACAAAACTGTGCTTATCATGCTGGTACAATGCATGATGCTTTTGATTGCCCCTCATAAACAGTACACAGCCATTAAAGAAATACTGTAATGTGTGACCTTGACTGTATATTGAAGCTATGCATAGATATTCAACTGAGGACATTGTTACAGCTACTGTACAGTTGCTCTCGAAATACCAACTGTTTTAGCTACAACTCATCATTTCTGTTCTTACAGACTACAAAATATCATACCCAATTGCAACCTAAACAAAGAGGTGACACACAGGCACTCACTGTAGGTAGATCTGCAACCGCGGTCTAAGTCAAAGGTCAAGGCCACCAAAATCGTGCCAATTCAACGGTCAAGGGTAAAAGCTTCCAACCCACAATTGAAAAGTGCTGAAATATCGTCGCTAAGTCACCAGTCAAAGGTCAAAAAAGGCTCTTAGTCACAAGACAAAGTAAAATTTTGGCCAGTCAAGACTTTGACCGTGGTCACAGATCTACCTACAGCGTACCTATGTGACACCCCCCCTTGCTAAAGTTGATTACAAATTATCTAAAAGGTGTTCCTAGTACAAAAATCTAGACTACCTCTATGTCTTTTTGTTACATATCCCCTCTACTGAGAAAATGTCCCATCTTTCCAAGATATCATATACTCTTGGAGTCAAGGCCAGCTCAGTAGGGTGGGCCAGGTGGGCTATGGCCCACCCAATAATTCCAGTCTAAATATTTTAACTGAGCAAACCAGTATAATCAAGACGCACAATAGTGTGTCGTGCAGCCCAAGAAGTCGGCGCGCCACACCGTGAGTATATTAACAGGAAGAAAGAAAACGCAATTTTCACACCTGTGTAGCTCTGTGATCCCTAATACGATTGGAACCAAATTTGCTAGAGACGTGCCGCCCAGTTAGGGGAGTCTACATACCAAATTTGAAGAAAATCACTCCAGCCATTTCTGAGATACGAGCGAACAAACTTTCGTTTTAATTTCTTCGTTTTTTTCTTCTACTTCTTCATTTCGCACACTTCGCAAAATTCGCCATAAAACACGAATGCGTGCTCGGATTGGGCTGAAATTTGGCACACTTAAAGGGCTCATTAAGGCGGATCTCCGTACCAACTTTGGTAGGAATCCGATGAACATTCACGGAGTTATGACCGATTATTTGCGTAAAATAAGGTCGAAGGTCTGTCACGCCTACAGGGTAAACCCCTTGGAGGAATCAGTTGAAAATTGATATGTAGATGGAGCAACCATTGTAGGAGTGCCTTTTTGTGGTTTGAAAGGAATCGGGATAAAGACCATGGAGATATGACACAAAACCCAACCTGTGTCAAAATTACGCGATCGATTTTTATGAATAAAAAAACTATTAGTTTTCGTGTCTACCAGGCAAACCGCTTAGAGCAACGAGCTGAAAATCAGTATGTAGCTGGAATAATCATAGAAAGTTCTTGCAGTAGTACAGAAGAATCGGATTACAAATCACTGAGTTATGATTCAAAAGGCAACTATGTGCAGCAAATGCGAGATCGAGATACTCTAATAGAACAGTCACCTAATAAAGCATTCAGCTGCATTTATAATCTACTCAGTTATATTACATTGCAAGTTATTCTGTAGGGAATTCAGCTACAAACAAGTCACCCTGTAGTCAGATCAGCTAGAAGAAGGTACCTAATAGAGAGTTCAGCTACAAAGAAGCCATCATGTAGAGAGTTCAGCTCAAATAAATCACCCTGTAGAGAATTCAGCTACAAACAAATTGCCCTGTAGAGAGATCAGCTAGAAGAAGTTACCTTGTAGAGAGTTCAGCTACAAAGAAACAATCATGCAAAGAGTTTAGCTGCAAACAAATCACCCATTAGAAAGTTCCGCTATGAACAGATCACACTATAGAGAGTTCAGTTAGAAACAAGTCATCCTGTAGAGAGATCAGCTAGAAGAAGTCACATTGTAGAGAGTTCAGTTACAAAGAAACAATCATGCAAAGAGTTTAGCTGCAAACAAATCACCCAGTAGAAAGTTCCGCTATGAACAGATCATACTGTAGAGAGTTCAGTTAGAAACAAGTCATCCTGTAGATAGATCAGCTAGAAGAAGTCACTTTGTAGAGAGTTCAGCTACAAAGAAACCACCATGTAAGAGAGTTCAGCTACAAACAAATCACCTGTAGAGAGTTCAGCTAGGAACAAGTCACCCTGTACAGAAATCAGCTAGAAACAAGTCATCCTATAGAGAGTTCAGCTAGAAGAAGTTACATTGTAGAGAGTTCAGCTACAAAGAAACTACCATGTAGAGAGTTCAGCAGCAAACAAATCGCCCTGTAGAGAATTCAGCTACAAACAAATCACCCTGTAGAAAGATCAGCTAGGAGAAGTTACCTTGTAGAGAGTTCAGCTACAAACAAATCACCCTGTAGAGAGATCAGCTGGAAACAAGTCACCCTGTGGAGAGATCAGCTAGAAACAAGTCACCCGTAGAGAGTTCAGCTAGAAGAAGTCACATTGTACAGAGTTCAGCTACAAAGAAACTACCATGTAGAGAGTTCAGCAGCAAACAAATCGCCCTGTAGAGAATTCAGCTACAAACAAATCACCCTGTAGAAAGATTAGGGATGCGGCGATTATGCTGGCATAATTTTGGGCATAATGGGTATGTGTGGGAATCAGGAATTATGCTAGCATTTTGAGGTGATTATAAAGCTTCAACAGTAGGAAAATCTGCAGACTGCACATTCCGTTAAAAAAGATCGAGATACTCTAATAGAGCAGTCAGAAACTCTAATAGAACAGTCACTGAGTATTATTTACTCTAATAAAGCAGTCACGTTGACACGAAATACTCTAATACAGCAACTAGCTAAAGAATTCAAGACTATTTAAAGCTTAAACATCAATAAAAATGGTCTGATACAGCAATATACTGGCATTATTAGCCAATTATAGTGGCATAATTTTGGGAATAATGGGAGATTCTCCAAAGCATAATAGGTGCTTTTTTGAGCACTGCTCAAAAGCATAATGCTCGATTTTTGGAGCATAATAGCCTCATGCCTAAGAAACATCAGCTAGAAGAAGTTACCTTGTAGAGAGTTCAGCTACAAACAAGTCACCCTGTAGAGGGTTCAGCTACAAACAAGTCACCCTGTAGAGAGTTCAGCTAGAAGAAGTTACATTGGAGAGAGTTCAGCTACAAAGAAACTATCATGTAGAGAGTTCAGCTGCAAACAAATTGCCTTGTAGAGAATTCAGCTACAAGCAAATCACCCTGTAGAAAGATCAGCTAGAAGAAGTTACCTTGTAGAGAGTTCAGCTACAAACAAATCACCCTGTAGAGAGTTCAACTAGAAACAAGTTACACTGTAGAGAGATCAGCTAGAAACAAGTCACCCTGTAGAGAGTTCAGCTAGAAGAAGTTACATTGTAGAGAGTTCAGCTACAAAGAAAATACCATGTAGAGAGTTCAGCTGCAAACAAATTGCCCTGTAGAGACAAACAAATCACCCTGTAGAAAGATCAGCTAGAAGAAGTTACCTTGTAGAGAGTTCAGCTACAAACAAATCACCCTGTAGAGGGTTCAACTACAAACAAGTCACCCTGTAGAGAGTTCAGCTAGAAGAAGTTACATTGGAGAGAGTTCAGCTACAAAGAAACTACCATGTAGAGAGTTCAGCTGCAAACAAATTGCCTTGTAGAGAATTCAGCTACAAACAAATCACCCTGTAGAAAGATCAGCTAGAAGAAGTTACCTTGTAGAGAATTCAGCTACTAACAAATCACCCTGTAGAGAGTTCAACTAGAAACAAGTTACACTGTAGAGAGATCAGCTAGAAACAAGTTACCCTGTAGAGAGTTCAGCCAGAAGAAGTCACATTGTAGAGAGTTCAGCTACAAAGAAACTACCATGTAGAGAGTTCAGCTGCAAACAAATTGCCCTGTAGAGAATTCAGCTACAAACAAATCACCTTGTAGAAAGATCAGCTAGAAGAAGTTACCTTGTAGAGAGTTCAGCTACAAACAAATCACCCTGTAGAGAGTTCAGCTAGAAACAAGTCACCCTGTAGAGAGTTCAGCTAGAAGAAGTTACATTGTAGAGAGTTCAGCAGTTTAGCTGCAAACAAATCGCCCTGTAGAGAATTCAGCTACAAACAAATCACCCTGTAGAAAGATCAGCTAGAAGAAGTTACCTTGTAGAGAGTTCAGCTACAAACAAATCACCCTGTAGAGAGTTCAGCTAGAAACAAGCCACCCGTAGAGAGTTCAGCTAGAAGAAGTTACATTGTAGAGAGTTCAGCAGTTTAGCTGCAAACAAATCGCCCTGTAGAGAATTCAACTACAAACAAATCACCCTGTAGAAAGATCAGCTAGAAGAAGTTACCTTGTAGAGAGTTCAACTACAAACAAATCACCCTGTAGAGAGTTCAGCTAGAAACAAGCCACCCGTAGAGAGTTCAGCTAGAAGAAGTTACATTGTAGAGAGTTCAGCAGTTTAGCTGCAAACAAATCGCCCTGTAGAGAATTCAGCTACAAACAAATCACCCTGTAGAAAGATCAGCTAGAAGAAGTTACCTTGTAGAGAGTTCAACTACAAACAAATCACCCTGTAGAGAGTTCAGCTACAAACAAGTCATCCGGTAGAGAGATCAGCTAGAAGGATCACCTTGCAGAGAGGTCAGCTACAAGAATTCACCCTGCTTCATCTTTTCTTCTTCCTGTAGTAAAGAAAAAATGACAGGTTAAAAAGCCCTACAGCTGGCCATAGGCCGGCTTTGGGGTATACAAATACAAAAAGAAGTGAAATCTAATCCAAAACAGCCAAGCTGTAAAAAAAGAGTGCGGCCCTGAGAAAGGCTATGGTGAAAAAAGATGTGAAATCCAAGGTGGCGGCCAAGAAATGGCTGTGATGGTAGGTTAATGGCAAAAATTTTAATAACGACAATTCAGGTGAATTTTGTGCCAAGACCAAGCAGCACCAAATTCACCTGAATTGTTGTTATTAAAATTTTTACCATTAACCTACCATCACAGCCATTTCTTGGCTGCCACCTTGGATTTCACATCTTTTTTCACCATAGCCTTTTTGAGGGCCGCACACTTTTTTTACCGCTTGGCTGTTTTGGATTAGATTATTCTAACACCTTGGTTTTCAATGTCATTGAAGCGGCTGGCCATGTTTCTCCTTGTAACAGACCATTCTTTGTCATAGTTGTAGTTGTTGTAGGAGGCCATTCTCGATTGTTATCTCACACCATGGACCTGGTAAAGTAACGCCCCTGGCCTTTATTTAGGACAGGTGTTTATGGCAACATGTGTCGGACAAGATTCATATTTTACTGAGTTTCAACTTTCTTCATTATGATGATAAAGAAGTGTTTTGGTACACTTGCCACACAGAGAAGAAAATACGTAGCTTATGCAACAAGCTTTTGAAATTAATTGATTTACCAACATTGCATTGACGGCAGCTTTCAACAAATGGAAAGATGGACTGACAAAAATTTAAGCTGGATACTAGCTAGCTGACTACTGATTACGTTTAACAAATTTTATTTCCAAGTGATCATAATTTTCATTCTCAATCATCTAAATTTCAAAAAAGGTTCCTGGGTGGGCATGCCCCCAGACCCCCCTAGAGGAAAGCATTTTGCAAGCGCAGTGTGCAGTGACTTACCCCTGTCAAGTACATAACAGTTTGTCCCACCCAATGTTAAAAGGTGAACCAACCCTGCTTGGAGTCAGGTAAGGGGTTGATGTTGTCAAACTGGGTACCATCTTGTCCTTGTAGGTAATTGATTCTGAGGGGTGTGACTCATTTATGTCAATACATTCATCATCATGTACTAGTTCTAAATGTGTTCTCACTAGTGGAGGTCTAGGTCAGCATTGAAACTGGGTCACTACTGTTGATCCGGATGACTCACTGACCCGGATAGCAATCCGGGTCAGACCTGGATTGAGTAAGTGAGTGAGTGGGTCCTACTTAAACAGTACTACCATCATGTTTGATATATTAGTACCATATTGCCAAAATTTGATGGCTGTATCACCAAATTTAATATGACACATCACTTTTAATATCTATTAATTGTCACAAAAATAGGCACAAAATACACTTCTCCACACAAGAGATCATATCTCAGTACTGAATACAAAATTTGCATGCAGGTGCCTAGTCCCCTATTCAACAAGTACCATCCATAAAGGAATTTAGCTGATGGCTGATGTGATGCAGCAATTGTGAATAGCGAATGTCAACCTTTGTTGCAGCATGCCGCTTTATGTCAGCATAATAACAATCGCAGGAGATATCATAATGTGTAGTGAGCTAGATAATGTGAACAGTGTGGAGTAAACCAAAACCCACAATCAATTATAATATGTGTGTCAATTTAAGATATCAATGCACCTCAACTAATGGTGCTATCTGCTTTACCTCTCAGTTCAGTATTAGAATTTTTGCAAAGGTCTCTTCCAACTATTATGGACTATAAAGATTGCTACAATTGTCCACTACTATATGATGGGATAGTAATCAGGGGGTAGGAGATGACATCATGATAATTGTGTGACATGTGTGTACTGTACATTTGTCTATGTAGTGATAGTGGTAGTTTAGTTTACCATTCTTTCTTTTGATGTGATATGTGTAGGTTCACCAGTCATAATGTTATGAAGCAATAAAGAAATGAATTACAAGGAGAAATTAGAATTTATAAGAATATCCCAGAAATATAAAGTAGTGAAACCAGGGAGGTCACCTGCACCGGAAGATATATTAGTGGGCATCTACTTCATACAGTTAGTGGTTTGTAATGATGTGGTAGAGTTAGTAGTAATGTGTACTGAACTGGATAATGTGAATAGTGTGAAATAAACATATTTAAAAAATTTTGAACTTTTACCATACTTTACTCTTGAAAAAGCCAACACCCCCAAAATACATAAAATGCATAAGATGGTGTGAAAGGACCATGATTTTAGACTAGTTTCAAAATGCCGGCAACATTATGATGGGATAACCATGTAATACGGATGGCTAATTACTCACGTAACTTTTGGGAATACTCCACGTGAATTTCACATTTGTAGCTGCAGTAGATATTCCGTTTTTCCACAGCCACTTATTCATCAGTTCTTCCAATGTGTAATGTATTGTGGGATTCATCTGTTACCAAAACTATTGGATTTCAACTTAAAATATCTAATAAGGTTAATTACCTAATACAGTCAAAAATACCACGTTTTTGAGCCTTATCATGTGTGCTGAAAATGCAGGATCTACGTATATTTGTCTAATTTTATTAGATTCGTAAATCCAATTTTGATATGACAAGCACAACATTGACAGAATGTACTGATAATTGTTGTGTCTATGTTTGCTATCGTTTCACTTATATACAACAGTACACACTTATTGTGTATGTACATTCTGCCACCATCAGCTAGCTATACTGCCACACACTGCGGTCACACAATGATCGCTAATCGAACTTGAAATTCTGAATTTTTCTTTATACTTTTTTTGTTTAGTGTCCATAAATTTGAACTTTTTGTGTAGTTTAGCAGACCATTTATTTGTAATGAAAACAGAAAATTTGACAGGGAATTAAATTTGGCAGCTTGTGAATCACACTGACACTCCAAATACCCAGCTAGCTAGATTTTGTATTATACGGAAAATAAATCATAACATTACATGGATCATAAGTAAAGGTGGACCAATACCGATACCAGTCTCGGTATCGATGTCGAGACCAGTGGTATTGGTATCGGATCGGTATCGGTAATACAAGGCGCTGTTACCACAGTAGACACTCACCATTTTTATTAAACCATAAATTTCCAGTAGCTAATAACTTAATTGAGCTAACAAAGTGAAACAAAGCCTTTGTTACTCTTTTCCAAGTATTGCTGCAATTGTTCCATGTGTATTCTAATATAATAGAGTATGTGAATCCTTTGTAATTAAATGGTAATGCAGTTGTTCCTCAAGAAATAAGTTTATGACTACTTGGCTTGCTTTTTCATGAAAAGGTTTGGTTGAAAAGCTATAATAAACACTGTACAATTATCGGCCGCCCATGCAATTAATTGCCTTATCAATAAGCATACAAGAAAACTACCTCAAATCAAGAAATTAGTAATCCACCCTGATGTTTATCATGTTTAGCTGTTACACAACGAATGCTTTAAAACTTGATTGAAGTGAATTTTAATAGCTAGCTATGTATCACAACAATGAAATTTCTATAATAAACTTGTCTAGGCTTCAATGTATAGTATCGGTATCGGTATCGGCAAATAATTTCAGTACAAATACTGGTATCAGAAAATTGGTAAAAAGTGGTATCGGTCCATCTCTAATCATAAGTCATGAGTGCACCAGAGTACAGAGTTAGAACTTGTGTCATTGTATTAACCATGAACTGGGGCATTCATCAAGGTACAATTTTTGGGCTGTATCCATCCATGTTACCAAGCAGGAAAGCTGTTCAAGCCTAGACAAAAAGTTATATTTTACCGTAACATAAACAAACACAAGTAACTCATGTTTGCTTAGTGGTACTTAAACAAAACAAACATACTCTTATGAAGAGATGAATATAGTGATATATTAGATATTTCAATTTGAGTTTCCTCTCATTGTTTACTGAAGCATTTATATGTGCGTAAAACCACTTTTGCAGTACTGACATTTCCCAATGTATTTCAATGACATTTCCCAATGTATTTCAATGACATTTGTCTCAAAAAACAGAACTATATAAGCTAGTTGGGTTTGTTGAACATGCCACAAATAATTAAGCAAAATGTTCTGCTGACTAAGTAGCTGAGATAATGTTTTCTTATGATCTTTTGTTGGAATTTCTGTGTGAAACAATTGTAGTGAAACAAGAGCTGATTCAGTGGTTGTGTCACTATTTAGATTTGATTTATAGCCATTTCAGCTTGTTGTTAGTTGGTAGAGTTAGTAGTGATGTGGATAATGTGAATAGTATGGAATAAATGAAAACCCACAATCAATTATCTTATGTGAAGATATATAAGGAATTAGTAATTCTTAACTAACAGTCAAACAGAATGGTGGGCATCTGGGTCCCACAATTTTTGAAAAGGTTCCTTCGCACAAGTGTGTAGGACCTTGAAGGATTAAATGCGTATGAAGCCATTCAAGATATAAGATGTATTATTGACATTGACAGTACAACACAGGTCAGTAGGTACTAACAGTAGCACATCTGTCATATCTATGTCATAAACACTGCCACTTGGCATAATGATTGTCATTCTCCATAATACTGTTATTGGGGCAAGCCTGAGTGAGCCTCACACTGGCAGTAGTGAATTCAACAATGTTGGATCATCACGTATTTGATAGTTTGCACAGAAATTCATTTTACTGCCAGTATAGGTTGTACACACATTGTTTTAAGATAAATTAACACTCTACTAGTGACAAAGAGCAGAAACATTCAGCCATTTGTTAAACCAGATGCGCCACAGCTGGCCGAAAGCCGGCTATGGGTGCATACCTGGTTTACTAAAATTGCTTTCCGAAAAGTGTATGTGTGTGTGTGTGTGTGTGTGTGTGTGTGTGTGTGTGTGTGTGTGTGTGTGTGTGTGTGTGTGTGTTGGGCAATTGGAAACAGTGGAAATGGAAACTGGAGATAGAAAACAGAAATGGTCAAATTATTGTATACATGTATCCTAGTGTAAAAACCTCACTTAGTGGTCACCTCTTAAAGACCACCTATTACAAATCTGTACAAAGACCACATTGTAATTAGGTTCTAAATATAGCTAAGACATACTTGATGATCTAATTGATTAAACCACTTCATTAGTGGTCACCTTTTATAATACCACCTCTTTATAAAGACCACCACTTTACATGGTAATATTTGTGACCCGCTGAGCAAAAATCAGCCATTTTCACACATTCATTGAATTCCATTTTATTGCTTCTCTGTTATTTATAGTAACAAATGAGTGGACAGCCAAAGTTTCAGACTTTGTAATGAATATTCTTGGAGTTATAGTGAAGGACAGTTGGAACAGGAATAAAACTTGATTTGTACTGCAACAATACAGCAAATTAATTACAGGTGCTTACTTAATCAGCCATACTTCATGACTTAAGCAAGTTACAAAGATGGAGTTTGATTCAGTCTGTTCACCATGAACTGGCACAGTGTTTTCCCTGTATGTATATCTTCGTGTGGACAAAAAAGAAGGCCATTTCAACAGTTAAATGACAACAGTAAACTATATTTCTACCGCATCATAAATAGGCACCCATAACTCATGTACCGTATGCTGTACAAACATGGAACAAAGATCTTCTTACTCCCAATTAACGGGAGAAGCTGGTGGTGTATATGTTTTATTGATCTGAGTTTCGTTTCAGTACACAATGAAGCGATTGAAACATTCACATTTGACAAGCTTCAAACATGTATTTCATATATAACTCATAGAAAGGATCAATGTCATCTCCTATAATTTTGGTCCACACTTTCACTCAAGTCATCTACCATCATTGCTTATAGATTGTACCAGAATATTTCATACAAATATAGTCCATGCAAGTAAAATGTAATTAGTACACTATGACCAACAAGTATCAACAAAAATGAGGCCTCATAAGTAGATGATGTCCTGAATAGCCTAGCCTTTTTTAGCTGACCTAGTTGTCATGAAATATATAGATGTTTGGAACGTAGCTCTTGTATTGGTGTGAAGAGGTGGTCATTGTAAAGAGGGTGGTATTTATATGTGACCGGATTTCATATAACCCAGCTTCCACACACACAAAATCAAACTTACGTTTTTACCAGAAATGGATTGCTGGTCTAGTACACTATCATATTCCACTCTGTATTTCCTTTAGGACTGGCAAGTCTGGTTTCTGCAGCAGCTTTCTTCCAACCCTGTCAAAGCCACGAGTGGAAGATTGCCACCATTAAGTGGTCATGGCCTTGTTGTAATGGTGTGTAGTGAGCTGGGACTTCACAGAGAGCTCTCCAATAGTCTTCTCAATTGATGTAGAGTGATTTGAGGGCCATGGAGGGCCCAAACTTAGCCTCTTGATTCCATTCGTCTTCTTGCTCCATTTTATATTCCTATATTTAGCTCACACACCACCCCACCACCCACCACCCCTATTACTACCACCTGTGATATTATTGCCCGCTAGAAAAAAGCTGCCCAAAACAGGGAATATTTTGGGTATCAGAAACTTATACACTAACACAGTGATGGCTAGTAAATAGATGAATAATTGGTGCAAGTTTTGTTTGCACAGCTGTAGGCACTGGGAAGTTACTACACAATGATTATTTAAAATCTCCATACCTCCTAACAAAGCTTTGTGTGTCAAAGCCGGGTTTTATCAAATCCAGTCACATATAGGCATTGAAGAGGTTAGTATGCCTTTGAGATCTAATTACAATGTGGCCTTTGTATGGAGGGGTCTTGTAATATGGTGGTCTTTTAGAAGTGGCCACTAAACAGGGGTTTTAATCTAGGGTACATATTTATGACAATTTGACGATTTCTGTTTTCCACTTCCACTGTTTCCAATTACCTTGTCAAAAGCTCTGGCATGTACTTAGGTAGTTTGTTCATGTTTTGTGGTAACCACAATAATAAACAGTGATGGTCGGAGCCCTAGCTCACTTGTCTGGCTAGCAACTTTGAGTTGAGGTACTGAAGTGTACAACCTCACAGCATTGGCTTTACTAACTGTACTTGTAGTGGAGTATGAATGAGTGTAACTTGTAGAGAGCTACAATCGGGTATTGGTAATAAAATAGGTTTTAAAAAAAATATCGGTTTTGCCTGAAAATGGAATCGGTACAGCACTAGTTCAAATATGAGACGTCCATTGAAGGTCATTGTCAATTACAATACCCTGAGTTACAAACAACTTTACCTTTGTTAGAGGGGAGCCATCTTACAAAACTGGTGGAGCCTCAATAGATCTCTGAGACTGAGCATTAAACCACATCACATTTTGATTTCTTAATGTTAAAACTCATTCAACTGTCCCTGACCCATATAAATCTTCACAGAGCATTTGAGAAACAGAGGAGTGGTCATCTCCACAACAGATTAAACAAGTGTCGTCAACAGACTGAACTAAAACTCCATTCTTTACTTGTAGGGGCATATCATTTACATAGATCAAAAATAAAAGGGGTTCCAGTGCACTGCCTTGGAGAATGCCACCAACACAGTTTCCCAATCAGAATATGAGCAACCTTTGCTGTTGATCAGCAAAATAATGACAAAACCACAACAACTCTGTACCAGATACACCAAATGTATGAAGACGATCCAAAAGGATATTATGATCTAAAGAGTTAAATGCTCTTCCTAACATCCAGAAATGCTTCACAAACTGTAGATCCCCTGTCAAGAGTACAAGTGACAATATCTGTAACAAAGAGAAGAATTTTATCTGCTGAACATCCACAATAGTAAGCTCCTGATGTTCATGAAGCAAACCGATGACCTTTGAGATGGATGGTGATTGATAGATTGTAGTGATGGTGAGGCACTGGGGAAGCTTCTTGGAGATTGATGACCTGGACTCCAGTGATGACCATGAATGAACCTTAGAAGATGATCAGTTAGTCACTATCGTACACTCTTACTCACTACACCTGTGAATTACATTGTTAACTATTATTGTAATTATCGTTTTACACGTACATGCTGTACCGAAACGTTTTTAATTAACGTATGCAAACTATTGTAGCTTTTCACTGCACCCAATACTGAATGCACACTCTGGCGCATCCCACAATACTATTATCATCTGTCTAGTAGTCATTACATGATGGATAGTAATGGACCTTAATTATATGTAGTGATAAAACGATGTTTGAAGATCTATTTGTGCATGTGTGTAATATGCACACACACACACACACACACTCATGCACGCACGCACGCACACCTTCTTAACTGCATGTCAAGAGATCTTCATCCCCACCCCAACTAGTAATGGAAAGTATCATACAGTACAATAGTACTGTATATTAGGGACCATGAATGTTTGGGCTTTTCTGACCAAAGTTATTATCCTAAAACCAGCTTCACAATACCATCTTGGTAGTATTAGTGAGATATAAGCAAGCCCAAAAAGTGCCTTCAGTATGACCTGAAATGATTCTAAAAAGTTGATACAAAATGTGACCTAATTTTAGAAAACTGTCGATATCCGCACAATTTTCAAAATGCATTTTAATTATTCTTTGTTTTCTACAGGGACAGAGGAATGGACTAGCCAAGTTTCAGCTTCCTAAGTTAAGCAGCTTTGGAAATACAGCACTAGACAGCTGTACGAGTAAATAATTAGATATGTACAGAAGCTATAGAGAAAAGAATCTACAAGCGCTTACATAAACCATCATAACTTGCTGATATAACGACGTACGGAATTGAATGTTAGCTCATTGTGTTCGCCATGCATTTGTGCATGTACCAAAGTATAGTTTTTTCCTCAGGCAGGCTTGTTTGTTCAAGAAGGAAGGCAAATTCACTGAAAAACGATCGTCGGTAAATTCTTTCGTCACCGCAACATAAACAAACGTCTGTAACGTTGGAATCTTTTCGTGTAGGGAGATGAAACGAAGATATTTGTACTCCCTATGGACAGGCGAACATGATGATTCCCAGGATTTATCCATTGGCGGCTTAATTCGCCCACCAGCAAGGCGATAAAAACTTGCATAATTTTTTTTCTGGAGCTTGCATTTTTTACCCATGGTTTTTAAATGCGTTTTATTACAAAAGTACTGTTGTGCGTATATCAATGGTTTTCCAAAATTGGGTCACAAATTTTAATTTTCTACTGATTGACTGATGCCCAGCTTAACTTGATAACAACTAAGGGGATTTTTTTCAGTGTTCAATGTCGTTTCAGCCCTACTGGTGCCTTTTGGCATACCGCAGTACGTGCAATGCAAGCTTCATGGACTTAACCGCATCCTTCTTTGTGTCCCATTTATCTTTGTTGACAGTGCAAGGTGTCAATTCACGGTAGTGCTGCATGATGGCTTTCTTACAGTTTTTTTTGTGACTGGGTTAATTGCAGAGGTCCTTCTAGTGTGTAATGCTGTGTAACTTGCTGAACATAGCTGAAAATGAAGCATGATGGCCACTTTGCTATTTCAGTTGGGTCGATGAAACAATAAGCTGAGTGTCATTCTTTACCAGCGCATATGGGACAAACATACTGTTCAGTCCAGATGTCAACACAGGTATCAGATATATTAAATTTAGTGAAACTTACTTTTCATTCTACTGTGATATGTTTACTGTAGGTTCACCAGTCAATACCATTGCAAAAAAAAATTTAAAAAAGAAGTATATATGTATAAGGAATTTTATTTTGATTATGGATCATAATAAGAGAAGTAATGAAACAAGGGAAGTTGTATGCTCCTGAAGATATAGTGAACATTTAATCCCTAATTCAGTTGTGAATATAGACTGGAAGTAGGGATTACATGTCCACTGGTATATCTTCATGTATTGGCGACCTCTCTTGTTTCACTAAGTATTTTTTTGATCCATACTAGTCCATTTAAGGTTGTGCGATAATAGTGAAACCTATAAATCAATAAGTGAAAACTATGATATTATCTTGATAAGAAGTAATGTCAAATGGCACTGTTTTGTAAGCACAGTTTGTTGACGTAAAGTCATGTGCTATACAGTTCTTTACACAAGCTTAATGCTAATCTGACTGCTGTAGACACGCAGTATATTACTGAGATTTACTATTATCTTTATCTTGATAGATCATATAGGTATATATCACACTAATAAATTTTCTCCAGCCCTAATGTCCACCCTCTAGCCAAGTGAGACTGAGTAAAATAATTACAAGTGTTTTGTTTAGGCCAAGTGAGTGATCACCTCAAGGAAGGTGGATGGACACACACACACTACACTACACTACACTACACTACACTACACTACACTACACTACACTACACTACACTACACTACACTACACTACACTACACTACACTACACTACAGTACACTACATTACACTACACTACACTACACTACACTACCCACACCTGTAGCCAGTAGCTGCCCTTCCATAAATGATTGCAGTATCCTCAGGGAAACCCCTGGGTAAGATGAATAGTGGGTCAAGGTTATATTGCCTTGCAAAAATGTGAATGCCTGGCGAGATTCCCCATTTCTTCAAAAGGTCCTTCCACAAGAACAGTGGACCCCAGGCTTCCATGATCTAAATTTTGTCTGCCACATAATAAATGATGTCTTGTCAGGTTTCCAGAATCTTTATTATATGTTGCCTTTCTTGACCTCAGGAAAGGCCTTTGACTCTTTAGATCATCTTATTCAACTTCAGCGGTTGAGTAAGCTGGGGTTGGTAGGTACAGAAATTCTGTAGTTCACTAGTTACTTATTGAATCGTGTTCAGCTGGTGAAGTACAGTTAAACACAGGCAAGTCTAGTGTCATGTGGTTTAGACTTCGCTCCGTGGTACATCATACACCTCCTGATGTAGCCATTAATGGTACTTCTTTGCAAAATGTGGACACCCAGAAGCATTAATCATCGTATGGACTGGTCTGAACATGTTGCTACAATTTTTAAGAAGATGTCATTCTATTTGTTTTGGATAAATTGTCATCAAAAAAGTTTACCATCAGGAGTTATGATATGTTAACTGATTCTTTAGTTATATCACAATTAACTTGTGCTCTGCCAGTCTGGGGTCCTATGTTGTCTAACTGCCAGAGCCAACATCTGCAACGTCTGGATAACTGGGGCACATGCATCACTGCTAATGTACAAAAATTTGACCATATGTTCCATCATTGTAAAAAGTTGAATTGGCTGTCTTTTCCATAACTAGTCAAATATCATTCATTGTGTGCCATGAGCCTAATCTGCGTTGGACAAATTAACTTGCTACATCCTTCAATTTCATTTGGAAACAACCATGACTATAATACTAGATGCTCATCACAATTTGTTCCACACGTAATATGTCATTTAACTTCCACCAAAAAACTTTTTCAACTTGCTGCTTCACAATGGTGGAACGGATTACCCGATGACATCTTTTTATCATCAAACATTCCGGCCGCTGTTTTTTACTTCTTGTTGTGTAGTGAATAGTAACTGTATTTTTATTTGTGTAATATAGTTGTTTTGTATGTGTCATCTTGTCTGCTTGTCATTGTACTAACTCTGTATGTGTGTAATGCTCTGGTAAGGAAAAACAACTATGCCAATTACTGTGAGGTTAAAATAAAAATCAAATTGATCAAATCAATCTAATCCACATGTGCAAATAAAAATATGAGTTAGAGAGGGTTTTTTAGCAGCACAGGCCTCCCCAACATCAACAGAAAAATGTATCTGTCCACCATTGCTGTCTATCTTGAGCAATCTTGAACCAATTTTCCTCAATCCCAAGTGACCTTGCGTCCATCACGGCCAGATCTCTCCATCATTTCTAAGGGCTATGACTAGGGTGGGTTTTAATCAGCTCACCACAAAGTAACGGCACACATCACCTTATCACCTTATTGGCCTGTCTCTTGACAACAGCAGGGTCCTGGAAGAACTGGACCAGGCACAATCTTAGCTTGAGCAGTAATGCTGGTGCCGGGTGAGATCACCTTTACGATGGAACATTCTACCACATCCACAGTAGAACTGTTTGTTTAGGCAGAGGAGGCTGACCGGAATAGTACTTATGGTGTCTAGTTAAATCTCCAGAGCAATTAAATGTTCTCCATAGACATACACACACACACACACACACACACACACACACACACACACACACACACACACACACACACACACACACACACACACAAACACCGCACACAAACTCACTTACACATACTAAAATTTCCATTAGCACAGTCAGCAACAATATGATCATTTGAAGTCTCACATGGACCTCACCGGTTGAGTGAGACATGAACAGTTGACATCTATGTATTTCCACTAGTTAACACCAGGTCCCATTTGTGAGTCTCGTCAACAACAATACCTGTGGATATACTGTACATGCACACAATACTACACACACTCAATGACTACACTAACTACGTATGTGTGAAGAAATAAAACTTAAAGACATATCATTCTCTCTTACAGGTGGTACATCAACTACAGCAGTTCACTAAGCTAACCAAACTAGGTTCAGTATATGGTCCAAATCATCAGTCCAACAATGATCAACATTAGTTTCTCATCATTCAGAGTCGACATCATTGTCTCAGTTGTCAATTTGATCAGTTTCTCAGAGAGATGAAGGTAGGAACATATCTTGTATGTGGCACCGATTACTTTGCTGTAGACTATCTTGTCATGTTGTAATATAAAAGTATTTTATACTATATAATATAGGTGCAACAATATTAATATTGGTATCAGAATATTTGGAATAGGAGGTACCCTACCATTGGTGCCTGTGTTTTAATTATTGTCATAATGATTGTCTTTATTAAGGTTTGAAGTTTCATAAATTACAGTTATTGAACAAAAAGTTATTATAGTTCACGTCAATGTTAGATTCTTATTATATAAAAATATTGTACTGTTATTAGTGTTCTATTAGAGTATTATAGTAGCTCTATTAGAATGCATCCAACTGCTCTATTGGAGTAACTATCTGGTTCTATATTAAGGTTTTTTTCCTTGCAGGTAAGTACATACCTTTGTTCCTGAAAAATCAGTGTTCATTTCTTATTACATTGTACACTGTTGTGCTCTGCTTTGTATATTTGTGCTACTAACCTGATTAGTGTTGCTGCGCTGCAAGCCCACAGGCTCCCAGGAGTTTTACAACCCTTGGAAGCCATGTTAAATATGCCCTTGTGAGATCTATTTCCTCCAGTTAACACCAGGTCTGTTTTGCTACAACAGCAGTTGGGATACACATGCACATAACACTACACACACTCAATGATGTACACTAACTGTGTTTGAAGAAAATAAAGATATCATTCTCTTTTGTGAGTAAGCAAGTTAAAATGACTATGTACAACTGATGTTCAACACATGATTATTATCATACAGTATGGTAGTACTGTATAGTAGTGGTTATGGAGGCTTGAACTTTTTGGTCAAAATGTCGCCCAAAAAACCATCCTTATTTTCCTTCATAACAGCTTGGCAGTATTTGGCCTAACCAAGCTTAATACCTTCAGAGCAACTCTATGCACTTTTATTAAGCTTGATAAAATTAAAAACAATTTGCAATTTTTTTTACTAACTAACTGGTTGAAACATTGTTTTCTTTTTGTTGGAATTTCTGTGTAAAACAATTATAGTGAAACAAGACCTGATCAAATGGTTGTGTCACTATTTGTACAATATCACCATTTTAGCCTGTTGTTGGTTAGTAGAGTTAGTAATGTGGATAATGTGAATAGTGTGGAATAAACTAAAACCCACAATCAATTCTTATATGTGAATGTATAAGTATTCACCAACCCTTAACCAATTGCAAGGATATACTGTTAGGATAAATGCACTCACAATTTTTGGAAAGGTTCCTTCACATAAGTGTAGGACCTTGAAGGACACTTGAAAGTGTATGAAACCATTCAAGATGTATGATGTATTATTGACATTGACAGTACAACACTGTTCAGTAGGTGCTGACAGTAGCACATCTGTGATGTTTATTGTCACTCCTCAGACTTACTGTAAAGTATCTTTTAACAAACTCTCCAAATTAAGGACATAATAAAATCCACACAAAAACAGTAAAGCTGTAAAAAAATAGTATGGTCTTAAAAAGCCTGGGTGAAAAAAGTTGTGAAATCAAAGGTGGCGGCCAAGAAATGTCTGCAATGATGTTAATGCTAATAAATTTTAACAATGCACAGCCATTATTAAAACTTTTTAGCATTTACATCACTGCAGCCATTTCTTGGCTGCCACCTTTGATTTTACAGCTTTTTTCACCCAGGATTTTTAAGACCGCACCATTTTTTTACAGCTTGGCTGTTTTTGTGTGAATTTCACTTCTTTTTGTACTTTGTAAGTCCCTAAATCCAGCCTACGGCTAGTCTGGCACCGCTGGCCCTCTTTAGGCGCTTATACAAACATCCCGAAAACAGGGTCTGGTCTGTCTATCATTCAGGACTTGTGTTTAGGAATGCGTAATTACATTGCGGCTCGCGTTAACAAACATATCGAACAGCGAAGAATTCAATCACAACAGTGAGGGTTTCAATCAGTTAATTTCTATGGGCGATTGATGTGGAGACGATATTTCTACTTTCCAAGAAGGCGTCTATTACACACGAATGATAAATGGAAAATCGTCCCTGGGTTTATTCACTCTGACACAAAAAGAACTCACACAACTTTTGTTTCGCGACTTTCGCCCCAGTATTTACTCACGTCGTGCAGCCAAAATGGATTTAATTGGCAATACTGCAATTTGATTGGACACACCAGTTTTTGGTAATGGTGGCACAAGTCCTTGATTCTAGACAGACCAGACCCTATTTTCGGGGCACTTGTATAAGTGCCTAAATAGGGTCGGCAGTGCCAGACTAGCCTATGGCTGACTTTGAGGTTTGTTTTTACTCACATTTCTTCTTTTCTACATAGATACAATGATGATTATTGAAGACTGACTTATAAATGTATTCCATTGCACAATTTAATTCAATATATAATACTCTAATAGAGTGCACATTTTCTGAGGACACCTAATAGAACATACATAGAATGTTCTAGAACAATCTAGTACTTGTATTGATAGATCTATGAAAAATTACAAATGTTTGATTATAAGCAGATTATTTCAACTAGAAATTTCAAACAGAAATTCAGTAAGGTGATCAGCCAAGGTAGTAGTGGTTTAGTGGTTAAGGATGTAGATGTTAGGTATGGAGGTCCCTGGTTTGAACTCTGGTAAGTTTGTTGTTTTTTAAAAACATTTTTTGCACACCTTTTAACCCCGCAGTGACTGCTCTTTTAGAGTATCTTGATCCCGCAATTTTACACTTGCTTGGTTTTTGTTTATAATTTTGTTGCTGCTATTCAAACTATCAAAAGGCACTGTTACGATGATCTGCCTATCTACACACCAAGGGAGGTTGCCTATACATGCAGATATACTAGTGGACATCTAATCCCTACTCTTCAGTCTATAACCATGACTGAATTAGGGATAAGATGTCCACTGGTATATCTGCAGGTATAGGCAACCTTCCTTGTCTCACAACTTTTTAGCTGTTCCCTTGTTTTCCTGCTTTATCTTATGCTTCTCAAAAATAAAAAATAAAATAAACTTGTTACCGCTTTGAAGTGCATGAAAAAACTGACATTTCTCTTTAATGTAGACTATAAGTGTATGTTTAGCAGAATATGAAAGTTCTCTAAAGTTGAGCGATGCAAGTTGCTTTAGTGGAAGTCACCCCCTGGCATTTCCCACAGAAGAAACTTGTCATATCATGCCGTTTTGGTATCACTTCGTACACCAAGGTATGTTTCTGTTCATGCAGTAGCTGTGTACACCTTCTGGTATGGACGATACATGGCTGTTTAGAACCCCTTTGGTCATTAGAATTGAACAGTATGGTTTGTAAGCCACACCTCTAGTTTTAAATGCTGTGTATTTCCTTGGTTACAACTTGGCTAGGTGTTGTTGTACCGTCGTGTTTCTGTTCTCCTAACTCTGCACAGCTACTGCCTAGCGTAACCGTTTGTCTTCAAACTTTAATCTAATGCCAAAGCTGTGGAGCAAAGCTATTAGGATGGTAGTACACTTCACTCTTAGGTTCTAAATCACTCTCACAAAACCTTTACAACTTCATTAGGGGACAATTAAATTAGTATACGATACAAATTACAGAAACCACCTGTAACATTCGAAACAAGCCTGATGCCATTTCCAATCCTTATTAGGAGTCGTATATCTATGATTGAAATAATTCAGTAATCTGCCACACCCATTAATTGTTTCCAGTGATTCTTAATCAAGAAAATTTTCATACTTTTCCATGTACTTGGGTAGAGGTCTATGATCAGTGTAATGTGTGTTTGTTGTTATTATTGAACACAATGAGTAGATCACTTTGAATGTGTTTACTGTAAATAAGGTGAATTTGATATTGTCAAATTTGATGGCTGTATCACCAAATTTAATATGTCACATCACTTTTAATATCTAATAATTGTGACTGGTTCTACAAAAATAGAGCATGTGGGTTCATATATGCAAAAACTCAACACAATCATGCAAGCCTAAATAATTGTGATATAAAGCATCGAACACAATGAGTGAAATATTGAAAAACTTCCATAGAGTTTTGAATGCCATGTTTTTTTAGTGAAGGAAGGGACTCACAAAAAACACTGGATATCATCTTATTCATCTACTCAAGCAGAGTCCGATAATCTTTGTTTCATTGCAGTAGACCCAAGGACATGCAAGTTATGGTCACTATATCCATCAATGGTAAACAAGAAAGCTGTTCAAGCTTAGAAACGTTGACCATAAAGTTATGTTTTGCCACAACATAAACAAACACACTGTAACTCATAATTATTTGCTTAGTGGAACAAAACAAAACAAAGATGCTCTTACTCTCCATGAAGAGATGAATGCAGTAGTGTATTAGATATTTCAATTCCAGTTTTCTTTTATTGTTTACTGAAGTGTTTAATTAAACATGTGTAGAACTATTTTTATAGCACCCGTTTTGTCCCAATGGCATTTGTCTAAAAAACAGAATTTAAATGAACTAGTTGGGTTTTTGCTTAGCATGTCACAAATGATTGAATGAATTTTCTACTAACTAAGTAGCTGAGACAACATTTTCCTATGATGTTTTGTTGGAATTTCTGTGTAAAACAATTATAGTGAAACAAGAGCTGATTAAATGGTTGTGTCACTATTTGTACAATACCATCAAAAGATTTCATTTATAGTGTAAGCACTTGACATTTCAGCCTGTTGTTAGTTGGTAGAGTTAGTAGTAATGTGAATAGTAGCCTGTTGTTAGTTGGTAGAGTTAGTAGTAATGTGAATAGTGTGGAATAAACTAAAACCCACAATCAATTGTCATATGTGAATGCATATAAGGAATCAGTAATCCTTAACTAAACAGTGGAACTGTAGAAGATATGTATGGAAACCCTCACAATTTTTGGAAAGGTCCCTTCACACAAGTGTAGGACCTTGAAAGACAATTAAATGTGTATGAAGCCATTCAAGATATAATGTATTATTAACATTGACAGCCCAACACAGTTCAGTAGGTGCAGACAGTAGCACATCTGTCATATCTGTGTCATAAACACTACCACTTGACAATATAACATAACCAATTATCACTCCTCCACAATACTGTTATCATCTGTCTAGTAGTCATTACATGATGGATAGTAATGGACCTTATCTGTAATGATGTCACTAAATAACACACCTGTACAAGGTTGTTGCCTGAAATAATTAATCTTGAGTGGCTATAGCAAACAAGAGGGGCTCTATAACCCTGTCAGTAAATAATAGGATATTTATCTCATTTTGTCAGTGAACTCACACACACACGCACACGCACGCATGCACGCACGCACGCACGCACACACACTAATACTCACCATGGTAGTTTTGTAGCTAAGAAACTAAAAGTGCAAGCCCCAACAAACAAACAAACATGACCAGTACAGTGAGTTATTTACATGTAGCAATAGTTTCACAATCTTCACGGTAATTATGTGATCTGTACCATTTTAAACACCTCAGCTCATGAACCTACGACAAGCTTTCATCATAAAGTACACTTGTATGGTACAGAGCACCCCAGAAGAGACAATTAAAACTGAACCATAACTGTTAGTCATCTTTTCAACTTCCCCTTGCCTTTAAGTTGCTTGTCATGTGATGGTGATTCAGTTAACAAGTGTATAGATATCACATGATCTAGTAAATGGATGGTGAGCACAGCGACGAAAGGAAATGAAATGATTCAATGCATCGTAGCAGGTGAGTTCCTGGTTGTATGTTAAAAAATTTATACAGTTATTTATAGCTTGCTCCTTGCCAATTGCTAAAATCTATATTTCTAAGTGTTTGGACGGAGAGACCATACACTGGAACCTCAGTTATCCGAACACCTTAGGACCAGGGGTGGTTCCTGAAAGTCCATATCTCTGAAACTGTGTATATATGACCATAAAGAAAAAAAAAATTAAATTATCAGTATTTTAACAACTCTAATAGAACAGTCACAACTCTAATAGAGCAGTCATTTCTGCAGTTCAGTTAACCGAGAATCTGGATAAGTGGGGTCCAGATAACTGAGGTTCCACACTGTATATGTAAATTACCAGTATTGTGAGGTTTTAGTTTTTAAAATCAAATCCAGTTTTCTGGACTATGTGGGTTATCTAATCTATAAAGCTGTCTGTCTGTCTGTCTGACTGTCATGTCACTTATTCACCAAACTTGGCGTGAATTGACACAATCTGTGCTGATAATGAAGCACTCATCATCTGGCTACTCTAAGATTGTTATCACGAGTTCACGTGTGCTTCCATTCATTCTCTACAGCGCATAGAAGGCCAAGGTGTAGAGAAACTTGAGCAACATTCCACTGAAAACCACAGCACATATTGTTCAAGTGGCAGAATTCCTGACTAATGTGTAAGAGGTCGTGGGTTCGAATCCACATGTTGGCAGACTTTTTCTTTCTACTCAGTACCTTTTTGTGCACACCTTTTATGTAACACAACTTTTAGCTCATCATATCTTAGCATGCAAAGTACGTATCGATGTGGGACCTTAGTGAAATTAAACGCCCATCATCTGGCAACTTGAGTGTTATAGCAAATCAATACATGCTTTTGTTTGCTCTTTATAGGGCAATGAAGGCACTGGTATAGAGAAAGATCACTGAAAAATTGAGCTACATACATGTCAAAATCACAGATAAACAACTGTGGCAATTTGTGCACCTCCCTTAACCCCAAGTTATTATAACCAACCTGAGTTCAATCCCCACCTAGGTCATAACTTTTTTTTCACTTTTTGGACCACCTTTTTGTTCCGTCTGTTCCATGTAAGTCTTCACCTACAAACTCTTATGCTCAGTTTTCAGCATTGGCACTTAACTGCCTCACATCACAGAGACTCTTATAGCACTTTGGGATGGGGCAAGCGAATTACCAACATATTTGTCCATCTGTGTGATGGTAGAGTGTGTTGTATTTTAGAGTAGGTAAAAGCATCTTTCACTAGTATCCAGAATATCTACATCTTTGTTTTAAACACATAGGTGTGCACTTACATGCAAAACTGTTTGTTCAGATTTACTGCATTACTGCTGTAGTAAATAGGCAGCTTACATGATTAGACAGATACTACTGTGCATCTGAAAAATGATAACACTTAAACCAGAACCATGCAGATACTGTAGTTTACACTGAGGAACTGTATCTGACCTGGCACAGTTGTTTCACTATAATCCTGCTTATGTGCTTTCACTCTATAGGACTATGTATTGCCTTAATTGTCAATTACACTGCAAGTGTTTTAAAACTGGGTTTTTGTATGGCAAAAGTATATGTGTCACTGCAACATCAGAACTGAAAGTGCATAGCATAGGACACTTTGCTTGCCATGCAGTAACTATAATTGCAAATTGTGTTGGCTTTAAATTATGCCCAAGGTCATTTCTTTTTGTGACAGTCAGTTATTTTAAACATCATGTAGAAACTGAAACTGTACCATGTGTACACCACCTATAATTTAGGTATACTGTATATACAATTGCCTTAGCTCGCATGAAGTTTAACTAAATAGCCTTGCATGCTCATTATTTCACTATACGTATGTACTACATAAGGATCATGTACTTTAAAACACTATCGACATGCATGCTACACAGCAAATATAGGACACTAATATTTATGCTTGGTTCCCATAAAATTAACTATTGTCACATTAATTGTCCTGAATGTAAAGCAGCGAAGGTTTTGTTTTTCTTTACAGCACGTTGAAGTCACTGGTAGGGAAGATGCACTGAATAATTGAACTACATTCCTGTCAAAACCGAAAACAATAAACTTTGGTGTTTCACATCATTAAGTTCAGCAGGATGGCATAAGAAACCTCATGCTCTTTAAAAATGTGACATCACCATGTACTCTACATTAGAGCTGTACCGATATGGGTTTTTGGCATGTACCGATATCTGATATGGATAACACCAAAGGAAACTGATAACCAATAGTCGATCCAATATTTACATTACAAACAAAAGTCATACATGATCTATGCAAAAGTATAGATTTTTATTTTTATTTTGTACATTATATTCGTTGCTCACTCTATGCCTGTGGTGATAGTGGCTTGGGTTTCTATTGTGCAATCCAGACAATTAGGCACCCACAAACATTTTATGCATACTCCCATGAAGCCTTAAACGGATATTTCTGCATTACTCCGCATTTTAATGGTTTGTGCAAAGCCTGGTACAGTAAGTTTCCTTGGTTATCCTGTGACTATTCTTTTATATTACAAAGGTACTATATAACTGCTTCATGTAAAACCGATAAGCTTTCCAGCAACAAACAGTAGATCACATGTATTTGTATGGCTCCTCGTAGTGTAGTGCTTGCTGTACAGTGAACAATAAGCCACTTTGATATTCCCACGCACTGGGATTTAAAGCTTATAAATTAAAACTTTCACCCTTAGGCGAGCCACGAAAAGATAGCGTACAGGGCGTGCGTGCATTATTAGAAGTATCTAAACCAAAACAGTCAAGCTGTAAAAAAAGAGTGCGGCCCCCAAAAAGGCCAGGGTGAAAAAAGATGTGAAATCCAAGGTGGCGGCCAAGAAATGGCTGTGATGGTGGGTTAATGGCAAAAATTTTAATTATGACAATTCAGGTGAATTTGCGTTGCCTCCTCCACTAGGATTCGGCACCAAATTCACAATAAATTGTCTTTATTAAAATTTTTACCATTAACCTACCATTATTAAAATTTTTACCATTAACCTACCATCACAGTCATTTCTTAGCTGCCACCTTGGATTTCACATCTTTTTTCACCATAGCCTTTCTGAGGGCCGCACTTTTTTTTACAGTTTGGCTGTTTTGGATCAGATACATATATCCTCAAGATTAATTACCTCAAGCAACAACCTTATACATGTGTGTTATTTAGTGACATCATTACAGATAAGGTCCATTACTATCCATCATGTAATGACTATACTAGACAGATGATAACAGTATTGTGGAGGAGTGATAATTGGTTATGTTATATTGTCAAGTGGTAGTGTTTATGACATAGGTATGATATAATATATATGCTGGTGTAGGCGATCTCCTACTTTTTATGGCTATCATTCCTAATCACACTAAAATTAACTGAATAAGTATTAAATGTCAACTAGTATAGAGAGACAAGTCTATTTTCCTTTTTTTCCAAACCTATTTTTCTTTCTTTTATTTTTCATCTATTGTGCTCCATATTTTGCTTAAGAATGATATATTTTGCTCAGCATTAATGTTTCATTTATAAGTGCAAAGCTACTTTTTTACTTTAAAGTAACTGTTCTATTAGAGTATCTCAATCGCCACTTTCATATTTTACTTTCATATTTGGCAAGGAGCTGGCTAATATTATTTAACCTACATGACTGTTCTATTAGGGTATCTCAATCACCACTTGCTCTTCCTGCAACAATTAGCTATATATTTTATTGCATGTGACTGTTCTATTAGAGTTATACACCAGCATTTTTGCTCATTAAATTTACCCACCTGTTATGCCGAAACTTGCTGGCAAAATTGACATGTCCCTACTAGTAGATCAGCAGGTGTAGGTGACCTCCCTTGTTTCATTACTTTTTATGACTATGATCAGACTGAAAATCCTAATTTTTCCTTCTACTTGTTGTGAAAAGCAAAGGAGAAAAGAAAAGGATGAACAAGAATTAATATAAAATTTTAAGGCATATATTCCAGGAAGATTTGACTGAAATTTAGAATAGGAGGTACCCATCTGTTGGTGCCTGTGTTTTAACCCATTCACTGCTATAGAGCATCTATTGACTACTTGGGGGCTTGTTATGTATTATGTATCATGTGATCCAAACCTTTCGAATTGATGGAGAACTGCGTAGGATGAGCTTAGGATGGTTGATGTTAAAAACATTGCATCACTGTTACCAGTAAAAGAAAGGACAAACTGGGGCAAGTAGCTAAGGTCCAGTTCACGGGACTATAAATTGTAGCACCTTGTGGAAACACGTGATCATTGTAACGGTGAGTATGGAGAACCTTGTGAAATTGTGTTGTTACTATAATACTATTACTGTAAGTGTAGTCAGGGACTAAAAATATTGACAAACTGTTGGATGACACTGATTTGTATGCACATTTGTACCCTTGATGACTGCTCACATGGTCTGAAACATGGTACTTGTAGCCCCTCTACCGGCCTGTTGTGTGCGTTTGACACGTGCATTCAACCTTTTTCTCACATTCACACACACACAGTCATCAATCTCACACAAGTTGAAAGTCTCCTCAGTAGTGGGTGCTCCTTGGTGCTAGCAATAAAACCTTCAAGTAGTGGATACTCCTTGGTGCTAGCAACGAAACCTTAGAGGTGTGCATTATGTAGAGTAATAGGTAATGGGCTTGATTTTTTCACTGTTTGACGTCGCTTCAGTCCGACAGGTTTCTTTTGGCATACCGCAGTACATACAATGCATTCTTCATGGACTTACCACTGTCCTCCTTTGTGTCCCATTCATCTTTGCTGACAGCAAAAAGTATTGATCTGGCGATAGCACATGATGGCTTCCTTTCATAATGGGAATCATCCGTATTTGTCTTAGTGGCTATTTTGATACCAGAGGTGCTTTTCAAACAGTTCTTGATTCATACTGCTGTGTAACGGGTTGAACATAACCGACAACGAAGCGTAATTGATACTTCACTTTTCAGACTATAATTGGGGCGCACGGCACCATTTCAGATGCGGTATGCGTGGGTTCACCAGTCATAATTATTATTTACAAAATAAGTTAAAAAACAAGTACACAGAAAAATTTGGAATTTTCAACTAGAGTAGGGACCATAGCACATCAATAAAAAGTACTGAAACAAGCTGGAGTAGTGCATGATATTAATTCACAGTAAAACAATAAGAAGTGTTATATCCCTACTGTGCTCAAGATACCATAATGGAAATGCACGGTGGGGATAAAACACTTCTTATTGTTTTACTGTGAATCAATATCGTACACAACTCCAGCTTGTTTCAGTACTTTTTATCGATGTGTTATGGTCCCTACTCTAGTTGAAAATTCCAAATTTTTCTGTGTACTTGTATAATTGTATGCAGTTCTGGAATTATGCTAGTGCACGTGAGACCAGCCAGAGAGTACAGTTTATCTAGGTAGGATTAACTAGTTCACTAGTTCAGATACCACACCATATTATTCTGTAATATACCCACATGTAGCTGTAACTAGTTATAATAGAATAGCTAGCCACAGTACAGTGTTATTGTATTGGTTAACAATTTTGCTATAACCAGCACAGGGAAACCATACTGATATAATGACATGGAATCCTAGGGTTATAAATTTTGATGGTTAGCTAGTTGCATGATGTGGCTCCATCATGGTCATGGCTCGGAAGAATCTCATTCATTCTGGATTGCTCAACTTGACAGCCCTACTGTACATGTCAATGATAAGTTTGAAGAAACAACAGCAGAATGTACCAGTAACAGTTTTATTAAAGAGCCCAAGGCCAATATTTGAGAGCAGGTGTTTGTTTTCCTTATGTATTGTAGTCCTCTATTAGTCTGGTGTATAGCTGTCAACCTGAAGCCTTTGCCAGGAGATCAACATGTAAAGTACATGTGACTGGATTTTGGAAAAAATGTTCCAAATCGTAAATTCAAGCCAGCATAGCTCACCGAGGATAGCAAGCACCCGTATAAAATGTACACAAAAGATACATCAATCTATTACCTTTCAGACCATTTCCAGTACTTGTAACTGCTTGTAGAGTTTCCCACCAAATAAGATAGAAAATCTGAGCAGTTGGAAGAAATGAAGTAGTATCACAAGTGCTCACAGAGGGGGAGGAGGGTAGAGGTGGTAGGGTGGGCAAGAGATACCGTTATTTGCTTTTTTTCGTTGTAAAATAATTTTCGTATGCAAAATTTGTACGAAAATTTCTTTCACGAAAATTGTTATACAAGATCGAACTACTCTAATAGAACAGTCATTCACGTAGATCATATGAAAATAATTTTACACGAAACTTTTTATCACGAAAAATAAATAAAGCGAATTTCGGTAAGCATCAAAATGGAGGCAGACCACAATTTGAGTCCAGATATGAGATTACAAGTCTGCTCTGGCTTCGTATTGGCTGGTATGTAGTAAAATCAACAGAATAACATCTGGCCAACATTATCAGGCTGTCCACCAGACTTGTAGATCACTTATTCTTGCTAAGCCGGACACTTCACAAGGCCAGAAACCACCATTCAAGCTCTCCAAACAACCTAGAAAAGATGTCTGTTAAAACCAGCCTCAAGTAGTTTGAGTAGTAGTGAGGGTCAAAACTACAGTAGTAGAACAATAGTGTAGCTATCCATTGGTGGTATTAGTTTGATTTTGCCTGATCTGCGATTCGGATCAGTTTTGTCAAATCTGGTCACGTATCCACTTTCATACATCCATGTAGCCTGATGGAGAGAACAAACATAACATACACAAAATGTGCCCTTAAGCTGATAATTGTTGTGTCTATGTTTGCTATCATTTCACTTATTGTGTCTGTGTGTACATTCTGCCACCATCAGCTATACTGTCACACACTAGAAACACACAATGATCCCTAATCAAACTTAAATTCTTAATTTTTCTTTATACTTGTTTGTTTTTCATCCAAAATATTTGAACTTTTTTTTGTAGTTTAGTAGGCTATTTATTTGTACTGAAAGCAGAACATTTAACAGGGAATTAAATTTGGTAGCTTGTAAATCATACTGACACTCCAAATATCCAGCTAGCTAGATCAAAAGCACTAAGGGAAGACCAATGAACCTATGCAGACAAAAATGAAAAATAACTAGCTACTGGGCATACTCCTCACATGTAGCTGCCACAAGAGATTTCTCTAAAACTTTTGATTTTTCATACGGCATTTGCACTTACCCTATTGATGTATCCCATATAGCTACTGTATGTACTCAAGGTAACCTCCACCTTGGATGTAGCTATATTACTTGAAGCTATTCCTTGAGCTGTCATGACTATCTCTTGGGCCTTCATGACATGTTCTTGAATATACAGTGTATGTGTGATTAGTGTGGGTTTCTGTGGACAGTAAGAACCATCAAATTTATAATAGTTATACACGCACAATGTGGAGTCTATGAAATTCATAAACCCGAAGGCCCAGGCTGTAGCGCACGAGCGAAGCGAGGGCACTACTAAGGGCCTGAGGGTTTATAAATTTCATAGACTCCACATTGTGCCCGTATAACTGCTTTAGACTCTATTTCACATTACACTCACCTCATCCACAGCTGTTTCTGCTGTAGGCTCGGCAAAAGCAGCTGGTTTTCTTGCGATAATACTAGCGCCATGGCAACTATGCATCCTCACGTGACGAAATAATTGCGCTCATTAAATCACTGCACGTGAACAATGCATAGTGATTGAATAAACCTAGATTGTGAGCATATGTTATATTTTGCCTGAAGGCATGGAGTACAAGGTGGAGTATATGAGATTTATTACCCACCCAAAACAGCCTAAATAGTGTCTAAAAATTTGTTAAATAGACTTTTTTTTTCCAATTTGCCAAATATTTCTGCTTTTTACAGTATGCACTGTACAACTGACATTTAACACATGATTATTATCATACAGTATGGTAATACTGTATAATGAGGGTTATGAAGGTTTGCACTTTTGACCAATGGCACCACCCCAAACCAGCCTTACTACGGCTTATCAGTATTGGATAGGTATGATCAAGCTCGGTTGTGTCTTCAGAGCAACCCTATACACTTTCATTAAACTTTTAAAATAATGTGACCTGCTCAGTGAAAACCCAACTAGTTTGCAATTTATTTTAAACCTCTTTATTGTCTATTGGGATAAACCAATGGGTTGTTAAAGTTTCCACCTTATGTGGTGAGTACTTTTGGACAGAGTTGGGGGTAGCAAATTGCATTTGTAACATGTTATGTAATCATAATACTTATGCTGTAAAGAAGTAGCGACACATTACATGACAATGTAACAAGTAGTATATAATTGTAACGCGTGCTGTAACCAACACATGATTGGCTTCATTTAGGGTTCTGACAGCACTGAATACGGCTGTACAGGTAAGAGCAAAGAATGATAGTGTATCCTTGAGACCAAGATACTACAGCATAGTATGTTCTAGAGGCTGAACTACACCAGAGAAACACATGTCTCACTCGTGTCACTTGTTGTAGGCTGGGAGCATGTATTTAGAAGGTTGGGCTTAATTTATAGCTTGTAATGAACAAATGTAATATGTAATAATATTACTTGTTACAGCTCTCAAAGTAACATGTAATATGTAATTGTAACTCTTAGATTGTATAGAAGTACCTAGTGATATGTAACGAGTTACATTTTTAGAGTAGCAACCCCAACTCTGCTTTTGGATTTATATTGATAGACAGCAAGAAGAGCAAAACTGTATTATACGGAAAGTAAATCATAACATTACATGTACTTACGTGATCATAAGTGATGAGTGCAACAGAGTACAGAGTTAGAACTTGTGTCATTGTATTAACCATGAACTGGGGCATTCATCAAGGTACAATTTGTGGGCTGTATCCATCCATGTTACCAAGCCAGAAAACTGTTCAAGTCTAGACAAAAAGCTATGTTTACCGCAACGTAAACAAACACACATAACTCATGTTTGCTTAGTGGTACTAAAACAAAACCAATATATTCTTACGAAGAGATGAATGGTATATTGGATATTTCAATTCCACTTTCCTCTCATTGTTTACTGAAGCATTTATATGTATTCAATCGGTTAAAATATTAGAAACACTAATGGCGAGATTTTAATTTGGCCATTTTGTGAGCATTCGCCAATTTTAATTCCACGCCAAAATTTCTGCTCATACGGTATAGTGAAACAAGAGTTGATCAAGTGGTTGTGTCACTATTTGTACAGTACCATCAAAAGATTTTATTTATATGTAAACACTTGATATTTCAGCTTGTTGTTAGTTGGTAGAGGTAGCAGTGATGTGGATAATGTGAATAGTGTGGAATAAACTAAAACCCACAATCAATTATCTTATGTGAAGATATATAAGGAATCACTAATTCTTAACTAACACTCCCAATGCTGTGTAGATATCTTTGTCCCACAATTTTTTGAAAGGTTCCTTCACACAAGTGTAGGACCTTGAAGGATTAAATTTGTATGAAGCCATACAAGAGATATGATGTATAACTGACAGTACAACCCGGTTTGGTAGGTGCTTATAGTAGCACATCTGTCATATCTCACTGCCACTTGACAATTTAACATAATGATATTGATTCTCCATAACACTGTTGTTGGGACAAGCCTGAGTCAGCCTCACACTGGCAGTAGTGAATTCAACAACATTGGATCATCACATATTCAATAGGTTACACAAAGAACACGGAAATTTATTTTACTGCCAGTATAGCTTGTACACTCATTGTTTTATGATAAAATTAATACTCTACTGGTGACAAAGAGCTGACACATTCAACCATTGTTTTTAATCTCTGACTTCCTCGTGTTGATTCTTCGTGTTTGAAGTACCTTTAAAACAATGAATGGAGATTGCTTTCTTTGTGCTGAATACCAAGTAAAGAAGTGGCTCCTTTACAGTTTTGGTGTTATCATACACTACGACAGTAGTGTATAGTAGGAACCACAAAAGAGTAGGCGTGGCACATGTAACAATATCACCCAAAAAACAGCCTCAATTTCCCCTAACGACGATCAGGCAATATTGGTTAGGTGAAACTAAGCCCAAACAAGCTTTCAGTTCAGCCCGAAACGCTTTCAGCAAGTTGCTATGAAATTTTTAAAATAATTTATTTAATGGAATCTTCTACTGACTGAGTAAGTAAGTAAGTAACTGACTGACTGACTGATTGATTGACTGACTGATGCCTTCAGACAAGCGTAACTCGATAATGGCTAAGGCTACAGGCTTGATTTTTTCACTGTTCGACATCGCTTTGGCCCGACAGGTGCCTTTTGGCATACTGCAGTACGTGCAATGCATTCTTCATGGACTTACCAGTGTCCTCCTTTGTGTTCCATTCATCTTTGCTGACAGCGAAAAGTGTCGATTTGGTGATAGCATATGATGGCTTCCCTTCGTAACGGAAATCATCCGTATTTGTCATAGTAGCTATTTTGATATCAGAGGTGCTTTTCAAACAGTTCTTGATTCATACTGCTGTGTAACGGGTTGAACATAGCCGACAATGAAGCATAATGGATACTTCACTTTTCAGACAATAATTGATATAACTTGGGTGCACAGCACCATTTCTTTCTTTCGGTATGCGTGGATTGCAGAGGTGCTTTTCGAACAGTTCTTGATTCGAAATGCTGCGTGACAGGTTGAACATAGCTGACAACGAAGCGTAATGGATATTTCACTTTTCAGACATAATTGGGGGGGGGGGGGGGGGGAGCGTGGTGCCATTTCAGATGCAGTATGCATTGGTTCACCAGTCATAATAATTATTAACAAAAAAGTTAACAAACAAGTACACAGAAAAATTTGGAAATTTCAACTAGAGTAGGGACCATAACACATCGATAAAAAGTACTGAAACAAGCTGGAGTAGTGCACGATATTAATTCACAGTAAAACAATAAGAAATGATATATCTCTACTGTGCTCAAGATACCATAATGGAAATGCACAGTGGGGATATAACACTTCTTATAGTTTTACTGTGAATTAATATAGTGCACTACTCCAGCTTGTTTCAGTACTTTTTATTGTTATGTTATGTATCGTCCCTATTCTATCCAAATTTTTCTGTGTGCTTGTCCAGTAATGATAAACATGTGTCTAAAGTATATTCTGGTGATAACATGCAAAAAATCCATTCTGTAAAGGTGGTGGATCTAGGATTTTTAGAAGGGGATTTCTGTAAGTTGTTATAGCTGAAAAATAAGGCATCTGAGGATTTCTCCAGAAATTTTTGAGATTTTAGAAGCTCTGAAATTGGATTTTAAGTTACTGTTAGTTAACATAATTGCAATGAATCGAATGCTTTAAATTGTATTAATACTATAGCTAACTGTATATAGGGCAAACGTTGTGACTGAACTCTAGCTTTGATTGCTCTATTGGAGTAATTACGTGACTGCTCTATTAGGGTATCTAAATCTTTTTTAATGCAGTGGGAGGTGAAAAATGGAATGTTGCTGAGGATTAATACGTAGCTATAGATGGTGGTAGTTAAGCATACATGTTGCTGAAATACAGTAGTATGTAGTTGTTTGCTATGACAATTGTAAATACAATGACACCACACCATGCACAACTCTAATTAATGTATCCTCTCAAAATCCACAATCATTCACATAACACTCTCCCCCTTAAAGAAAAGGAGAGTTCCTACATTTGTAACAATAATCATCCATATTTTCTGTGGATTGATTGCTGTGGTGCTCCTTGTATTGTTATTCATTTGTAATACTGTGTAACAAGCTGAACATAGCTGAAAACAGAGTGTAATAGTTACTTCACTTTTAGTAATTGATAGGTGTGGTGGAAAACAATTCTATTCTTTACTTGATGTGATACACACAACAGTCATGATTGTGTTATATAACAGTAAGTAAACAAAAAAGTAGAAGGAAAAATTAGAGGATTTAATCTAGATTAGGGATAAAGGAAGATTACCTACACCTGCAGATATACAGGTGGACAAAGCGACCTCTTCCTTGTTTCATTAATTGTTTTCTGTATTCCTAATCAGTGAAATTTTCATAGTTTTCCTTGTACTTGGGTAGAAGTCTATGATCAGTGTAATGTGTGTTTGTTGTTATTATTGAGCACAATGAGTAGATCACTTTGAATGTGTTTATTGTAAATAAGGAAAATTTGATACTGTCAAAATTTGATAGCCATATTACCAAATTTAATAATTATGTCACATCACTTTTAATAAATAGTTGTGATTGGTTCTACAAAAATAGAGCATGTGGGCACAAACTACACTCCGCCACAAAACTGCTCATATCTCAGTACTGGAAAGAATATCTGCATTCAGTAACTTGCCTCATTTATGAGGGAAGTTTGCATGTCCATAGAATAATGTTTAAGTAGTGGTTTAATGCAGAGAAGATCTCAGAACCTAATTGTGGCTCCCTTGGCACATGCCTAGATTGCATGTTGCGGAGGATCAAGTCACCACTGGGTCTAGGATTTTTCTGCATTCTTCAACGTTTCAGTTACATGTTTCTGACTCCCTGTATTTACAGCCCTAGCCTTCTCACAGGTCCCTAGTGGAATATACGTAATGCCATGAAAAGTTTTGAATCATGTCAATTTGATAAAGTATGCAAACTTTATGCCTTATGTAGGCTGAGTTTCCTAATCAACATGTACCATCTGTAAAGGAATTTAGCTGATGGATCATGAAATGCAGTAATTGTGAGTTATTAATTTATTTTGAGGAATCAGCTCAGTGTGTATGTATGTACTTCATACTGTATAGTAAGCTAGATAATGTTAACAGTGTGGAGTAAACTAAAACCCACAATCAATTCTAATATGTGGGTCTATATAAGAGATCAGTGAAACTTAATTAGCAAGAATGATCGAAACAGTAATACTAGAAACATAGTTTTTTGTGGGGGGGAGCAGATAGATAATAAATCATCCAAAATCACTTACTGTTGGCGTGAAAACCGTGACTGCCATGCATTGTATCACCATGAGCCCCATTTCCTCATGACAGCTAGTTTTTTTGACCGAGAATCATACCGTTAGAAACAACTAAAATATGTATTGTACCCTGATGTAACATTCTCCTACTTTTTGTACAGAGACTATTACCTCACATGAAATTCTTTGAGTGCTTGCATAATAATTACGAATTCATGTGGGCTTGTCCTACCCTCCCTCCCCCCTTGCCTACCAACCTTTAGAGACCTTAAATACCCACTACCATCATGAACTGCAATTATAGAACTTTGCGTGGGCGAAATCAAAAGAAAAAGTGTACTTTAAATTCATAAAGTACACTCTTAGCCGGCCAATAGCTTCATCGACCACAAAGAGTACTTTATTGCACCGCAAAGAGTGATTTATTCGTCCAATAAAGCACTCTTTGTGGTGCAATAAAGCACTCTTTGTGGGCAATAAAGCACTCTTTGTGGGCAATAAAGCACAGTTGCCCACGTGCTCTAGTGCAGACTAATAGCCTGTGGGGCTCACGCCAGTACGACTAATCACCCAAGCCGGTGAAGGCTGATAGCCTCGCCGCGCTGAGTGATCAATCACCCCAGCCAATACGAGTTCTACCACTGGATTGCTTTTATAGACATACCTAAATGCTTCGATGATGGGTGGGAGAAGGTAACGTTGCTGTTACGATTGTTAATGTAAACGGACAAGTCCTGGAGATATCATGGAAATATTTCACCATGTGACTCACAATAAAATCGATTGTGGGTTGCGAGCAAAACCTGCCAAAATACGCGATAAATGTCTAACATGCCAAACTATGGTGAAATACACATGAGTTACTTTGTTAAACTAGTTTGTGTACGTTCAGGCTGCTAATAATTTGTGCAACGCGTGTTAATTACGAGTCCTAGTGTATGGTGGAGCTACACGACTAGAAAGTTCCATAAATCATTTAAAGCATAGCCTTGCTCATGCTATATGAAAAATAAAGTACTTGGCACTTGGCCTCGATGCTTCGCCTCGTGCTTTATTAGCATCTCGGCCGCGCGCCTAGTACTTTATTTTTCATATAGCACTCGCGGCTATTCTTTAACATATACTTAGGGGTCATAATAGGGATTTCCATGTTATTTTGCAGAATTCGTAAAAGTCCACATGCCTAAAATTTTCTTGGAAGCATCTCCAACTCAAAACAGCCCTCTGGTGGTTACAATTAATATTGGTCCATTAGTAAGTATCAAGTGGAAAAGAAATAATTGTGACAGAACTGAAATTTGCTGATTTGTTCATACAGTATGGTAGTACTATGTAGTACAGTACATAGAATATGATGATCTCTTGGAATGCAGTAAACATCTGGTGAGATGTCACAGGGTGTGGTGCTATTGTATTGTGATGACTTTAGTTTATTTATGGTTTGTAAAGTAGATTTCTTTGGTTTTGGCTATCTGTGTTCAATTGTGCATCCACATGCAATTAGCATGTTTGTGTTGATACACTTATACGTATTTGTCCTCAGTAACACCTTGTTGTAAATACTCTAGTGAAACATGTCTGTGGTTTCCCACACTTGTAGGCGACTCACCCAAGTGGAACATCAGTAGTGACATGGGTACTTGTGATTTGTCTGATTTGAACTATGGCCTGCAGTCCTCATACTTGTTATTTGTGGTCATGTTATAGACTGTAGTATAGTGATTTAATACCCACTAGTATATCTGCAGGTATAGGCAACCTTCCTTGTTTCGGCACTTTTATTCTCTTGTTTCGCTACTTTATTTTCGTCGATATCTACTCCAGCTTAAAGTTCTAATTATTCTTCTACTTTGGTCCCATTTTTGGATGTATATAAAGGTACAATTTTGGACTATATCCATTTGTGTCGTGCAAAAAAGCCATTCAAGCTTAGAAACATTGACAATAAAGTTGTGTTTTACCACAAAACTCACAACACACAAAACATGCAACACTCATATTTGTTTAGTGGTACAAAACCAAAACAACAGTGCTATGAAGAGATGATAATAGTGGTGTATTAGATATCCTAAAACAAAAACAGCATTGGGGATGTAAAGGAAGGGCGCTGCCAAGCAAAGTAGGATCAATCAAATAAGCTTATCCAACATGACTTGTAAGAACAAGGAATGATATCAAGTTGCAGCCACATAGATTGGAATATTACCATGATCAATCTGTAAAACAACTGGTAAAGACAAGGACTGATATCAAGTTGCGGCCAAGTGAATGCAGTAATACCTATTCTCTTTGTATCATAATAAGGACCACAAAGGAGTAGGCATGGCCCACGAAAAAAACATCACCCAAAAACAGCCTCAATTTTCCCTCACGAAGATGAGGCAGTATTGGTTAGGTAAAACTAAGCCCAAGCAAGCTTTCAGATCGATCCGAAACGCTTTCAACAAGTTGCTACAGAATTTAAAAAAAATTATATTTAAAGGAATTTTCTACTGACTAAATAAGTGACTGACTGACTGATGCCTTCAGGCAAGTGTAACTCGCAAAACAGTTAAGGCTACGGGCTTGAATTTTTCACTGTTCGGTGTTGCTGCAGTCCAAGAGGTGCCTTTTGGCATACCGCAGTGCGTACAATGCATTCTTCATGGACTTACAAATGTCCTACTTTGTGTTCCATTCATCTTTGTTGGCAGCGAAAAGTGTCAATTTGGTGGTAGCACGTGATGGCTTCCCCTCATACATGGAATCGTCCATTTTTTTCATAGTGGCTATTTTGTTAGCAGAGGTGCTTTTTGAATGGTTCTTGATATGAACATAGCCGACAACGAAGCTTAATGGATACTTCACTTTTCAGCCAGGTAATAATCGATATAACTGGGGTGGGCAGCACCATTTCTTTCGGTGTGCAGGGCAAAGGTACTTTTCGAACAGTTATAAATGCTGTGTAACGGCTTGAACTTAGCTGACAACGAAGCCCAATGGATACTTCACTTTTCAGACAATAATAAACATAGCTGGGGCGCGTGACACCATTTCAGATGCAGTTCACCAGTCATAATAATTATTTACAAAAAAGTCAAAAAACAACTACACAAAAAATGCACAGTAGGGATCTACACTGCTCCTCTTAAGAATACTGTGACTGCTCTATTAGAGTATCTCGAGTAAGAGAGGCTCTTTCAAAAAGGGGATTCCATGGAACCCTTTGAACCCCCTGGATCCGCCCCTGAGTTGGGTTTTTACTCAGCATGTCACAAATGATTGAATTAAATTTTCTGCTAACTAAGTAGCAATGTTTTTTCATGATTTTTTTGTTGGAATTTCTGTGCAAAACTATTATAGTGAAACAAGAGCTGATTAAGTGGTTGTGTCACTATTTGTACAATACCACCAAAAGATTTCATTTATAGTTTAAATACTTGACAATTTAACCTGTTGTTAGTTGGTAAAGTAGTAGTGATGTGGATAATGTGAATAGTGTGGAATGAACTAAAACCCACAATCAATTCTCATATGTGAATGTATATAAGGAATTAGTAATCCTTAGCCACTGAAGGCATAACTGAAGTACGAGATTTTTCTCCAATTTTTGGAAAGGTACCTTCACATAAGTGTAGGACCTTGAAGAATTAAATAATGTAGTGTAGGTCAGGTCAATTATTGGCAAAGAAGCCTTTAAACTATAGAGGTTGAATGCAGAGAGGATCACAGATCCCGGCTGCTGTGGCTCCTCTGGTGCGTGCCTAGACTACATGTTGCGGGGGATCAAGTCACCGCTGGGTCTGGGATTTTTTTCTTCATTCTTCAACGTTTTAGTTACATGTTTCAGACTCTTTGTATTCACAGGCTTTATAGCATTCTCACAAGTCCCTAGTGGGATAGCATTTAATAAACTGGTTTTACCCACCCACCTGGTAATCCATAAATTACCACTGCTGACAAAGGTTAACATCACAACGTAACCTCAAACCATATGTAAATGATTATGTAATGGTAATAACTGCTATTGTAAGACAGGATGTTGATAGTCACTTTGGTAAGGAAGCTTCCAGCAGGCATGTTGAGTACCATTATGTCTGCTAATACCACACTACTACACAGAAACCAGTTAACTGGTTAACTGCCAGTTACTATATTGGTAACTGGCAGTTTCACCATAAGAATTCACCATGGTGATTTCTTTGTAACTGAACACTCTACAAGGTGACTTATTCTAGATGCTCTCTCTACAGGGTGAATTGTTTGTAGCTGAACGATCTACAAGGTAACTTCTTCTAGCTGATCTCTCTATAGGGTGATTTGATTGTAGCTGAATTCTGTACAGGTGATTTGTTTGTAGCTGAGCTCTTTACAGAATGGTTTCTTTGTAGCTGAACTCTCTACAAGGTAACTTCTTCTAACTGATCTTTCTTCAGGACAATTTGTTTGTGGCAGAATTTTATACATGGTGATTTCTTTGCAGCTGAACTCTCTACATGGTGGTTTCTTTGTAGCTGAACTCTCTACAAGGTAACTTCTTCTAGCTAATCTCTCTACAGGGTGATTTGTTTGTTGCTGAACGATCTACAAGGTAACTTCTTCTAGCTGATCTCTCTACAGGGTGGTTTGTTTGTAGCTGAATTCTGTACAGGTGATTTGTTTGCAGCTGAGCTCTTTACAGAATGGTTTCTTTGTAGCTGAACTCTCTACAAGGTAATTTCTTCTAGCTGATCTCTCTACAGGGAGATCTGTTTGTAGCTGAACTATCTACAAGGTAACTTTTTCTAGCTGATCTCTCTACAGGGTGATTTGTTCGTAGCTGACTTCTGTACAGGTGATTTGTTTGCAGCTGAGCTCTTTACAAAATGGTTTCTGTGTAACAGAACTCTCTACAAGGTAACTTCTTCTAACTGATCTTTCTACAGGGTGATTTGTTTGTAGCTGAACTATCTACAAGGTAATTTCTTCTAGCAGATCTCTCTACAGGGTGATTTGTTTGTAGCTGAATTCTGTACAGGTAATTTATTTGCAGCTGAGCTTTTTACAGAATGGTTTCTTTGTAGCTGAACTCTCTACAAGGTAATTTTTCTAGCTGATGTCTCTACAAGGTCACTAGTTTGTAGCTGAACTCTCTACATGGTGGTTTCTTTGTAACTGAACTTTCTACAAGGTGACTTCTTCTAGCTGATCTTTCTACAGGGTGATTTGTTTGGAGCTGAACTCTCTACAAGGTGACTTCTTATAGCTGATCTCTCTACAGGGAGATTTGTTTGTAGCTGAACTCTCTACAGGTGATTTGTTTGAAGCTGAACTCTCTAAATGATGGTTTCTTTGTAGCTGAACTCTCTACAAGTTAACTTCTTCTAGCTGATCTCTCTACAGGGTGATTTGTTTGTAGCTGAACTATCTACAAGATAACTTCTTCTAGCTGATCTCTCTACATGGTGATTTGTTTGTAGCTGAATTCTGTATAGGTGATTTGTTTTCAGCTGAGCTCTTTAAATAATGGTTTCTTTGTAGCTGAACTCTATACAAGGTAACTTCTTCTAGCTGATGTCTTTACAGGGTCACTAGTTTGTAGCTGAATTCTCTACATGGTGGTTTCTTTGTAACTGGACTCTCTACAAGGTAACTTTTTCTAGCTGATCTTTCTACAGGGTGATTTGTTTGTATATAGCTGAATTCTGTACAGGTGATTTGTTTGCAGCTGAGCTCTTTAAAGAATGGTTTCTTTGTAGCTGAACTCTCTACAAGGTAACTTCTTCTAGCTGATGTCTCTACAAGGTCACTGGTTTGTAGGAGCTCTCTACATGGTGGTTTCTTTGTAACTGAACTCTCTACAAGGTGACCTATTCTAGCTGATCTTTCTACAGGGTGATTTGTTTGAAGCTGAACTCTCTACAAGGTAACTTCTTCTAGCTGATTTCTCTACAGGGAGATTTGTTTGTAGCTGAACTCTCTACATGATGGTTTCTTTGTAGTTGAACTCTCTACAAGGTAACTTCTTCTAGCTAATCTCTCTACAGGGAGATTTGTTTGTAGCTGAACTCTCTACATGATGGTTTCTGTGTAGCTGAACTCTCTGCAAGGTAACTTCTTCTATTGATCTCTCCACAGGGCGATTTGTTTGTAGCTGAACTCTCTACATGGTGGTTTCTTTGTATCTGAACTCTACAAGGTGATTTCTTCTAGCTGAACTATCTCTTTCCATAGTTGCATGAACTCCCTACAAGGTAACTTCTTCTAGCTGATCTCTCTACAGGGTTACTTGTGTGTAGCTGATCTCTATACAGGTTTCTTGTTTCTAGCTGATCACTTGAATTCTCTTCATGTAGGGTGACTGCTCTATTAGGATGACTGCTCTATTAGAGTATCTCGATCTCGCATTTGCTGCACCAAGTTGGATTTCGTGTTATAACTCCGTGGCTTTAAGTCTGATTCTTCTACACCATTGATGAGCCTTTCTAAGATGATTACTCCATCTATACAACGATTTTCATAGGATTACCCCAAGCGGTTTATCTGGTAGGCATGGCAAGCAGTCGTTTTTTTTATTAGCTAATCTCGATTGCATAATTGTTACACACTGTTGGTTTTTTCGTTGTATCTTCCTGTTTTTTAGCTCGATTTCTTTCAAACCACAAAAGGTTTGAGGTTCAATAGTTAACCTATTCACCCACCGATTTTCAGCTTCTTCCCATACAAGGTTTACCCTGTAGGCGTGACAACATATTGGTGTTATTTTTCATGAATAATCGCTCATAACTCTTTGCCTATTTATCGTATTCCAGCCAAAGTTGGTACCGAGATGCACCTTTATATCTCCCTTCTGTGTGCCAAATTTCAAGGCAATCGGATGTGGAGTTCGCGTTTTATAGCAGTTTTTGTAAGTGTGCGACAAGAAAAAGGAAAACAAGAAGAAAAAAATTGAAGAAACTGAGCCAATTTGTGAAGTCGCATATCTCGGGAACGCGTAAAGCGATTTCGCTCAAATTTGGAATGTGGAGTACTGAAGTTGGAGGGCATGTCCACAGCAAAAATCGTCTTGTTTCATCAAGGAAGCACAGAGCTACGGAGGTGCGAAAATTGCATTTTCTTTCTTCCTGTCAATATACTCACGGGTGTTACGCGCCGGCTTCTTGGGCCGCACGACACATTACCGTGTGTCTTGATAGTAGGTAGTTAGTGGTAATGTGTACTGAACTAGTCACTATGTCACTAGGGACCTACAATGAAGACCTGTGTAGTAGTGAGTCATAAACTTGATATATAATAACAAGTATAAGAAAAAGTTTGGAATTTTAAGCTGGATTAGGGATCAAAACCAAAAAGCAGGGAAACAAGGGAACAGCTGAAAGTTGTGAAACAAGGGAGGTTGCCTATGCCATACTAGTGGACATCTAATCCCTACTCTTCAGTCACAGATATACTAGTGGACGTCTAATCCCTAATTCAGTCATGGTTATAGACTGGAGAGTAGGGATTAGATGTCCACTAGTATATCTGCAGGCATAGGCAACTTCTGTTGTTTAACAACTTTCAGCTGTTCCTTTGTTTCCCTGTTTTTTTGTTTTTTGATCCCTAATCCAGCTTAAAATTCCAAATTTTTGCTTCTACTTGTTTGTTTGCTTTTTGTTAACACAGTTATGACTACTGAATCCATGTGTACCACATTAAAAGAAAGAATGGTGCCAGGCATTCCATAAAATAATTGTGTCTAAACGCGTGCGCCCCAATAGTCAATTATGCACTGAAAAGTGAGGTGGCCATTATGCTTCATTTGTAGCTATGTTCCACTCGTTACACAGCATTACAAATGAAGAACAGTACAAAGGAATCCAGTCACTACAGAAAATGCGGATGAAGAGCATGACACAGCCAGAGGGAAGCCGTATTGCAATATTGTAAATCAACACTCTTGCATTGTCAGTGAAAAGAACTGGAACACAAAGGAGGACAAAGGTAAGTCCATGATATGTGCAATGTATGTACTGTGGCTGGTGAAAAGGCACGTCTCGGGATGAAGTGACATCAAACAGTGAAAATATCAAGCCCGTAGCCTTCCTTATCCATTGTCGAGTTATGCTTGGCTAAAGGCATCAGTTATTAGTTAGTTAGTTAGTCAGAATAAAATTCTGTTAAATTGAAAATTTTTAAAATTCTGCAGAAACTTGCTGGAAGGGTTTGGGGTCACTCTGAAGGTATTTTTGGGCTTGACTGTGCCTAACCAATACTACCAAGCTGTTATGAAGGACATTGGAGGCTGGTTTTAGGGTGATATTTGTGAGCAAAAAAGCCCAAAACTTCATGGTTCCTAATATACAGTATATTGTACTGTATGATGTGAATAATATGAAATAAACTAAAACCCATAATGAATTATATAATATGAAATAACCTAAAACCCATAGTGAATTATATAATATGAAATAAACTAAAATCCATAATGAATTATATAATATGAAACAAACTAAAACCCATAATGAATTATAAAATATGAAATAAACTAAAACCCATAATGAATTATATATATATGAAATAAACTAAAACCCATAATGAATTATATAGTATGAAATAAACTGAAACCCATAATGAATTATTATAAGTAAGGCTATATAAGAGTTCAGTAAACCTTAACTAACGAACATAGCATAACACAATACATTGTTGAAATTCATCTTCTACAATTTTTGGAAAGGTTCCTTCACACAAGTGTAGGACCTTGAAGGACAATTGAATGTGTATGAAGCCATTCAAGATGTATGATGTATTATTGACATTGACAGTACAACACATTTCAGTTGGTACTGACAGTAGTACATCTGTGATGTCTATTGTCACTCCTCAGACTCATAGAAATATACTGTGAAGTAAAGGTATTATGGAGCTGGACCTATTGAGACAACAATCTTTGCCCTTATTGTGGATGTGTCTCCTTAATTTGGAGTTTGTTAAAAGATACTTAACTGGAGGACCTCTGTGTTGTAGTAAAATGTTCTTGTCTGTTATAGAGAGGTTCCACTGACTTTCCATAGAGAGATTCTTACACACTGTTATTTAATTGTCATGTTATCGTAGACCAAATGTGATGATGGAACACTCTATTGATGAAGCTTGTGCACTGCTTGTCAAGGACTTTGCATCAGCTAAGAAGACACTGGCCCAGGTACAAGAAGATTTGAACTTTATCAGAAACTAAACCACTACCACTGAAGTCAGTATCCTTTGGAGTGAAATATATGTGTGTGTAGTGTATTAGTTAACAACAAACACAAAAATATAACATTCTTCAACAATAACACAAGACATGGCGAGGGTGTACAACTAGGATGTGAAGTGAAAGAGGACAGCAAACAAGACCACTAGTGGAACAAAATGACCCACCCATCACAGGGGCAGATCCAGACTTTTTAAAAAGGGGAGTTCCACTTTGGAATGCAACTTCAGACCAAAAAAAAAAGAAAGGTCATCACCTGCTGACAATAGCTGCCCCTCACCATAGATGCCCTCACCAACTATATTTCCTTATTTATAACTAGATACATAGCTTGCTACACTGCTCCCCTTAAAAATACTATGACTGCTCTATTAGAGTATCTCAATTTAACTGCTCTATTAGAGTATCTCGAGTAAGAGAGGCTCTTTCAAAAGGCGGGTTCCATGGAACCCTTTGAACCCCCTGGATCCGCCCCTGCATCACACACCTCTATACATTAAAATATCATTACGTGTAGAAAACATTTATAATTTAGTGGTCTGCTTGGGGGCTTGCAGAGCTTCAAGTGTTTGTGATAATGTTAAAAGTTTGTCGCACATTAACATGTAACCAGAAGAGATAGAAGTTTTCAATTAGTATTTTATCCAATTTTCAAAGTCATCATAAATTGTTCTGTAATTATCTAACAAAACAAAGTAGAGCTGTACAGGGAAAGGGAAGAACATATTATTCATTGTCAAGAAGTCTGTTGTTTTTTAAAAATGCTGTTTTTGCATGCATATTAATTTTAGTAATAGGCCAGACTCATACTCCAACCGCATTGTATAATTGTGATTTTTTATTAGTTACTGGGTCAAGACAGCATAGCTTATGGGTGACTGATGTATAGTTACAAACAATACATTCAATGTATATGAAGCCATTCCGAGTCATACCTTAGGATCCTTAGCTTCTGGTCACTCCCTAGCCAACAAAAGGATATCAGTAATATACACTGTGAGCACACTAACTGTATAGTATAATTATTACTATTTAGCCAACTGATTGCTCACTTTAACCAATTCATGTTGATTTTAGTGTATTAACCAAGCATAACCAACATTCTTACAACACGAGTAACTATGCTTCTGTAAATTTGCTCTAGGAAAATTGTTGATGGATAGCTAGTTACGTATAATATACCCTGCTTTATAACAACTGAGCACAACAATGTATAGCTAAGCACTACAGGCTAGGAAAGGCCTGCTCATGTAGCTACTTTTGTTTTGAAACTGTCTCAATAGCTATGTCAGAAATATTTTTAGTTAAGTGATCCAAAATGAAATTAAACTATTTACACATCAGGAACTATTCATTCAAATGTGAAGTCTTAGCCTACTATGTTTTTCCAGCTTTCCCTCAAAATTTTGAGTCACCGAGTGCTCCACAGCTCCAGGCTAGTGTTTTTCAGTGATCGTGTGGGAGAGTTTAATTAAGGGTTACCACCTTCCAATCTAGGACCATACAGTTTTTTAGTCATGGAAAAGTTGAATTTTGAGTTCACAGAAAGTTACCAGTTTTCCAGTCAATATACCAGTGTTCAGTGATAAGGAAGTGGAAGTTTAGATCCACTATAGAAGTTACTATAGAGGATGGGAAAGTTGAAGCTAAAGCCTATCTGCTGCTATTAGGCTAGTGGTTAATGATACATACTAAAATTACTTTAGTTACTGATTATAGAAACAGAAACATAATAATAGCTATATAAGGTCAAAACTAGTCAGAAACATTTTAGTAGCGCAGCATACAATACTATTAGAGTTAAGGGTGTGTGACTGTGGCTGCTCTATTAGAGTATTTCGATCTTTTGCAGTGTTCAATAAATCAGTGTCCTTGGACAATGGTTTTTACTAGGTCACATGCACTTAGCACCTGTAGTATTCATAATAGTCCTCATAGTCTTAGTCATAGACAGGGATCAGCCTAATATGCCAGCACACAATTTTTAGAGGTGTGCGATTATCTAGATATCAGAAGACTTATTGAGATTAGGATGATAAGTTCATTTATCTAGATAATAGTAAACTTCCGTAAATTACTTGTATATCAAGGAATATCTGATAGCGTAGACTAGGGCTGGGAGATTATATTGATTGTGAGATTAATCGTGATTGTCTCTGAACATCGTGATGTTGATATGTGTTACCAAATAGCTAATCATGATGTTGTGATATCACATGTAAATAAATTCAGAATCATGGCACATACTGCTGTGGAAGAACACGGTCCTGAAAACCAGTCTACACTTCTGAGACAGTTCAATGTGTGAATAAATCTTGCTACATAGTTAAACAGCTTACCTGCTAGAAACCATTGCATTTCTAAGGATACTTCTATTCATTACTATTTCGGTTTTGTTATTTAAACAGCAAGATACTATTTAATTGTAACTGCCCTTGACTTTAATTGTGTTGACCATATATAGTCGTGTATTGCTAAAATAAGAAGTTCATGCATACACGTTGCTATTGATGCATGTAAGTTAATAAATTAAAGTTATAACATCGTGATACTTTAATCATGATAAAGTTGCATCGTACAATCATGAAAGTAGCAAAATTTCACAATTGCTCAGCCCTAGCGTAGACATCTCCAACTCTCAAGCATTGTACTAAACTAAGCCATCTTCAAAATTGTAATTTGCTCACCTTACTGGTTACATAATTGGCAGTTGACTATAATAATACATTTGTTTCAATTATCTAGACATGTTAGATAATCGAGATATGTTCGAAAGAAAATATCTTATCGCACACTCTCTAATAATTTTGAGCATATATAATAAGTATCAAGCATAATGCTAGCACATATGTAATAGGTTGTATATAATTTCAATTTTCCAGCAAACTTGTGCAGTGGAACCTCTCTATTGGGACATTTTGGGACAATTTTTGACCACTTTTTGCTGTAATATTATAGAGGTTTTCTCTTTAAAAAAATGTATTGACTAGATCTGTGGGACCAACATTTTTGTCGTTATTATGGACATGGAGGTTTTATCAATTGTGTCCTTAAGAGAGGTTTCCACTGTAGTCTGGGTTAGACACACATACATCTCATCGATAAAGTGCTCAACATATACTCCATCACAATAGCCATTCATTCTACTAAAGCAACCAAGCACCTTCCACAGACATGACTTTAAAACCCGATAACTAATTGGCATTTACAGGTGTTAATTAGGTTGCAGCTGCAGAATTTGGTATATAAAATAAAATAATGTTCAGTACAATGGCAACTATCACATACATCAACGCAATGAAATAAAGTGACCGTAATAGGAGTAGCATAATAGTTAACAAGGAGCTAGCTGGTCCATACTCATAAACTGGGGTTCCAGGTTTTCCATGAGGGCGTGTGACCAGAAATAATATTAAGGTTTGACTTAGTATTGCCTAAAGAACTAGATAATCATTAGAAAGGCATAATGAACAGCTACTAATGCTGTTAAGTTTAGCTAGGGATATATATGCTCAACATTTTTGAAAATGTATCCATTCCTGGCCCTATTCCCTCGCCATCCTCAACACCAAAGAAAATTGGAGATAGCTACTCTAATAGAACAGCCAATAGAACACCTTATTATCTATGATAGAACTAGTCATACAACATGTACAAGGAGGTTAAATGTGCCCACGGAATGTGCTGTATATGACAGTTCTATACTGAGCATCTACTGTCTACTTGGGCTTGTTAGTAGTTACGTATTATGTATCACGTGATCTAAACCTTTCGAATCGATGGAGGACGAGCTTAGGCTGGTTGATGTTAAACACATTGCAACACTGTTACCAGTAAAGGAAAAATTTAGGGTCTGGTTCACGGGACTATAAATTGTCGTAAATTGTAGCACCTTGTGGAAACACGTGATCATTGTAACGGTGAGTACGGAGAACCTTTGTGAAAGTGTGCTGTTACTATAATACTATTACAATAAATGTAGTCAGGGACTGAAAAATATTGACGAACTGTTGGATGATACTGATTTGTATGTACGTGTGTAAGGTAGGGGCGGGCGTTTACGGACAAAGTAAAATATTTATTATTATTATCAAATTGTTTAAAGGGATACAAGGCATGTGCCTGTACAAGGTGATACCCTTACATACAATCTTTACAGTTACAAGCTTTAGAAATTTATTCATTTCTCGAGAGAAAAACAGATTCTAAAGCCGAATTGTAGCTATTGAACTAGGCTATATAGGTGGCATAAATTGTGGGTGGTAAAGTATAGAGTGCTAGGAGAAAGAGCAGTTTAAATTTGCAGTTTTAGAAAAAGTGCAAAAAATTTATGTGGCTGGGGTTTCCAGACGCCACTAAAAAAAGGCGTACCTGCCATTGTTATGGGAAATGCTGCACTCTATTGAGTGTCATGGCTCAGCAGAGACTGGTAGCATTGTGTTTGTCTGGTTACTTTGTTGATGACAGCGATTTTTAAGAACCAGAACTGCTACCAACCTTGCTGGGACCATGCGAGTGTCTTACAGTGCTTTCAAAGATGCAACATTTGAACTACTGTCTGGAAATCTGCATCAGTCCTTGCCGTAACATTGAAACAGTATAGGTAAGTAGTATGGCCCCGAGGTTCTTGCTTGGGGCCTCTCTGGGCTGCTGGTTGTGTTGATTGTATGTGCCAATTAACACATCACAGGTTTGGATTCCAGTTGTACTATCTCTAAATCATCTGTTCACTGAATAGTGTTACTGATCATTTGTGCTGTCTTTGGTCGCTTAGAATTACGAATGGTGCCCTCAATCTCCTGTTAACATGCAGAGTGAAAGTTTTTTACACAAGAATATTCTACATGTGCAAGCAAATTGTGATGTATTTCAGCTATCCTTAAAGCTATCAAAACAAAACTTTAGTGTTTTGTAGTACACAGGTAGGGTACTTAGGTACTTAACCATAGTCTGATTGGTTTCTATTCCATCCTTCAGTAGCAGATTAAAAATGAAGTGTCCGGAATACCCAGCTGTCCAGGAACCCCCTTACTTACCTTACCCATGCTGACTGCTCACATGACCTGACTTTTTTTTCTGTGATCCCTAAATTGAACTAAAAAATCCTAATTTTTCCTTAAAGTTGTTTGTTTGCTTTTATGTAACATTATTATGACTGGTGTACCCACGCATACCGCATCAAAAGAAAGGATGGTGCTAGAATAAAATGTTTCGTCTGAACACATGCCCCAGCTATCAAATATTGCTATTACAATTCGCTTTCAGCTACATATTTAGCCTGTTGCACAGTGCTACAGACGAAAAACAGTAGAAGACGTGCCTCTGCAACAATCCAGTCACCACAAAAATACGACAATTCGTATGCCCCCACCTATTAATTACTGCCTCAAAAGTGCAGCGGCCATTACACTTCATTTTCAGCTATATTCAGCCCGTCACACAGCACTACAAAGGAAGAACAGTGTTAGAATTGTCTCTGCAATCAGTCCAGTCACCACAGGAAATACAGACGATTGTTTACAAATGTACTGTAGGGAAGCCATGTATCATGCTACCGCGAACCGACACCTTGGGCTGTCAGCAAAAAGAAATGGGACACAAAGGAGGACAAAGGTAAGTCCATGATGTGTGCATTGTATGCACTACAGTATGCCAAAAGGCACATCTCGGGATAAAGTGAAGTCAAACAGTGAGAAAATCAAGCCCATAGCCTTAGCTGTTATTGAGTTACGCTTGCCTGAAGGCAGGCAGGCAGGCAGGCAGGCAGGCAGGCAGGCAGGCAGGCAGGCAGGCAGGCAGGCAGGCAGGCAGGCAGGCAGGCAGGCAGGCAGGCAGGCAGGCAGGCAGGCAGGCAGGCAGGCAGGCAGGCAGGCAGGCAGGCAGGCAGGCAGGCAGGCAGGCAGGCAGGCAGGCAGGCAGGCAGGCAGGCAGGCAGGCAGGCAGGCAGGCAGGCAGGCAGGCAGGCAGGCAGGCAGGCAGGCAGGCAGGCAGGCAGGCAGGCAGGCAGGCAGGCAGGCAGGCAGGCAGGCAGGCAGGCAGGCAGGCAGGCAGTCTTCATTCAATAGAAAATTCCATTGAATAAAAAAAAATTGTATCAATTTATTGGAAGCCTTTAGGATTGTACTTAAGGCACTTTTGGGCTTGGTTATACCTAACCAATACTGCCAAGGTGCCAGGATGGTGTTGTAAAGCTGGTTTTTTGGATGAAATTTTAGCCACAAAATCTCAAATGTCCATGATCCCTAATATACAGTACTACCAAGAGTTAATAATAGAAGAGAGTCTCTCTTCTATTATTAACTCTTGGTACTACCGTACTGTATGATTATTGTGTCTGTATGTACATTCTGCCACCATTAGCTAGCTATACTGTCACACACTGGAAACACACAATGATCCCTAATCAACTCAAAATTCTTAATTTTTCTTTATACTTGTTTGTTTAGCATCCAATAAATTTGAATTTTTTGTGTAGTTTAGCAGACCATTTATTTGTACTGAAAGCAGAAAATTTGACAGGGAATTAAATTTGGCAGCTGGTGAATTACACTGAAACTTCAAATACCCAGCTAGCTAGACCAAAAACACTAAGGAAAGACCAATGAACTTACGCAGCCAAAAATGAATAGTGTTGCTATGATATATCGATACATCGATAGTATCGACATAACAAGGTGGTGATATGAGATGATATAGCCAATCAGTTATATCGATGGTTGCACAATAGTGGTGCCGCTTAGTATAATGATGTGGGGGAGGCCAGACATATGGTATTTGGCATTTAATTAAGTTATGTGTTGATGGTGTAGTGTGGTAAACAATCCAACCCCAAAGTAAACTGGGAGGTTTAATGTTTCTATGTAGTGCCAGCCACTTGTCTCAACTGTAAAGCGGTAGCAAAATGTATTTAGAAAGCAGCATGAATAATTCTCTGATGTTGACACAGTTAATGAGGTTATTAATACCACTTAGAGACCTGAGGTGAGGGCTCTAAGTTTCATTTAGAGACCTGTTGTCACGTGAGACTGTTATGGTAAAATTCAACAACACTTCAAAGGGTTTTGTATGTCACTGATTTAATTAGTCGTTATATGGTGAGATTTGGGTTTTTACCTTCATCAGTCATACCAGCACTTGACCACGCTAGCTGTCAAACGGAACGAGCCAGCTGCTCAATGCATATTACAGCTACCCCAACAATGTTCCACATTCACAACTAGCTAGCCATCAGTGAAACTACTGGTATTGCCGAGTTTACAGCAAGCACATTTGTGTTTGTCTGCTTGTCAGCACTGTCTCCATTAAACCATCAACACACTTCAGCTGTGCTATTGCACCTGTTTGTAACATTTGTCACTCTGTGGCTAGTTATAAAGCTTGTCGCTTCGTAGCCAGTTGTTATAAAGCTTGTCACTTCATGGGCTAGTTGTAATAAAGCTTGTCGCTTCGTGGCCAGTTGTAATAAAGCTTGTCGCCAGTTGTTATAAAGCTTGTTGCTTCGTGGTCAGTTGTAATAAAGTTTGTCGCTTCGTGGCCAGTTGTTATAAAGCTTGTCACATCGTGGCCAGTTGTAACAAAGCTTGTCGCTTTGTGGCCAGTTGTTATAAAGCTTGTCACATCGTGGCCAGTTGTAGCAAAGCTTGTCACTTCGTGGCCAGTTGTAACAAAGCTTGTCGCTTCGTGGCCAGTTGTAATAAAGCTTGTCCATTCGTGGACAGTTGTTATAAAGCTTCTCGCTTCCAGTGGCCAGTTGTAATAAAGCTTCTCGCTTTGTGGCCAGTTGTTATAAAGCTTCTTGCTTTGTGGCCAGCTTGTCGCTTCTTAATATTAGCAAGAGTAAATAATGGAAGAGAGAGTATCCAACTGCCTGATATTAGCAAGAGTAAATAATGAAAACTCTTCCATTATTTACTCTTGGTATTAGCTAGTAAACAAGCCTTGGAACTAAATAACAGCTGCTAAAACAACACTAAACTAGCCACTGAGCCGGCGCTACTGAAAAGGACCTTACCTGGCGTGACTCTGTGCTTCTTTAGTTGGTGCTGGTAATGAGCTGCTTTCTTAATAGGTTAGATACCCACTGTCGTTTGTTAGTAGGGTTGAAACCCTTGTGCTTGGTTTGGCACCTCACTGGGCATTAATTAGTGACCTCAGCTGCACCTCAGTCACTAATTGATGCTATGCCTTGGTGACCAAACCACGCCCTCGGGTTGTCAACCCTACTAAAAAACCTCCAGTGGGTATCTAACATACACTTATAACCTGATAAACAAGAGTAGCTTTTGTTTGTGGCATACATCCAACTTAAATTTAAACTTACAGTGAAGAGTATGTATATGTTTGCCTTGTAAATGTTACAGTTAGTTCTATATTGTGATATATGTTCATATCGTGACATAAACCTTGGTGCTACATGATATAGAGTTTTTCTATATTGTGGCAGCACTAAAAATGAAAGATACGTAACTAACTACGAAACGTACTCCCCACATGTAGCTGACACAAGAGATTTCTCTAATTTTTCATATGACATTTGCGCTTACTGTATCCCATATAGCTACTGTAGGTACTCAAGGTAACCTCAACCTTGGATGTAGCTACATTACTTGAAGCTATTCCTGAGCTGTCATGACTACCTCTTGGGCCTTCATGACATGTTCTTGAATATACAGTGTATGTGTGATTAGTGTGGGCTTCTGCAAACAGTAAAAAACATTAAATTTAAATTTGTCAAATTTTTTACAATTTAACCAATTATTTCTGCTTTGTACAGTATGTACTCTACAAACGACATTTAACACATGATTATTATCAACTGTATAGTAAGGGTTATGAAGGTTTGAACTTTTTGGTCAATAATGCCACCCCAAACCAGCCTTACTACAGCTCATCAGTATTGGATAGGTATGATCAAGTTCAGTTGTGTCTTCAGAGCAACCCTAAACACTTTCATTAAACTTTTAAAATAATGTAACCCACTCAGTGAAAACCCAACTAGTTTGCAATTTACTTTACGACTTCTTATTGTCTAGAGGGATAAACCAATGGGCTGTTATAGTTTCAGCCTTATCTGGTGAGTAGTTTTGGATAGAGGTGGGGTTAATGTAATGCGTTACGTAATAATATTATTTTTGTTGGAATTTCTATGTATGTAAAATAATTATAGTGAAACAAGAGCTGATCAAGTGGTTGTGTCACTATTTGTACAATACCATCAAAAGCTAGATTTCATTTATAGTGTAAGCACTTGACATTTCAGCTTGTTGTTAGTTTGTAGAGTTAGTAGTGATGTGGATAATAGGAATAGTGTGTTTATTAAACTAAAACCCACAATCAATGCTCATATGTGAATGTATATAAGGAATGAGAAATCATTTACTAAGTGTCTAATGCTAAGAATGGACACCTGCCCTCACAATTTTCGGAAAGGTTCCTTCACACAAGTGTAGGACCTTGAAGGAAAATTGAATGTGTATGAAGCCATTCAAGATGTATGTTACTGACATTGACAGTTCAGTAGGTAATGACAGTACACAACAAGTCAACCTGTAGAGAGCTTAGCTACACAACACCACCTTAATTATAAAGAGTTTAGTTATATTCCCAGTAGTGAGTTCAGCTTTACAAACAAGTCACATATTAGAACATTGTACATCTCATCATGTTGAGTATTCCTATTTAGTTATGTGAAAATATTGTACACAAAAAATTGTCACAAATAAAAGTCTTTCTCTTAATATCAAAGAAAAGACAAGTCAAAAAAATGCATTGTCCATAGGTCAACTTTGGAACTTTGCAATGACAAAAATAAGTGAAATCTATATCTAAAACAGCCAAGCTGTGAAAAATGGTGTGGTCCCTGAAAGGCCAGATGAAAAAAGAAAGGCATTAGACAAGAAATGATAATCCACAGATTGAAAGTTTAGTAGCTATAGCAAACAAGAGGGGTTCTAATTTGATTAAAATCCTGTCAGAATAACAGGACATTTAGGGGGATATTCTCATTTTGTCAGTAAATGCAAACACATAATACCAGTCAACCATGGTATTATATTGGGAGCTTGGGCTTGAAATGTCAACACTGAGGCTGTTACATATACATCCTCAAGATTAATTACCTCAGGCAACAACCTTGTACAGGTGTGTTATTTAGTGACATCATTACAGATAAGGTCCATTACTATCCATCATGTAATGACTACTAGACAGATGATAACAGTATTGTGGAGGAGTGATAATTGGTTATGTTATATTGTCAAGTGCCGACAAGTCATATGTGGTAGTGTTTATGACATAGATATGACAGATGTGCTGGTGTAGGTGACCTCCCTTGTTTTACTACTTTTTATGGCTATGATCCCTAATCAGCGTTGAAACCGGGGAACCGGATGACCCACTGACCCGGATAGCAATCCGGATTTGACCTGGATGTGACCCGGATTAATTAAAGCTGAGGCGTGCGATAAGAGCTATGTTTTGAGCGTTCGATTCGTGTTGAGTAAACAGGGGTGGATCCAGACTTTTTAAAAGGGGGTTCCGCTTTGGAATTGCAATTTCAGCCTAGCTGAAGACCAAAAAAAAAGGTTATCACCTACTGACAATAGCTACCCCTCACCATAGATACCCTCAGTTTTATGCTACATACTGCACTTACTAATAAATGAGCGTGGCTGAGCGTATGTTTGTAATGCGATAAGTGGGCATGGCTCACGAAAGAACTACGTGATAGCATTTATAAGTTTCCACGTCGTCAAACGAACAATTTCGTTTCTCACGTGATCCAATCCAGGTCAGACCTGGATAATTTGTAAACCGGGTCGGATCCAGATGACCCGGAAAAAATGTGACCCGGAGAAAATGTGACCCGGATGACTCGGCCCGGTTTCAACGCTGTCCCTAATCAAACTAAAAATTAACTTAATCATACAGTATACCGTACTGTATAATAGAGATCATGCAGTTTTGGGCTTAATATCACCGTAAAACCAGCGTCAAATTTACCAATTCTTATTGTCTAGTCGTGGTGTGCGATATATTGAAAAATTATAGATATTGCGATTATTTGTCGATATCGTTATCGTATCAATTTTTGATACTGCTTCAATATTTTGTGATAATTATCGGAATATCAAAGAATATTTTGATAAATCTACAGCATTTAGTGTGTGATTGCATAATCATGCTAGAAATGAAGGCTGGTTCTGTACAATCTAGCCAATTTAAAGGTTTGTCTACCAGATTTCTAGGCTTATTCTTAGTTCTATGCAATAGTTTTGGAGTGTAAATTGTATTTGAAGCATATTTATAAATGTCGGCCGCCCACGCAATTACTCCACCCACACAATCAAAAAAATTGTCAAAAATCGAATTGAAATTTCAATATTTACCCCATTATCATATCAATATCGCATTGAAATGAAAATTCTGATATCGCACACCACTATTGTCTAGAGGGATAAACCAATGGGCTGTTATAGTTTCAGCCTTATCTGGTGAGTACTTTTGGACAGAGTTGGGGTATTTATAATGCATTTCATAATTATATTAATTTTGTGGAATTTCTGTGTAAAACAATTATAGTGAAACAAGAGCTGATCAAGTGGTTGTGTCGCTATTTGTACAATACCATCAAAAGATTTCATTTATAGTGTAAACACTTGACTTTTCAGCCTGTTGTTAGTTGGTAAAGTTAGTAGTGATGTGGATAATATGAATAGTTTGAAAAAATTAAAACCCACAATCAATTCTCATATCTGAATGTATATAAGGAATGAGTAACCCTTAACTAAGCAGTGGAACTGACAGCTGGGCCTCTGCCCTCACAATTTTTGGAAAGGTTCACAAGTGTAGGACCTTGAAGGATAATACGATTGAATGTGTATGAAGGCACTTAAGATGTATGATGTAATATTGACATTACAATACAGTTCAGTAGGTGCTGACAATACACAACAAATCAACCTGTAGAAAGCTCAGCTACATACAAAACACCTTGTATCCTTAGTAATGAGTTCAGCTTTACAAACAAGTCACATATTAGAACATTATACATCTCATTGTGTAGAGTATTCCTATTTAGTTATGTGAAAATATTGTACACAAAAAATTGTTTCAGTGTCACACAAATAGAAAAGTCTTTCGCTTATTCCTGTATTAACAAAAAAGACAAGTCAAAAGAAAGCACCAAAGAGTTGTTCATAGGTCAACTTTGCAATGACAAATAAGTGAAATTTATATCTAAAATAGCCAAGGTGTGAAAATGGTGTGGTCCCTAAAAAGCCAGGTGTAAAACGAAAGGCAGTGGCCAAGAAATGATAATAGTTATAATAATGACATGGTATTGCTTTCATTATTTAATATCATTGCAGGTATTTCTTGGCCACCACCTCAGAGTTGACTTACCTTTTCCGCAGATTGAAAGTTTAGTAGCTATAGCAAACGAGAGGGGTTCTAATTTTGATTGAGATCCTGTCAGAATAAAAGGACATTTATGGGGATATTCTCATTTTGTCAGTAAACTCGCAAACATATATTGTTAACCAGTCAACCATGATATTGTACTGGGAGCTTGGGCTTGAAATTAGGCATGCGTCTATTATGCCAGCATAATTTCGGGAATAATAGGTACTGAAAAGCATTGGGTAATATTCCGGAATAATCGGATGAATTCTAAGAATAATTGGTACAAAATTATAAGTTTTTGTTGTGGTGTAGTGTAAAAATCTTTTAGATTCACTACCAAAACAGTGCAAGCATAAAAACGGTGAAAACGATCGAGATACTCTAATAGAACAGTCACTTACTCTAATAGAGCAGTCAACTTCGAGTCCATAATTCTAATAGAGCAGTCACTTGTTTAAAAACCCTAACAAAAATACTAATTTGGCACACACAATTGGGAATAGTTTGAGAATAATAGGTAGACTCAGGAATAAATTTGAGCATAATAGGTGAATAAAAAAAGAAGTGCCAGAAAGAATAATAGGAAGATTTTGGAGCATAATAGACTTAAGCCTACTTGAAATGTCAACACTGAGGCTGTTACATATACATCCTCAAGATTAATTACCTCAGGCAACAACCTTGTACATGTGTTATTTAGTGACATCATTACAGATAAGGTTCATTACTATCCATCATGTAATGACTACTAGACAGATGATAACAGTATTGTGGAGGAGTGATAATTGGTTATGTTATATTGTCAAGTGGTTATGTTTATGACATAGATATGACAGATGTGCTGGTGTACGTGACCTCCCTTGTTTCACTACTTTTTATGGCTATCATCCCTAATCACACTAAAAATTAACTGAATGGATATTGAATGTCCACTAGTATAGTGAGACGACTCTGTTTTGCTTTTTTCCCACTTTTTTTCTTCCTTTTATTTTTCACCTATTGTGCTCCATATTTGCTTAAGAATAATATATTATTTTGCTCAGCATTAATCTTTCATTTATAAGTGTAAAGCTACTTTTTCATTTTAAAGTGACTGTTCTATTAGAGTATCTCAATCACCACTTTCATATTTTGCTTTCATATTTAGCAAGGAGCTGGCTAATACTGTTTAACTGGGTATCTCAATCACCACTTGCTCTTCTCATAACAATTAGCTATGTATTTTATTGCATGTGACTGTTCTATTAGAGTTATATGTCAGCATTTTTGTTAATTAATTTTACCCACCCATTATGCCAAAACTTGCTGGAAAAATTGACATGTCCCTACTAGTAGTTCAGCAGGTGTAGGTGACCTCCCTTGTTTCACTATTTTTATGGCTATGATTTCTAATCAGACCAAAAATCCTAATTTTCCTTCTACTTGTTGTGAAAGGCGAAGGAGAAAAGAAAATGATGAACAAGAATACGATGAAATTTTAAGGTATATATTCCAAGAAGATTTTACTGAAATTTGGAATAAGAGGTACCCTACTGTTGGTACCTGTGTTTTAACCAATTCACTGATATAGACAACATATGGCACATTTGCTACATAAATGCTCCTTGTGTTAATTTTTAGGCACTCTGTGGCTTTCATCATGTGTTGTTGCAGCTAATGAACTCATATTGAAATGGTCATGCCCTCTGATAAGCAGGAACAGGGATAAACAGGTTTCTTGCACAACATTGCACATAATTATCAAGAGTTAATGATGTTATATAATCAATAGATTTTTGGTCACCTGTAATAACTGTTCTGGTGGCTACTTCGAAGCAATACCAGTGTTATGAGAGAAAAGAAATGGTAAGGAGATAGATTAGGCACATTTCAACACTCTACTGGTGGTTTTCACATTAAAGATTAGTAGCCTCGTGGGTTTATGCACATGTGTAGTTGGTAAAACATCTGAAAACCAGACTTCCAGTGAATCACTTCACTTATTTATGGGTTAACTATCTTCATTGTGACATTATAAACACTTTAGAATTGTTTATGTGTGTTAATTTACTGAATAAGTTTGCTTGCCGATTTTTTAACTTTGTGGTTATGTAACTGCATAGGGGTTACTACCGTTAAACAAACCACAATACCACAAATGGATTCGCTGGTTAATGATTAATATCAAATGTTTAAGTAAGGATTGCATCAAAAGTGGTGCATGCCGCCTAAAATTCTGCCTTTTAAAAATCATCCTAGAGACATCTTACGCCACGAAAATCATGTTTATGAAATAATATTAGTCCATCTAACATGAAATACAGCATTAAAATCAAGAAAACACTTACCTTGGCTGAATATAGAATTTTAAAAATATTTCCAAAACTTGAAATTTGTCTCAGTCAGTCACTCACTCACTGACACAGTCGCAAGCCTAGAGCCCAAATGAAACAGCGCATGGTCACCATTTTATGCCACAACAACAAACTAATCAGTGGGATGTGCCTTTTGGAGTTCTGACGAGTGTATACCCTGTGCGCCTTGTCTTTCCTTTTATCTTCAGTCAAGTTTGTTGTCTTCTTCAAGCATCGGAACCATACCAGACGTTACTTTTCCATATATATATTAACACTTTTCTGTAGACACCACAAAATTATTTCAGAAAGCATGAATTTTATTGTACTGAAAGTGCAGGACGCTTATAATTTCAAGTGTTGCACATGAAGCATTAAGGCTGCTGAGTTGTAACTTTGACTTCTGGACTACAATCGACGAAGAGATTTGTTACTTAATAGGCGGACTGACACTTGACGGCTTGTTCCTCTGAACACATTGACTCAGCCACTCAGTGCCGGACGGCGAGATCAGCAAGCGATTCATGTAATTAAATAGTACTAGAGTGGAAATTGTATTACTTCATCCTCTTAGTCAAGACTAAGCTCCAGACAAATGAAAGGGCCTGTTTGGCGAACAACTTCCGGTTGGGGTGAATAGAATACAGACCATCGTACTGAGACAGGTCATAGATCTGAGCTCCACTGCTACTACAATCAAGGTAAGCTATGCACGCCACTACGGGCCTATGTGCTTCCAATTTTGGTACAGTACGTACTTTAATTAGCTGTAACTAGCTAGCTGTGCTATATCAAAAAAACTAAACAAACTAGTATTTTTAAAAATTGTTAATTTAAAAATGGAGTAGGGATCTATGCAGTAAAAAGTAGTGAAGCATGAAATGAATGATGGTATTACAGCACAGCTCGATGGGAAAGTCCCTACTTTGGCACATTAGCTATAATTTTGTTCAATGCCAAATTAGGGACTTTTCCACCAAGTTATGCTGTATTGATATTTAACTTTATTAATTATTGTCTTAATGTTAAGGGTTGAAGTTTAATAAATTACAGTTGGTGAACAATAAAGTTATAGCTCACACCTCAAGTAATAAAGTACACCCTTTAGTTTATTATCGCCCATATTACGTTCTGTAAAAAGTGTATTATTATTACTATTATTAGTGTTTTATTAGAGTATTTATAGTAGTTCTATTAGAATGCATCTAACTGCTCTATTAGAGTACCTATCTGGTTCTATATTGAGGTTTTTTCTTTGTAGGTGAGTACCCTTGTTCCTGAAGAATCAGTGTTCATTTCTTATTACACTGTATACTGCTGTGCTCTACTTTGTGTATCTGTGCTACCAACCTGAATTAGTGTTGCTGCGCTGCAAGCCCACAAGCTCCAAGGGGCTTTTGCAACTATGTTAAATATGCCCCTGTGAGATCTATTTCCCCCAGTTAACACCAGGTTCTTTTTACTACAACAACAGCTGGGGATACACATGCACATAACACTATACACACTCAATGACATACACTAACTGTATTTGAAGAAATATGTATAGATACCATTCTCTTTTGTGAGTTAACTATACTATGTACAACTGATGTTCAACACATGATTATTATCATACAGTATGGTAGTACTGTATAGTAATGGTTATGAAGGTTTGAACTTTTTGGTTAAAATGTTACCCAAAAAACCATCCTTAATTTTCCTTCATAACAGCATGGCAGTATTTGGCCTAATCAAGCTTAATGCCTTCAGAGTAACTATAAGCACTTTTATAAAGCTTGATCAAATTTAAATAATTGAACAAATTTTTTACTGACTAACTTGTTGAAACATTTGTTGGAATTTCTGTGTAAAATGATTATAGTGAAACAATAGTTGATCAAGTGGTTGTGTCACTATTTGTACAATACCATCAAAAGATTTTATTTATAGGGTAAGTACTTGACATTTCAGCTTGTTGTTAGTTGGTAGAGTTAGTAGTGATGTGGATAATGTGAATAGTGTGGAATCAACTAAAACCCACAATCAATTGTTATATGTGAATGTATACAAGTATTCACCAATCCTTAACCAATTGCGATGATGTACTGTTAGGATAAATGCACTCATAATTTTTGGAAAGGTTCCTTCACACAAGTGTAGGACCTTGAAGGACAATTGAATGTGTATGAAGCCATTCAAGATGTATGATGTATTATTGACGTTAAAAGTACAACACAGTTCAGTAGGTGCTGATAGTAGCCATCTGTGATGTCTATTGTCACTCCTCAGACTCATAGAAATGTAGTATCTTTTAACAAACTCTCAAATTAAGGACATAATAAAATAACCACAATCAAGACAACGATTTTTGTCATAGTTGAATATGCTTTTATCTCTGAAAGAGGAAAACTTCTGTATTGCAGTAAAATTAGATTATAGAGAGGATCCACAAATTTTTCACAAAGAGACGCTTACATCTAGTTATTTAATTGTTGTGTTATTGTACAGACCTATTGATGAAGCTTATCACTCCTCAGACTCACCCCACAATACTGTTATCATCTGTCTTAGACTAGTAGTCATTAAATGATGGATGGTAATGGACCTTATCTGTAATGAGGTCACTAAATAAAATTGGTGTGGGCACGTACCTGGTTTACTGAAATTGTTTTTGTAAAAGTGTGTGTGTGTGTACCTATCTATCTGCCTATCTACCTAGTCTTGCGTGGCCAGACCACTATTTTCTTCGGGGTGGTGCTTATCAATTAGAAATACTTCGAGGGTGCACTTACAATCTCTAATCGATAAGTGCCACCCTGAAGAAAATAGTGGTCTGGCCATGCGAGACTACTATCTACCTATATTTGTCCATACGCACCCGTGTGAGCAAAATTGTTAAATGGTAAAGGTAACTTTTACATAAGAAATAAAAGCAAAATGAAGGCTGTACTAAACTTCTGCACAGGTAAAACTTTGATTTCTTTTTGGCGGTCTGAAATAAGGGTGTGGAGAGTCCCCTCAGACTTTGTGAATTACCTTCGGGTTTTATAGGCATTTAACAATTGAGAAACAACAGTGCTAGCCTCGTAGACTACCAGGAATAGGCCTATCCTTTCCAGTTGGGAAGGAGGCATATCCCCTACGTACACGAACAAAAATGAAGAGCAGCTCTGAGGCTTTGTTGAGAGAATTTGTGGGGAAAAACAAATGTCAAACTATAAAACAGTTTAGAAGATACTTCTGTGAATAATATGTTGTTAAAAGCAGTTCATCGTTTCCTTAGCAGTGCATAGCAACATAATTGAAGAATTACGAAATTTCATGAATCGAGAAATACAATAAAATAATTGATTATGTATTATTGCACAACCAAAAACCTATTGGATGATTTAGCTAGCTGCATGGTGCCTGGTTTTTAGAAGTAGCACAACATCAACTTTGGGTGCATACTATGCACGTGCCCGCACCTTCTTGACTGCATATCAGAAGATTATTATTCCCAACCCTCCACTAAAAGTGTCCACTAAGTCTGTGTGATAGCAGTGAAACACTTATCTTGATAACTGAAAACCATTTTATCTCTATATTTGATATTAAAGTGATGTCATATAGCACTGTTGTGTAGGCACAGTTTTCAGATTTGTTGAATTAAAGATACATGCTAGTCCTTTCCCATCTACTGTAGTTTGACACCTTTACACAAGGTTAATGGTAGCTATTGATACACAGTAGATTACAAAGATTTACTATTATCTTGACAGTAAAATTATCATCTTTATCTTGATAAGTCATAATAGGTATCACACTAATCTTTTGATCTAATTACTGTAATCTTCCAGCCTTAATAGCCACCCTCTAGCCCAGGGCCACCCAGAGAAATTAAGGGGCCCAGGGCAAAGAGTTAAAGTGGGGCCCTTCACCCAAGTTGTAAGGTGAAGATCAAAAAAAAAAAAAAAAAAAAGGGTCAGAATCTGCCGGAAATGACAATAACTACCCAGCACCAACCATATCTCCTTATCTATAAGCTTGCTACACTGCTCCTATGAAGAATACTGTGACTGCTCTATTAGAGTATTTAGATCTGACTGCTCTATTAGAGTATATCGATCTTTTAAACAGGTATTCAGGGGGCCCTTCATGGGGCCTCCTGGGGCCCCTTTTAGGCTGGGGCCCCTTTTAGGCTGGGGCCCGGGGCAAAATTCCCCAGTTGCCCTCCCCCCCCCCCCCCCTGTGGGCGGCCCTGCTCTAGCCAAGTGAGGTGGGATAATCCTAGGCCAAGTGAGTGATTACCTTAAGGAAAGTGTATGAGCCATGGACGCACACACATACACACACACACACACACACACACACACACAAAGCAAAACAAAAAACAAAACCTTCAACTGCTGTGCTAGCACAGTCACGCCTACTCAGTGGACAAGCACTGGGACACCTATGCACTACTCAGGTGCTATGAGTCAGTGCCAGCAAATCCTCCTAGGCGGGACAAATAACCTGCAGGAGGCTGTACCATGTTTCACAGTTGAAGGTACCCAAAGTCTCACCTGAACCTTTACCCAATATGCAAGACACAAACAGTTGGCATTTGCTTCCTCAGTTTACACCAGGTACCTATTGATGCTACAGCTGGGTAGGCTGCTTACCCAGTTCACACCAAGCCACCAGGTCTAGCTGGATAGACTGGAGCAATGTGAGTAAAGTTTCTTGCTCAAGGAAACAACAACATTACAATGCCAATTTTTCATAACTGGGTATCAAACCTGAAATCTTTCGATTAACAGGCGGATGCTCAATCCACTTGTCTATGGCCGTATATGCACACACGCACATACAGAGCTACCAACCTGAGCTAGTGTTCCTGCTGGAAGCACACAAGTTTATACTTCAGAGTGGGTTTCCGCAGCCTCAAGAAACCACACTAAATATGCCCCCTGTGCCATCTGTTCCCTCCAGCTATTCCAGATCCTTTTTGTATGTTTCATCAACAACAGTATACAGTGTACCTGGGGATGAACACTACATACACTCAATGACTACTCTAACTATGTGTGAAGAAATAAAACTTAAATACATATCATACAGGTGATCAACTTTTGCAGTTCAACAAGCTAACCAAACCAGGTTCAGTATATGGTCCAAACCACCAGTCCAACAATGATCAACTTCAGTTTCTCATCATACAGAGTCACCATCATTGTCTCAATGCCAATTTCTCAGAGAAATGAAGGTACGTAAGAGCATGTCTTCTATGTGCATGGTACCAATTACTTTTACTGTAAACTACCTTGTCGTGTATGACATGCAGAATAATGGTACAATTGTGTGTTCTCAGCTCTCAAGTACTCTTAACAAAAGAGTCACTATTCTTTGTCACTATTTAAGCATGTTCAGTAGTTATGCTATCAGCTTGATTATATAAGTTATAATTGTCCTTCAAGGTTCTACACTTATGTGAAGGAACCTTTCCAAAAATTGTGAGGGCAACTGTCCATCTTGTGTGCACTCACTGCAGTGTTCAGTGCAGTGTTAGTTGAGGATTCAGGATTCTTTATCGCCTCACATGTGAAAATTCATAAAGTACATTAAGGGGAGCAAACAGCAATACTACTAAGTTATTGTTGTGGATATTTGGTACTACTGCTAAGTAAACCATAATACCATAAATAGATTCGCTGTTTAATGATGATTGATATTATATATAGGTTTATATGATTATGTTGTATGGTTTGTAAGATATGGTGGTTTATAGCTCACTGATTTGACACAGTGGAAAATTCAGCAGTGAAAGGGATTATTACAATATTATTAATGTATTGATCTTTTTAAGAGCTAACAAACATTCACTGGTATAACTGCAGGCGTAGGTGACCTCCCTTGTTTCATTTCTATGACAACACTTGTAGAAATTAAAAAAAAAACAAAAAAACAATTAGGTATGTGCTGCAATTTTTTTGGACTAGTGAAATAGTGATCAAAATGCTGGCAAAGTAGGTGGATGATTTGAAATGTGGACACTGAGGAACAGCAACTTCTGCAAAATGATCTAATTGTTGTAATAGAGCAGTCATGCATCCTTGTGAGCTTAGACATAAATATTAATGCTCAGCAGTAGTACTGTACATTAGGGTTCACGGTGTTTTTGGCCTTATAGCGTTTCAAGATCACCCAACATCATAGTTCTCTTTACAACAGCTTGACAATATTGGTTAGGTATAACCAAGCCCATAAACATCTTCAGAGTGACCCTAAACCTTTCCAATAAACTTCTATGAAGTTTTTTTAAGTTTAATTTATTTATCAGAATTTTGTGCTGACAGACTAAGTAATGCCTCCAGTAAAGCATAACTCAACAATGAATAAGGATACAGGCTTGATTATTTTACTGTTTGAGATCACTTCGTCTCAAGATGTGCCTTTTCACCAACCACAGTAATTACAATACACACATCATGGGCTTACCATATTGCCCCGAATTACAGCTGGTCTTGTATAAATGCCTGATCCCATTTAGTCGCCAGGGGCATACAACATCATAACAAAAATAAACGCCGGGTCTTGAATAAACGTCGCGTCTCATATATACGTCTAGTGCAGCTAACATTTTGGGCAGTGTTATAAATGATGAAGTGAAGAAAGTTTTATAGAGTTCCTTTTTAGCTTGAATCTGTGAAAATATACTGAGGAAAACATCAAGGAGAATCCAGGAGAGTACAACATCAAGGTATGAAGTTGACTCATGAATGCTGATCATGTATATAAATGCCAGTCTCATATAGTCGCTGGTATTGTTTAGTAGCCGGGATAAAAGTTGTGTGAAAGAAATTAACGCCCAAGCCGTAATTTGAGACAATACAGTATGTTTGTTCTCCTCTGTGTCCTAGTATTGGTTGCTGACAACGGACATTGTCACCAAACAGACAGACATTCTATAATGTCACACAACTTGATATGATGAGGTATCTATTCATGACAGCATGATGAGGCTTTCCTCTGGCTGTGGTTGTAGCTATTAAGCATATCACCCGTATTGTAAGTTGGATTAGGAGTAAGTTGGATTAGGAATAGTAAAGTACTGAAACAAGGGAAGTAGTGTAACGAGAGAGGTTGTCTATACCTGCTGATATACTAATGGACATTATTTTAATCCATAATCCATGTATAAACCATAAGGATTAAGTGTCCGATAGTATATCTGCAGGTACAGGTAACCTTTCTCTCTTTTTTGTATTCTTTTACTATGCTTTAGGGATGAACCTATTTTGCTTTTCCCCAACTATTATTTGTTTTATTTCCAGCAATTCTTTTACCTGTCCTATTTTACTCAATGTTAACAAAATAGATAGAAATTTTAAGATGGATTAGAGGATTGGGTAGTTAGTGGTGATATGTACTGAACTGGACTATTTAGTCACTATGTCACTAGGGAACTGCATTGAAGGCCTGTGTAACAGTGAGTTATAAACTTGATAAAAAACTGTGGGATAATAATGTGAATAATATGAAATAAACTAAAACCCATAATGAATTATTATATGTAAGGCTTTATAAGAGTTCAGTAAACCTTAACTACCTAGCTCATAGACAAGGTTGTTGAAATTGATCGTATAATTTTTGGAAAAGTTTCTTTCCACCTTGATGGAATCAGTGGTGGATCTAGGAATTTTCAGAGGGGGTTTCAGGTTTCAATAACTGTGGTACCACTTAGCTATAGTCCAGCTGGGGTTGTTAACTCAGTCTTATAGCTCAGTGGCCTATAGTTACATAGATCTATAGTGAATCATAAAATCACTCCAAAACATTGTTTCATAGTTGATGCAAGCCTTCACAGAAAGTTACGAAGTAAACAGTGCTAAAACAATAATTACTTTTAGAGGCGTTTACCACACTTCAATGCCAGAATTCCATATATAGCGATTGTAAAGGTAAAAGTATGAAATTTAGCCAGTAAAAAAAGTCCTGATGTGATACACTATGCATAACTGTCGGTGATTTTATCACTCACATGTCTTGTAAATTAATTAGAGGCACGCGCACTTTTTCAGAGAGGGTTTCAGCTGAAACCATTGCAACCCCCCCTGTATCCGCCACTGCTTCCAACTGTAGAGTTTATTAAAAGTTTAGATAGGTAAGCTTGCTTATAGAGTAGTTATTTTGTGTGGAGTGGTATAACTTCATGATGGGGGTGTGTCTGTATTCAGAAACGTGTGGAAATTGTAGGAAACTTTCTTAATTTAGCTGTACGAAATAATTTTGTGTGTCATGTGAGATAAAAACAAGTGTTAATGGTGTGCTAATGTTGGTGCTTAATCCGTCCAATCCTAGAGTAATCAGTGCTAATAGTGAAGAATTTGTGTAGATACGAAGAACTCGATGACAGAAATGATTGGTGAATAAGTTATAGCAATAGTTCTCACCTTAGTCCAAAATTTTTCAACTCATAGGATAGTGAGGAATCCCAAACGCTCTTCGTCTGTGTGGTTTTCATGGTGAAATCCATTCCATGCACACTAATCATTTGAGTATTAATTGATCCCCACAATCGATTTCAGCAATAAATTGTATCCACCCTCTAACTGAGTAATATAATTACAAGTGTTTTGTTTAGGCCAAGCACCTCAAGGAAGGTGGATGGGCCATGGACACACACACAATAGTTACAAGTATTGGTATCTAAAGCAAATTATTTATGTTGTGACCACCTATAGGATGCCTCAAGGATGATTTTTAAAGATGGCATTTTTGGCGGCGCTCATCACTTTTGAAGCGATCCATACTTAAACAGTACTACAGTACTGTTTGATTAAATTTTGGCTCAAAAACAGAGTTATATAAGCTAATTAGGTTTTTGTTCAGCATGTCACAAATGATTAAGTAAAAGTTTCTGCTGATTAAGTAGCTGAGACTATGTTTTTTTATGATCTTTTGTTGGAGATTCTGTGTAAAAAAATTATGGTGAAACTAGAAGTGAAGAAGAAAGAAGTGATTGTGTCACTGTTTGTACAGTACCATCAAAAGATTTCATTTATAGTGTAAGCACTTGACATGTCAGCCTGTTGTTAGTTGGTAGAGTTAGTAGTGATGTGAATAATGCGAATAGTGTGGAATAAACTACAACCCACAATCAATTCTCACATGTGAATGTATATAAGGAACAAGTAATCCTGAACTAAACAGCTTGAACAATTGAGTTGGTGTTTGCCCTCACAATTTTTGGAAAGGCTCCTTCACACAAGTGTAGGACCTTAAAGGACAGTTGAATGTGTATGAAGTCATTCAAGATGTGTGATGTATTATCGACATCGACAGTACAACACAGTTCAGTAGGTACTGACAGTACATACATAACAAGTCAACCTGTAAAGAGCTCAGCTACATATGTAACACCTTGTGGAGAGTTCAGTTATATTCCCAGTAGTGAGTTCAGCTTTACAAACAAGTCACATATTAGAACATTACAACTCATCATGTAGAGTATTCAATTGTGTAAAAACTTACCCTATTTTAGCTATGTGAAAATGTCATTGCAAATTGTACGCAAAAATTGTTTCAGTACAGACACACAGTCACACTAATAGAAAAGTCTTTCTCTTATTCCCGTATTAACTAAAGAAATAGACAAGTCAAAAGAAAGCATCAAAGTTGTCCATAGATCAACATTGGAACTTTGCAATGACATACATAAGTGAAATCTATATCAAAACAGCCAAGCTGGGAAAAAATGGTGTGGTCCCCAGGTGAAAAAAGAAAGGCAGTGGCCAAGAGATGATGTCAATGTCAGTTAATTTTAATAGTAATGCTGTCATTAATTAAATTAATTAACATTAATATCATTGTAGCCATTTCTTGACTACCACCTCGAATTTGACTTGGGTCTGTACCCTTTTCTAGAAATTGAAAGATTAGTAGCTATAGCTAACAACAGGGGTTCTAATTTGATTAAGACCCTGTCATAATAACAGGACATTTAGACGATATTCTCATTTTGTCAGTAAATGCACACACATATATTGTTAACCAGTCAACCATGATATTGTATTGGAAGCTTGGGCTTGAAATGTCAACACTGAGGCTGTTACATATACATCCTCAAGATTAATTATCTCAAGCAACAACCTTGTACAGGTGTTATTTAGTGACATCATTACAGATAAGGTCCATTACTATCCATCATGTGATGACTACTAGACAGATGATAACAGTATTGTGGGATGAGTCTGAGGAGTGATAATTGGTTATGTCAAATTGTCAAGTGGTAGTGTTTATAACATACGGTATGCATCAAAATAAAGTTAACATAGCCGTAGCCATACAACGGTCGTAGTACAAAACTTTTACAATATTACAGTGGAACCTGTGTTACAGTCACCTGGATTAAGCGGTCACCTCTGCATAACAGCCATGGTCACGAGGTCCCAAATATTTTCTCAAACAAATGTATGCATTGTGGTCTGCATTAAGCGGTCACCTGTTTAACGCGCACAACGGCCAACCAAGAATTCGCCTGTGAATCAGTGTGTACATAACTTTCTCCTTCGTATAGCGGTCGCTACCTTTTATGGTGGCTTGTTAAGCCAATTGCCTGGTACCGCGGCACCGTTTCAATTAATGTGCAATTATCACACTTCCTGCCTTTCAATGAATACTATATAATCTATCAGGCTTTATTGCTTAAGCGTATTCAATAGCTACAACCAACATTCATAGACTCACCTTACCCTTTCTGTAGTAAAATAGTCAGACTCTATTGCAGTTGGCGCGGGCCTCTTAATGATAATTACTCATTTATAACGGTCATAGCCACTAAAATGCTGCTGACCGCCTTATGCAGGTTTTCTCTATAACAGCCACCTGTATATAAAGGCCAGATTTATCTGGTCCCAAGGTGACCATTATAAACAGGTTCCACTGTACTACAGTATGGAAGTAGCCATACTACACAGTAATGTGCTTCGTACTACGGCTTGGTTCTACACCTAACTACAATAAGTATTATGATGTATAAATTTTGTCTCTATATAGCTGCTAGCTGTTCTAAGGTATAATTATACTGAGATAACATTATATTACCTTCTCCATTCTGTAAAAAGACTGAGAAGTTCATCTGGAGGCACTCATGAGCTATAGCTACATGCATAGCTGGTGGCAGTATACTGGGACAAGTGGAAATTAGTAAAACGTGGAATATGGAATAACGGAATTGCGGAATAACAAAATTAATAAACAAAACTTATCTTTTGCAGATTGTACAAATAATTACATGCTCTATAGTAATTATACTTTATTTACCTTGTAACAGCTCTGCATGGCGCACCACGACAGTGGATAGAACAGCAGCTGGTGAGCATTAAATGGGATGAGCACACAACCAATCACCCTAGCACGATCTACCTTCGCTAACTTTACTTACCTACACTCTTGATTCAAATCTGAAGAGTTTTGAAATCCATTTAAAGACACACAACCACTGGACTTCCCTACTGAACTCTAGTGTGACTCTAATAAATTTGGTCGTATGCACATGAAGGGCAGCTAGTTTAACCTAAGGATAGAAGTAGGTCTTGGCGTTTTGTAGCTATATCAACTAAGGAGTGTAGATAAGTAAGTTTATCGAAGGTAGATCGCTCTAGGGTGATTGATTGTGTGCTTGCTTGTCCCATTTAATGCTCGCCCATCTGCTGTTTAGCTATCCATCGCCGTGACGTGCCATGCAGAGCTGTTGCAAGGTGTAAATAAAGTATGATTGCTATAGAGCATGTAGCTATTTGTACAATCTGCAAAAGATAAGTTTTGCTTATTTCATTATTCCGCAATTCCGTTTTTCTGCGTTTTACTAATTCCCGGGACAAGTGTCATGGCATTAGGACTCTACATCAGTTGAGGCAACTTCTCACGGCCTCAGTTCAGGACACCTAGCTCTGGTTAGTGTTCCGCGTTTTAATATAGTCATGTATTGCTGTCTTTTACATTTTAGATCGTGCAGTGAAGGCTTTGAGGCATTAACTATTCTTTATAAAATATGATGAAAGTGAACTACAACATTGGGGAGATTATCAAACAGTATGGTATTACCGTTTAAGTAGGAATCCAGGTGAAATTTTTGTGCCCCATCCAAAATTCCGCTATTAAAAATCATCCTAGAGATATCTTATGAGACGAAAATCACTTTTACAGGATAGTACTAGTCCATATAATACATAAAACAGCATTAAATACAACAAAATGCTTACAGGTGGCCGGATACAGAATTTTAAAAATCGCCAAATACTTGAATTTTAGACTGACTGCGGCCTGACTGACTGGCCACAGTCGCAAACCTAGAGGCCAAACAAAGCGGTGCACGGCCACCATTTTATACAACAATAACAAACTCACCAGTGGGATGTGCCTTTTGTGGTTCCTATGAGTGTAGGCCCTCTGTGCCTTGTCTTTCATCTTCAATCAGGCTGCTTGTCTTCTTTTTCATCCATTGAAACCATGTCGGGGCATTAATTTTCTGTATCAACACTTTCTTTAAGCAGCATAATAGATGCCACAAGATTATTTAAGGCACGTAGACTACGCATAGTATCCATGGACTACGCTACTGTACGGAGGCATAGATTATATATTCCTTATTGATATAATCTATGACGGAGGCTACTGGTACTAAATAGCTTTCACGATAGGTCACAAGATCACGCCCATTCTTCATTCTACGCATTGTTGACCCGGGGGGGAGGACAAGCCCAAGCGAACTTATGTACATTATGCGATGCACTTAAGTGATGCTTGAAAATATTTCACGTGAGCGAATGGTTACTGTACAAAATATCAATGAAGAGGTTCAACAAGGTTCGATAGATATTTGAGTTCTACCATGTTTGTACTTTACGAAGGTGTGATTTTCGTAAAGAAATACAAAACCATTACTAAGAAATCAGTGTTCCGAAATTACAACACGTGGCAATTACCAATTCGCCACTAACGGTCTCCGCATTTATCAAACAACCACAAACAATTGTCTGTGTTAGATATATCCCTATAGAGAGGTAGAAGAATCTGTTTTTTGGATATATTTTAGTAGCGCTAAGGGCCTTACGTTATTCCATTACAAATTGATGTGGGCTTGTCCTACCCCACTGTTATCGACCTATCGATTGAAACCACGATGACACACCCCTTTTACACTAGCTGTATTTCAGTGACCACACACTTTCAAGTTGGAAGACTGACCATTGGCGGTAAAAAAGGGGGGGGGCTTGGTCTGCTGAGGGGGGGCTTACCCCCCCCCCCCCCCCGTAAGCGGACATCTTTGCAGGCTGACTCGAGATACTCTAATACAGCAGTCACCCCAATAGAACAGTCACATGTTTATAGTTAGCTGTATGCCTTATCAAAAAACTAAACAAACTAGTATATAAATTTAAAAAATGCCTTCAGAGCAACTCTAAGCACTTTTATTAAGCTTGATAAAATTGAACAAACTTTTCTGCTGACTAACTGGTTTTCTGTGTAAAACAATTATAGTGAAACAAGAGCTAATCAAATGGTTGTGTCACTATTTGTACAATATCATCAAAAGATTTCATTTATAGTGTAAGCATTTGACATTTCAGCCTGTTATTAGTTGTAGTGATGTGGATAGTGTGGAATAAACTAAAACCCGCAATCAATTCTCACATGCGAACGTACGTATATACGTAAGTGATCACTAATCCTTAACCAATTGAAAGTACACCTTGAGGATAAATACACTCATAATTTTTGGAAAGGCTCCTTCACACAAGTGTAGGACCTTGAAGGATAATTGAATGTGTATGAAGCCATTCAAGATGTATGAAGCCATTCAAGATGTATGATGTATTATTGACATTGACAGTACAACACAGTTCAGTAGGTACTCATATTAGCACATCTGTGATGTCTATTGTCACTCCTCAGACTCATAGAAATATACTGTGAAGTATCTTTTAACAAACTCCAAATTGAGAATATAATAAAATAAACATCCACAATCAAGACAGCAATAATTTTGTTGTCATAGTTGAATATGCTTTTACCTCTTATACCTCTGTATTGCAGTAAAAAAGTTCTTGTCTGGTATAGAGAGGTTCCACTAATTTTTCATAAAGAGACTCTTACACACTGTTATTAATTGTCATGTTATTGTACAGGCCAATGTGATTATGGAATACTCTATTGATGAAGCTTGTTCACTGCTTGCCAAGAACTTAGCGGCAGCCAAGAGGACACTGACCCTGATACAAGAAGATTTGAACTTTATCAGAGACTAAACCACTACCACTGAAGTTAGTATCTTTTCAGGAGTAAAATATATCTAATCAAAAACAGCCAAGCTGTAAAAAAAGGTGCGGCCCCCATAAAGGCCATGGTGAAAAAAGATGTGAAATCCAAGGTGGCGGCCAAGAAATGGCTGTGATGGTAGGTTAATGGTTACATTTTAATAACGGCAATTCAGGTGAATTTTGTGCCGCTTGGTCTTGGCACCAAATTCACCTGAATTGTTGTTATTAAAATGTAACCATTAACCTACCATCACAGCCATTTCTTGGCCGCCACCTTGGATTTCACATCTTTTTTCACCATGGCCTTTATGGGGGCCGCACCTTTTTTTACAGCTTGGCTGTTTTTGATTAGATATCACTTCTTTTTGTATTTGTATACTGCAATGCCGGCCTATGGCTGGCTTTGGGGCTTTTTTAACCCATGTGTTTTTTTCTTTACCACAGGAAGAAGAAAAGAACTTAAAGAAGAATTTTAGTACTTCAATTATTTTTGATTTTATTAGTAATTATACAAATTATATACATATATTTATTAAATGCTCATTATTCCCCACAGGATTTTTTTTGCAGCTGATCTCTCTACTGGGTGACTTGAAATGTAGCTGAATTATATGCAGGATGGTTTCTTTGTAGCTGAACTCTCTGTAACAGGTGATTTGTTTGCAGCTAAACTCTCTACATGGTGGTGTCTTTATAGCCGAACTCTCTACATGATGGTTTCTTTGTAGCTGAACTCTCTATAAGGTGACTTCGTCTAGCTGAACTCTCTACAGGGTGATTTTTTGTAGCTGAACTCTCTGCAGGGTGATTTGTTTGCAGCTGAACTCTCTACATGATGGTTTCTTTGTAGCTGAACTCTCTACAAGGTGACTTCGTCCAGTTGATCTCTCTACGGGGTGATTTGTTTCTAGCTGAACTCTCTACAGGTGAATTGTTTGCAGCTAAACTCTCTACATGGTGGTTTCTTTGTAGCTGAACTCTCTACAAGGTAACTTCTTCTCTACAGGATGATTTGTTGTAGTTTAATTCTCTACAAGGTGGTTTGTATGAGGCTGAACTCTCTACATGGCGGTTTCTTTGTAGCTGAACTCTCTACAGAGTGATTTGTTTGCAGCTGAACTCTCTACATGATGGTTTCTTTGTAACTGAACACTCTACAAAGTGACTTCTTCTAGCTGATCTTTCTACAGGGTGAATTGTTGTAGCTGAACTATCTACAAGGTAACTTCTTCTAGCTGATCTCTATACAGGGTGATTTGTTTGTAGTTGAATTCTGTACAGGTGGTTTCTTTGTAGCTGAACTCTGTACATGATGGTTTCTTTGTAGCTAAACTCTCTATGGGTAATTTCTTTGTAGCTGAACTCTCTATATGATGGTTTCTTTGTAAATGAACTCTGTACATGATGGTTTCTTTGTAGCTAAACTCTTTACAAGGTGACTTCTTCTAGCTGAACTCTCTATGGGTAATTTCTTTGTAGCTGAACTCTCTATATGATGGTTTCTTTGTAAATGAACTCTCTACAAGGTGAATTCTTCTACCTGATGTCTCTACAGGGTGATTTGTTTGTAACTGAACTCTGTACAAGTGCGTTTTTGTGGGTGATCTCACTGCAGGTTGATTTGTTTGTAGCTGAACTCACTAAAGGGTGATTTTGCTTGTAGCTGAACTTCTTGCATTGTATCTAGTTTCTAGCTGATCTCTCTACAGGGTGATTTGTTTGTAGCTGATCTCTCTACAAGTTGATTTGTGTGTAGCTGATCTCTCTGCAGGTTGATTAATTTGCAGCCGATCTCTCTACAAGGTAATTTGTTTGTAGCTGAACTGTCTATAAAGTGATTTATTTGTAGCTGATCTCTCTGCAGGTTGATTTGTTTTAGCTGAACTCTCTACAGGGTGATTTACTTGTAGCTGAACTCCTTACATTGTGACTAGTTTCTAGCTGATCTCTCTACAGGGTGATTTGTTTGTAGCTGAACTCTCTACAGGTTGATTTGTGTGTAGCTGATCTTTCTACTGGTTGATTTGTTTGTAGCCGATCTCTCTACAGGGTAATTTGTTTGTAGCTGAACTTTGTACAAGGTGCTTTTTTGTAGGTGATCTCACTGCAGGTTGATTTGTTTGTAGCTGAACTCACTATAAGGTGATTTATTTGTAGCTGAACTCCTTACATTGTGTGTAGTTTCTAGCTGATCTCTCTACAGAGTGATTTGTTTGTAATTGATCTCTCTACAAGTTGATTTGTGTGTAGCTGATCTCTCTGCAGGTTGATTTGTTTGTAGCCGATCTCTCTATAGGGTAATTTGTTTGTAGCTGAACTCTCTATAAGGTGTTTTGTTTGTAGTTGACCTCTCTGCAGGTTGATTTGTTTTAGCTGAACTCTCTACAGGCTGATTTGTTTGTAGCCGATCTCTCTACAGGGTAATTTGTTTGTAGCTGAACTCTCTACAAGTTGATTTGTGTGCAGCTGATCTCTCTGCAGGTTGATTTGTTTGTAGCCGATCTCTCTACAGGGCAATTTGTTTGTAGCTGATCTCTCTACAGGGTGATTTTTTTGTAGCTGACCTCTCTTCAGGGTGATTTATTTCTAGCTGATCTCTCTACAGGGTGATTTTTTGTAGCTGATCTCTCTTCAGGGTGATTTGTTTCTAGCTGATTGCTCTACAGGTTGATTTGTTTGTAGATGAACTCTCTACAGGGTAATTTGCTTGTAGCTGAACTCCTTACTTTGTGTCTAGTTTGTAGCTGATCTCTCTATAGGGTGATTTGTTTGTAGCTGAACTCCTTACATTGTGTGTAGTTTCTAGCTGATCTCTCTACAGGGTGATTTGTTTGTAGCTGATCTCTCTACAAGTTGATTTGTGTGTATATAGCTGATCTCTCTGCAGGTTGATTTGTTTGTAGCCGATCTCTCTACAGGTAATCTGTTTGTAGCTGAACTCTCTATAAGGTGATTTGTTTGTAGCTGATCTCTCTGCAGGTTGATTTGTTTTAGCTGAACTCTCTACAGGGTGATTGCTTGTAGCTGAACTCCTTACATTGTGTCTAGTTTCTAGCTGATGTCTTTACAGGGTGATCTTTTGTAGCTGAACTCTCTTCAGGGTAATTTGTTTCTAGCTGATATCTCTACAGGTAGATTTGTGTTGATTTGTTCATTGCTGATCGCTCTAAAGGTAATTGATTTGTTGCAGTTGAAAACCCTGCAAAGTGTTTTGTTTGTAGCTGATCACTCTAAAGGGTAATTTGTTTGTAGCTGAACTCTCTCCACAGTGACTTGTGTGTAGCTGAATTCTGTGTAACTGAATTCTCTAGAGAGTGACTTAATTGTAGCTGAATCCTCTACACAGTGCATGACTTGTTTATAGCTGAACTTTCTTCAGTGTGACTTGTAATGTTCTTAATAAAATTCTATAAGCTAGTAGACCTTCAGTGTATTCCTAACTATTTTCCGTCTTTGTAATCATATCCCTATTTGTATCGTACACTGTAAAGCATTATAATAAATAATAATAATAAATAATAGAGTAAATAAATTAGCCGAATGCTCTATTAGGGTGACTGTTCTATTAGAGTATCTCGATCTCGCATTTGCTACACGGAGTTGGCTTTCGAATCATAACTCAGTAGTTTGTAATCCGATTCTTCTGTACTACTGCAAGGACTTTCTATGAAGATTATTCCAGCTATACACCGATTTTCAGCTCATTGCTCTAAGCGGTTTGCCTAGTAGGCGTGAAAACTAATACTTTTTTATTCATAAAAATCGATCGCGTAATTGTGACACAGGTTGGGTTTTGTGTCATATCTCCGTGGTCTTTATCTCGATTCCTTTCAAACCACCAAAAGGCACTCCTACGATGGTTACTCCATCTACATAGCAATTTTCAACTCATTCCATGAAGCGGTTTACCCTGTAGGCGTGACAACAAATCGATCTTGTTTTACGCGAATAATCGGTCATAACTCCTGAACCATTCATCGGATTTGTACCAAATTTGATGCTAGGATTCGCCTTTGGATTCCCTTTCTGTGTGCCAAATGTCAAGGCGATCGGAGTACGCGTTTGCTTGTTAAAGCAATTTTTGCAAGTGTGCGAAAAGACGAAGAAGAAGAAGAAAAAAACAAAGAAAAAAAAAACGAAACTTTGGCAGCTCGTATCTCGGAAATGGCTGGAGCGATTTCCTTCAAATTTGGAATGTAGGCTCCCTTGGCTGGCGGGCAACTGTGTAGCAAATTTGGTGCCAATCCGATAAGTGATCACCGAGATACAAAGGTGTGAAAATGACGTTTTCGTTCTTCCTGTCAATATACTCACGGTGTGGCGCGCCGGCTTCTTGGGCCGCACGACACACTACCGTGTGTCTTGATGTGGTGGTATGTCTGTGTGTGTGTGTGTGTGTATGTGTGTGGTGTGTGTGTGTCATGCATGTATTGTGTGTATGTGTAGTGTATTAGTTAACAATGAACACACAAATAATAACATTTCCTCAACAATAACAAAAGACATTACAACTGAGATGTGAAGTAAAGGAGGATAACTAACAACATACGTAGCTGTAGCAAGCACCTCATGGTTGGGTGTGTGTGTGGACAATGGTAAGGATAAAATAAAAGCCTGAGCACTCAGAGCATGCTATATAAACTGCATGCCCCCCCCCCCCCCCCCCCCTTATCCCCCAGATATTTTAATGGGATTTTTACTCATAAAAATATTTTAGTGGTATAAATTGTACATTGCATGGGAGGATCAAAGTGCCAACATGCACTGTATTTTTCATACAGTACCAATTATCTACATAACTGTGCTGTATGCATCAATATGTATAACAGCAAAACAGGCCTCCCCTCTAGCATTAGAAATTTGTAGCATGTTACATAGCAAATTGTGTTGATAGTTTATTTAGCTACTGAATTTTTGCTACATTTGCTGAGAGCTGCCATAGATACTGTGGAATTGGTATTAGAAAAGTTGTTAAGTAGGACTTATCATACAGTACGATAGTACTGTATATTAGGGACATCGAAGGTGTGGGGGCGATCCATGATATAATATAACCCATAAACCTGCCGCGATTTTTCCTCACAACAACATGACAGTATTGGTTGGGTAAAACCAAGCCCAAAAGTGTCTTCAGATCGACCCGAAACGTTTCCGTCGAGTTGCTACAGAATTTTTAAAAAAATTTAGTCAATGGAATTTTCTACTGCCTGCCTACCTGCCTGATGCCTTCAGTCAAGCGTAGCGGAAAACTGGCTACAGCTACAGCCCTAATTCTTTCGCAGAAACATTTCTAGATCGCTTAAGAAAAAACCTTTGGTATATTGATAAACATACAATGCTTGCGCTATTGTCTTACCTTTTATCCTTCTTTACCATGGCCATCAGTCAAGGTTCTACCGTGGAGTGTTAATAGACTACAGTACGGCTTCCATACCAGTGTATATTGCATCAAACTATTCGAATACTCGTGGTCGCCGGTTGTACCAAAAACACACGCGTACGTCAGACTCGCTGTTGATATCGATCAGAGAGAGCAACTCACGGCGAACTATATAGCAATGTGTAAGTCAATAAATATAGTTTAATTAGTAACAATGTTAAACCGAGTCGGGTCATCCAGGTCCTGCTTTACAGATTATTCGGGTCTGACCCTACGTGCTAAATTAAATGTGGATGTGTTACCACACATCATGGCGTAGCTCTGCTTCTTTCGTGAGCCACGCCCAATTACGTAAATTACAGTCTGTAGACATGGTAGCCACGTCCATTCATCAGTGTGTAGGTATGCACGAATGCACGAATCCACGCCCACTTACATAAATTACTGTCTGTAGACATATGGTAGCCATGCCCATGTAGATATGCACGAATCCACGCCCACTTACGTAAATTACTGTTTGCAGGCTTATGTAGAGCCACGCCCACTGATTAGTTGTTATTATATGAGTCATAATCTAGTATAATAGTGCTGTGAGTAACTCAGCAGATATTTAGTGGTCATGAGCTTGCAAAAAAACTTCACAAACAAGTATAAGAAAAAATTGGGAATTTTAAACTAGATCAGGGACAATGTATAATGCTGCAATAAAAAGTACTGAAACAAGCTGGATCGGAGTAGTACGTAATGTACAAATACTGTAAAACAATAAGAAGTGAGTATCCCTACTGTACACTCAATGCACAGTAGGGATACTCACTTCTTATTGTTTTACAGTATTTGGACATTACGTACTACTCCGATCCAGCTTGTTTCAGTGCTTTTTATTGCAGCATTATACATTGTCCCTAATCTAATTTAAAATTCCCAATTTTTCCTTATACTTGTTATGTACAGGTTTTAATTAAGAAAAAGGAAACAGTAACACCTAAGAAATTTATTTGCAAAATGATAAAGATACTTTAATAGAACAGTCATGCCTATTGACCTGGCCCATTGTGTTGTAAAAAAATTGGAGCAACAACTTTTCGAATAGGTATGGCCTTATAAGTTTTGTGAAGATGGGATGTGACTGAAGCTGTTTGTACAGGGGGTAGACCTAAGACTTTGTAGAGAGGGGGGTTAAATTATTTCATTAGCTTGTCATGGTTTCATAACATAACAATTTTGCGAATTTGGTGAATGCTCTATTAGAGTCAGTGAATACAGTCATTATGGATTTTGGTACTTTACAGAGCATTTCAAGACTACTTTTAAGCAGAAACACTTAGTACAGTGCTATATACATCATAGGGACTAATAAACTTCCCTTAATAATGAATCACATTATAGAAGTCAAACGTGTCAGACGTGTCGCCAGTAGCGGTGTGAATATAGTTTACAATTGTAGGGATTTCATTAGCTAGATAAACAGCCATCTAACCACTCAATACGTCAAAGCAAAAAAAGTGATTGTAAGTGTATAACTGCTACTGCTATGAGCACAATTATTTTGAGTTACTCTCATAAAACAGTCACCCATTTTTAGATTTATTTTTGTTACAGCTCACAGCAATCCTTCAAAGAATAATTGTAGGCTTTGACGTTTAGAGTATTATTAGCAGTACCATGTGGGCTAATGAATTCATTGCAACTATGAATCTTGTTTGAGATAATAGTGGCAACATAGTCCAGACTAAATGACACCTATAACCATATGAATGTAATTTGCACTTGTATGGATTTCATTAGTTAGATAAGCTACTGGTTGATCAATAAAGCTGTCTGCACACATCAATTAGCTCTCAGTACAACTATTTATGATTTATGACAAAACAATTTTAAAACTCTCTAATAGAGCAGTCTTTCGTTTTTAAGTATTAAATAGTTGGTAATGTTTCCAAGTTCTTGATCTTGATATTATAACTGTCATGTACTATCATTGTATGCTATGTGATATTGATGTGTAGTTGTTTAAATGTACATGAAAATGTTCTGTGAATATCAAGTTCAAACTCCTGTAAGTGTAGACAATACTACCTGCAACTGACAATACCACCTTCATAATTGTTATATATGTAGCGATTGTGTAGTGAAGTGTATTAGAAAGTAGCTTAGCTTAGTTAAACTGTTCTAGAGTGGATAATTTTGTGCACACTCTGTTAAAAATTTGACATCATAGATTCAACAATCGTAATTGCATTCTCGACGGAGCTGCTACAAGGTAAGTTCTGTATAAACCTATGGAGAGTATAATATTTATATCGGTTAAATGTTTACATATTTTTTTCTTAATACATTATTCTGGTATTCCTTTTATAGCCTCTTCTAGCATTAGAAATTTGTAACATGTTATGTAGCAAGTTGTGTTGTCACGGTTACTGAAGTTTTGTTACATTTGCTAAGGGTTGCTATAAGTACTATGGAATTAGTAATTTGATAGGTTGTTGCTAGGACCTGACTGACCCAATTTTACACAGATTTTAATCAAAAAAAGGATACAGTAACACCTAAGTAATTTATTTGTAAAATGATCAAGGTACTTTAATAGAACAGTTATGCCTATGGACCGACCCATTCTGTTATAAAAAAATTTGAGCAACAACTTTTCAAATTGGTGTGGCCTAATGTAGTGCATGGAAGTTTTGTAAAGATGGAATGTGACTGCATGAAGCTGCTTGTACAGGGAGTATACTTGAGACTTTGTAGGGAGGGGTATTAAACTCTTTTAGTAGTTTTCCAAGTTCTTGAAATTATAACTGTCATATACTATCATTGTATGCTATGTGATATTGATGTGTAGTTGTTTAAATGTACATGAAAATGTTCTGTGAATATCAAGTGCAAACTCCTGTAAGTGTAGACAGTACCTACAATTGTGACATGTACATTCATGTACACATACGTATGATGTTTTGAATTTCAAAAACTCGAAAAACTACAATATCTTATAAAAACAAGTGGTGGGTAGGTCTATAGTGGAGACATTTTGTTTGCTTTGAAACTTGCTATCAAAGGTAGCCATAGGTCTGGAATTGCCCAATTTTACTTTGAGCTATCCCCTTGCGGTTCTTCAATAAAGCTCTGTTTTGTCTTATGGTTCCCTAATCAGTAAGTACCAGCCATTAGGGAATTTAGTTGATGGCCAACAATAAATTGATTTTTGTCGAATCAGGTTAGTGTGTATGTACTTGACAATGTGTAGTGAGCTAGATAATGTGAACAGTGTGGAGTAAACTAAAACTCACAATCAGTTCTAACGGGTGGGTCTATATAAGAGATCAGTGAACCTTAACTAGCGGTCAATTACATGCCCTAAAAATTTTAGCAAAGGTCCCTCCCAACCATCAGGGGCCATATTATGTTATAATTATCCGACAAGTCGAGGTGGATCCTGAAAAACAGCTAAAAATGAAAAGAGATTTTTACACCAGGTGCATGCCTGGCTTACTGAAATTGTTTTCATAAAAGTGTGTGTGTACCTACCTATCTATGTTTGTCTGTACGCACCCATGTAAGTAAAATCTTTAAATGGTAAAAAGCAGCCAGGATGTAAGAATTGAAAGCTATATTAAGTCTGTATTAAACTTCCACACACATAAACATTGCTCTGTGGTGGTTTCTTCTCAGAGGCCTGAAATACAGGTATGGCGACTCTCTTCATATACTTCATGAACGGTGTTCCCTTTTGGTTGTATATATAGATGTTTAACAACTTTAAAACAGTGTTGAAGGCCTCTTAAGCTACCAGAGATAGCATACGTATCCTTCGAGTTGAAAGGGGGCATTACCCATACTGACGCAAACGAAAATGAAGGGCAGTCTCAAGGCTTTCTCTACACAATTCAAGTGAGAAAACACGATAAACACTCTATAAAACAGTTGAGAAGATACTTTTTGTGCATAATTTGCAGTTTAAAGTGGTTTGTTATAATTACGCTTTGTTAGCAGCACATAACAACGTAATTACAGAATTACAAAATAATTCATGAAATAAGAAATATGCTAAATTACAAGTCTAATTATGTAGCTGAATTAATAATAGCAACAGCATGAATATAATATACAGTGTTGAGTTAGAATGGGATAGTATTAGCTGCATGGGTACCTGGTTTTAAAATTAGCATAGGATCAACTTGTTTTCTCACATTTCAGCCAACCAGATGATAATTGGTGGTGACAGTAAAAGAGTCAACAACAGACACGTGTGGTTTGGCTCCTTTACACGTTCTAGAAAAAGTTGTAATGGATACTCTGCACTTTGTGGCTTCCCCATAGAAAATGTTTGGTGGAAATTTTGATTGATTATAAATATTGTGTCAGGCATTTGAACAAAAAGATTTTGAAATATTCTTAGCAGGTCCAGCAGTGCTACAAATGGGCTAAACAAGATCATGTGTAATTGCATTCGTGAGTTAAAATTATTAAATGTTTTTGAGGATCCAGCTCAAGCATATATGCTAATCATCGCATTTTTAGTTGGAGGATGCTTCCAGAGTGGCTTTTACATGTATGCTGCATGCGTACTTGTAGCAATGCTATTATGAATGCATTATTGTGGTTCACCAGATTTGTGATAAAAAGGTTCTTGTAGCTTTTCCAAGAGTTCCAATCTTGTTGTTACCCTATTACTTTAAAGTTACACTGAACAATGGTGGTATGTTAGGAGTATAATATGATGATCAAATTGCAAGCAGGTACCTTATTCACAACTCAAGTTATGGGTTACCGAGTTCATGCAATTGGAAACTCTTTTTCACAAATCCAGTCACGAAATAACCCTCTGGTGGCTACTTGCTATGAGTATAGGTCTACTAGTGAGTATCAAGTGGAAAGGAAACAGTATGTGTGTTTGTGACTAAACTGAATTTGCCATTCATCATGTGTATAGCAGAAATCATGGGTTAGGTTAGGTTAGAGCTTTCTTGCCCAAGAATATCACCCAAAAACCAGCCTCAGTTTTCCTTCATAATGGCTTGCCAGTATTGGCTAGGCATAATCAAGCCCATAAATGTCTTCATTCAAACCCTTCCAACAAGTTTCTATGAACTTTTTTGCTAATTGATGCCTCCAGCTAAACATAATTTGACTATGGGTAAGGCTACAAGCTTGATGTATTCACTGTTAGACCTCACTTCAACCTGAAAAGTGCTTTTTCACCAACTGCAGCAGTTACAATACGTACATCATGGACCTATCTTTGTCCTCCTTGCAACAAATTCACCTGAATTGTCGTTATTAAAAATTTTTGCCATTTGCCTATACCATCACAGCCATTTCTTGGCCGCCAACTTGGATTTCACATTTTTTTCACTTTGAGGCTTCTTTTTACCTGTCTTTTTTTTTACCGCAGGAAGGAGAAACAAGATGTGAAGCATTGTAGAGCTGAACATACATTTTTTATAATTCTACAATTTTTTATATAATGAACTTTTCTCAACAGGCCAACAGAATGTAACTGTCCAACTTGTTGCAATTTTGGACAGTTAAATTGTTACAAATTACTATGTAACTAGTTATATTACTGTAGTTACTGTAATCTACTGCATACCTTAGTTACAGAAGTAGCTGAACTCTACTAGATCACTTGTTTGTACCTGAATTTTGTGCCGGGCAACTAGCTTATAACTGAACTTTCTATACTAGGGTTATTTGTTTGTAGCTGAACTCTACACAGGGTGATTTGTTTGTAGCTGTACTCTTTACTGGGTGACTTGTTTGTAGCTGAACTCTCTACTGGGTAGCTTGTTTGTAGTTGAACTCTCTAAAGGTAACTTGTTTGTAGCTGAACACTCTACTCGGTGACTTTTTTGTAAATGAACTCCATAAAGGCAATTTGTTTGTAGCTGAACTCTTCACAAGGTGATTTGTTCGTAGCTGATCTCTCTACACAATGGTGTTTTTATTGTAGCTGAATTCTCCATATGTATAGGGTGATTTTGTTTGTAGGTGAACTCTCTACAGGGTGATTTGTTGGTAGCTGAACTTTCTAGAGGGTGAGCTGAACTCTCTACCGGGTAACATGTTTGTAGCTGAACTCTCTACAGGGTGACTTGTTTGTAGCTGAATTCTCTACCAGGTGACTAGCTTGTAGCTGAACTATCTACAGGGTGACTTATTTGAAGCTGAACTTTCTACTGGGTGACCTGTTCACAGCTGAGCTCTCTACACATGAGTTTTTGTAGCTGAACTCTCTACAAGTAACATATTTCTAGTCTATATATAATATGCATGTGCTGAACTCTTTACAGGGTGGCTTGAACTCTCCACAGGGTGATTGGTTTGTAGCTAAACTTTTTACAGTATGACTTTTTGTGGCTGACTTGTTTGTAGCTGAACTTTCTACTGATATTATGTAGTTGAACTCTTTACAGGGTGACTGTTTGTAGTTAAACTCTCCGCAGGGTGATTTGTTTGTACTACTTACGTTTCTGAATGTTTGCTGTGACTGTATCAAGGCACTGTTCACTACACTGATGCAGGCACGCTGGGATCCAGACTTCTAAAAGAGGAAGCTCCACTCTTAATGGTAGACTCTCCAGCAATGTTTCACTGTTAAATCTTACCATTTAGACCTTTAGAAATGCAACTGAAACCTTTAACAGTTGCTTTAGAAGATAAAGACGATAATTACTTTTAGAGACGTTTATCACTGAAAGATAGCAGTTTTGAATTATATTTGAAGTATTATTGCTGTAAGCAAAGGAAGAAGTAAGTGTTTTATCATATAGCTAATGAGTGTTTCTTTGACTGATACGTAAACTGATTTTAATTTAATTATTGAGAAGAAAATTTTGTCAGCAATTATACTCAGTCAGACATCTGCCAAATGGGGGTTCCAACCCTTTGAGTCCCCCAGATCTGCACCTGCACTAGCTGCTTCTCTTGTTCACTTCATCATTATCCAGACTGGTAGCCTGCTTTCCTTCATGACTTTCTTTTTGTTTCTTCACATGATGTGTCAAGCAAACCACATATAGCTATAGCTAAGTGCTACTATTACCATGTAAACAAAGATAGTAAGATAACTTGATGAACTTATACGTAAGTAAATACAGTTTAGCAATAATTATTGTGTGGTGTGTTATACATTTAGCTAATCAGCAAAGATTTGCTGACTACTTGCATAGTATTATTCCAGTATATGGTGTTGTCATTAACTATAATTGTGTATTGTGACCGGTTTTGTGAAAAGGATTCTTGCCATGTACACATCCAATTTACCAACTTTAATGATTAATAGCTTCAGACAGATTGAAGGAAACTACTAACATCAAATCTGGTCAATAGTTAGCATCAACATTGCTAAATAGATTTTATAATTTTTAGTTCTATATTCAGCTCCTATATACGGATAAGTATTAAAGACCTGTTTTCAAAAATCCTAGTAGATTAATTTGGCACTACTATATATACAGTGTGTTTAGTGGTCTCTTGTGTATAGTGGTCTTGAACTTGCAGAAAAAGTTCACAAACAAGTATAAGGAAAAATTAGGAATTTTAAACTAGAGTAGGGACAATGTAGTACCACGATAAGAAGTATTGAAACAAGCTGGATTGTATAGTATGTAATATCCAATTGCTGTAAAACAATAAGAAGCAAATATCCATATTGTGCATGTCAATCTCCACAACACAGTAGGCCCATGCTAAAAATCAAGAAGGTTGTTTAAGCTTAGAAATGGCAATGATAAAATTACATTTTACCACTACATAAATATGTTTGCTTTATGGTACAGAAACAAAATAAAGATATTCTTACTCTCCATGAAGAGGCGGATCCATTGGTATGTTAGATACAGTATTTCGGTTGAAGTTTTCTTTCAACACTGAAGCAATTAAAACATGTGTAAAACTGTTTATGTAGCATGCATTTTTAAATCACTGTATTCAATGACATTTGTCTGAAAAGCAGAATTATGCAAACAAGTTGGGTTTTTGCTCAGTGAGTCACAGGAACTTCCAGTTTGAACTGTTCAACAGAGCAGTTTACAGTGGAACCTCTCTATTACGGACATTTTGGGACCCAGAATTTTTGGCCACTTTTTGCTGTAATATAGAGGTTTTCCTCTTTTAGAGGTAAAAACTGTATTAACCAGACCTGTTGGGACCAAAATTCTTTTCCTTATTATGGAGGTTTTTTCTATTGTGTCCTTAATTCGAGGAGTTTGTTAAGAGAGGTTCCACTGTATAGTCTTAACATGTCAAATTTTGATTACTGTGGAACTTCGGTTATCTGAACCCCTTAGGACTAGGGTAGTCCACAAGTCTGAAAAGTACATACAGTATATATGTGGGTGTAAATAACAATAAACAACATTGGTAAAACTATCATACAGTTTTGTAGCATTAGTCTATCCTAACAAGTTTAAGGAAAATTAGGAATTTTAAGTTTGATTAGGGATCATTGACAAAAAGTAGAGAGAAACAAGGATGTCGCTTGTACATGGCTGAATTAGGGATTAAATGTTCACTAGTATATCTGCAGGTGTAGGCGACATCCTTGTTTTCCTACTTTTTTCCAAATTGAACTTAAAATTCCTAATGTTTCCTTATACTTGTTTGTTTACTTTTTGTAACATTAATTATTATGACTGATGAACCTGCATCAAAAAAGGATGGCACTAGAGTTGTTGTTTTTGTCAGAATGCACCCCCAAGCTTATTAATTACTGACTCGAAGGTGAAGTGACTATTACACTTCGCTTTCAGCTATGTTCAGCCCGTTACACAGCACTACAAACTAAGAACAGTAGGAGAAGCACCTCTGCAATCAATCCAGTCACCACAAAGAACACAGACAATTAACGTGCCCCAAATATCAATCACTGACTCGAAAGTGATGGCCATTATGTATATATGTATCTGTGCTTCATCTTCGGTGATTATTGTGCCCTCTAAATAGCACAGATACTTGGATTTGGGCAATAACTGATTTAGACTATGGCTTGAGTGGCACTGGTCACTGCCAGTAATGGCAGGTTCCTGATCAAATTAATGCTAAAATAAGTCACTGATAGGCTTCCTAAATATAATCATCGATGTTTCTAAAACAACTTTATACTCTAGCAATGATTTCTGATGGCTGTTGTGACTGGAATCCAGCAAAGCATGACAAAAGATTGTCATAGGTATCTAACCAGTTTAGATACCTATAGATCTATTGGAGATAAATACCTTATTAATGACTAAAGCATACTATTATCACACAGCCCTATAGTAGTTTGTTTCTTTATTGAATGGAGAGGGCCATTGTTGTTTTGATTGACAATGATTCTCTGGCGAGATGTCAGAGGACAGGAGCTTAGTGTACTTAGCTGTTAATGTTCTGAACATATTCTTGATTTTAGTTTATTTATGGCTTGTAAAGTAAATATTTTAGTTTTGGCTTAATTGTACACCCACAATCAAAGCTTATGATTATAATCACACAGTACAGGTAGTACTGTATAGTAAGGGCTACAAAGGTTTGAACTTGTTGGCCAAAAATTTCACCCAAAACCCTGCGTCACTTTTCCTTCACAACAGCTAAGCTCAAAATTACCTTTAGAGCAACCCTAAACTCTTTTATTAAGCTTTTATGGAATTAAAGAAATGATTGAATAAACCATTCTGCTGACTGACTGGCTGAAAGATTGTTAAACCAGGCACTTTTTGAAAATTTCAGAAACAAATATTGGGCTGCAACAAGTATGCCGGCTAAATCTAAGTGCCATGATTTGTATTTTATCAGTGAAAACTGCAAGAAATGGGCAAAGTGCATAGTACGGATCGATGTACTCTAATAGAACAGTCAGTAAATCACAAAAATACTCTAATTGAGCAGTCACTTCATTGTTGCTTTGTTGCTGAATTCCACCCGCCCGCACCTAAAACTGATTTTCAAAGGACCAGAAACATAATTATTAATTGGAATGGCCTAATGGTAAAAGCAGCTTTTACGTAAGAAGTGAAATGAAGTCTGTATTAAACTTCTACACAAGTGAACTTTGCTCTGAGGTGGTTCTTTTCGGCAGACTGAAATACGGGTGTGGCAACTTTCCTCAGACTACCTTCCCCTTGAGGTTTTCAGGCGTTTAGCAACTGAAAAACAACAGTGCAGGCCTCGTACACTACCAGGATAGCCTATCGCTTCGAGTTGAAAGGGGGTGTATCCCTTACGTACACGAACAAAAATGAAGAGCAGCTTTGAGGCTTTGTCGAGAGAATTTGTGAGAAAAAACACGTTAGTCACACTATAAAACAGTGTAGAAGATACTTCTGTGCATAATATGGTGGTAAAAGCGGTTTTTTTACCAAACGCTTCCTTGACAGTGCATAGCAACAGAATTGAATGAATTACGAAAATTTCATGAATTACGAAATACGAGAATTAGCTAATAATATTATTGTACAACCAAAACTACCCTATTGCAAAATAGTAATACATATTTGCATATACTATCTATGGTTAATTCCAGATGAATTAGGTTACTGCATGGCGCCTGGTTTTTAGAGGTAGCACAACATCAACTTGTTTTCTCATAATTTCTTTGTTGGAATTTCTATGTAAAACAATTATAGTGAAACAAGAGCTGATCAACTGGTTGTGTGTCTATTTGTACAATACCTTCAAAAGATTTCATTTGTGGTGTAAACACTTGACATTTTAGCCTGTTGTTGGTTGGTAGAGTTAGTAGTGATGTGGAATAAACTAAAACCAACAATCAATTCTCATATGTAAATGTATATAAGGAAAGACATATCAAAACATTTGTCAACTTTACCGTACATTATAAAAATCTGTAACATATACGTGAAAATGACACTTGTCTATTAAATACAGAGCCATAACTTCCGCATGCTTTAATTTACGGAGATCTGGTATGGCGCATCAGAACTCTTGATCAATGGCGAATCAAGTGATATATAGGAGTTTGTGAAGTGACCGGCAGGATAGATCCTTGTATCGCCAAATTACTCATTCAGATGCATAATAAAACCGTGGGAAAACCCTGTTTTTTCATATGTTTTACAATATAACTCGGCACTTACTTCGAGTGAATTCTTAATCAGCAAGTGTTGACATGTAGAATGATACCAAGCTTAGCAAATTCAGTTGAGGGTACCAGTAACTGCATCTGTGAGTTATTAAATGTTTTTTTTTGGATCCAGTTCAACACGTACATGCTAATCATGAACCACAATAATGCATTCATAATAGGACTACTCTTGTTTTTTACAAGAACACATGCAAAAAAGCCACCCTGGAAGCATCCTCCAACTCAAAATGGTACAAGATCTGTGGAAAAGGTTCTTATAGTAGTTCCAAGTTTGATTAATCTTGTTGTTACCTTATCACCTTAAACTTACACCAAACAATAGTGGTATGTTAGGGGTGTAATATGACTGAATTGCAAGCAGGTACCTTATTCACAACTTAAGTTATGGGTTACCGAGTACATACAATTGGAAAGGCTACAAGACTGATTTTCACAGATTCAGTCACAAATAACCCTCTGGTGGTTATGAGTATATAGGTCCACTAGTAATTATCAAGTGAAAAGGAAACAGTATGTACGTGTGTTTATGACAAAACTGAAATTTGCCATTCATCATGTGTATAGCAGGAATCATGGGTTAGGTTAGGTTCAGTTAGGGCTTTTCTTGCCCAAGAATATCACCCAAAAACCAGCCTCACTTTTCCTTCATAACAGCTTGGCAGTATATTGTCTAGGCATAACAAAGCCCATAAATATCTTCAGCCAAACCCTTCCCACTAGTTTCTATGAAATATTATGATTTAGCTGAATTTTCTGCTAATTATGGGTAAGGCTACAGGCTTGGATTATTTACTGTTCAACCTCACTTCAGCGTGAAAAGTGCTTTTTCACCAACTGCAGCAGCTACAATATATACATCATGGACCTACTTCATAATGTGTAGTGAGCTAGATAATGTGAACAGTGTGGAGTAAACTAAAACCCACTTCTAATATGTGGATTAGATTAGAAAATTTTGTCAATAGACATGGGTACACAGAAGGCTCTGGAACACACTCCCCCTTTGTAATTTACTCCCCTACCTTAGATGAGTTTTGTACTAACCTGAACATTCATTATGATTACACCTGTACACAACAATCTTTTTGATTTCTGCACAGTAACAAATATAATAATACAATAATAATAAGGCTTATAGCCTACAAATGTGCTTCCTGCACACATAAAAAACAACATAAACACAGGACAAGTAACCACACAGTTGCAAAATACAAAACAGAACAGTTAAAAATACAATTAAAAGTTACAGTAAAAGAAAGCGACAAAGAGCAGACCTAAATGTAGTCCGATTTGACAGCTAATGTGAATGGGAATAGCGTTCCAGAGAAAAGGAGTGTTAACTAAGAAAGGATCTATATAAGAGATAAATGATCCTTAAGTAGAAGTTTGAACATGTGATACTATTATATTTGTTGTTAGAATTTTAGTGAAGGTTCTTCCCAACCTTTAGGGACCTTAGCATTATAATTACCCAGGAGCCACATTATAGTGTGTTGATAACGGGGATCACTCATCTTTTTTCAAGAACACACTCAGCGAGTCACTGGCGTGTGTGAACAGTAGAATGAAACTTAATGGCATCCAAATCTTGTGTTATGTGGTTTAACACCACTCGACAGAAGATTTAACCTTTTCTACCTGACATTGAGATTAATCACACTACATTACAGCAAACCAACAAAGAGAAAATTTTAGATTACTACTGTATTTGATAGCTGATTTGGAATGATCAAGTATCCATCACGTGTAGGAAGATATCATGCTATTACAATCCAACAAGTTTGTTTTCCCTGATAACATTATTGAATTATTGCTAGAGTCACTGGTCATGTCTCACTTGAATTTATGCTCTGCCAATACGGAGTAGATTTTTAATGCAACAAAATATTTATAGAATTCATCATTAAATTTACTGAATTGTGCAGTCCATCTCTTATATCATCTCAACAAATATGACAACATCACCACTTACTATAATCAATTACAATGGCTTCAGTTTGAGCAATTGGTAAGGTTTTGTAGTACTTGTGTAATGCATCATTATTTTTATTCTATCAGGAAAATCCACCAATTGAGTTTGGTAGCCAATCTTCTCGTTACATGAGGACAAAGCCACACTCTGCCAATCTTACCAGATGTCATCTGAGCTTCATGCAGAAATTGTTTTGCCATCAGGCCAGCCATTGGTGGAATTCATTACCTGACATTGTTCAGCTGCAAGCTTCATTCGCCAACTATTATAGTGACTCAAGGCTTCACTTCGTTAAATTTAAATAATGTTTGATGTATTTTTACTGTGTTTGTTTTATTGTTATTAATTTGTATGTGTTGTTTTTGTTACTGTTGTATACATGTAGTGTTTGTACTGGTGGTATTCTTATATTGATGCTTTGTACTCTACCAAGAAGGAACAGCTTTGTGAGTTTAAATTATAAATCAATCAATCAAATAATCATTGGAAGCATCCTCCAACTTCAGATGGTTATTTGCTATTAATACTTGACATTTTAGCAAGTAGCCATCTAATCTTGTTCAACTTGATTCCTTACGTTTTGTTATATGGATCATTCTCATTTGAGCTGTAACACTTTTGAGCTTGTTCCCTTACTATTTGTAGCATGTGTATTATATCAATCGCTTATTTCCTTTTAAAATTTTTATTTTTTGTATATAGTTACAGTAGTTTGTTTACTTTTTAGCTATATTACACATTTACACTTTGTTAAAATCATATGCAAAAATTTAAGGCAGTGATTCATGTTGCAAATATCAATTAATCTTTGGGAAGAATGAGAAAGGATGATTAATGATGAAAGCAAACAGCATGCTGCAGTGAACGAAACATAATCTTTTTATGTCTAGTTAGTTAGCCACACCTCATTAAAATCAAGTTAATTGTGGCCTCCTCACCTAGTTCACACAAGCATGCATTTTGAGAAAAACAAACCTTAAAAGATTTCGAAAATTACACTACTAAAAAGAAAAAGAATACTCAATTTATTAACAAACCATTACTCAGAGAAGTAAGACTCAAATTGATTAAAACTATACACCATCTTATTCACCTGCTCATGAAGAGTTAGAAAATCTTTGTTTTGTTTCTGTAACCCCAATGGTATGCATGTCTAGTGTGTTTGTAGTTACTTGTACTGCAACTACCAATTATCCTTTGGGAAGAACAAGGATGGCTTATACAGTACTGTAGTAATGATGCTGTACTTAGGTAAAACAAAGCAAAATTCAAATGTTTGATGTAAGTGTACAGTGACTTTCACAATTCACCTGCCTGCTGTAAGACTCAGTAGCACAAAGTATACGGCTCCAGAAATTTCAGACTGCCAAGATAATGATAGCAGATTTACGAATCTGTTGTTCTGATCATGTTTGTCACTATTCACTTTCATTATTCATTATGCATTCCAGGTGGTTTTTCAGAGGCAAAATTTATTGCAAGGCTGTTTTAGGTAGCTACACTGTATGCCGTATGATTTGTTTACCAATCTCTACTTATTACGTACTAATAATAGAACCACTAGTGAGTATCAAATGAAAAGGAAGCAATGTGTATGTTTGTCAAAACTATGGTTTACTGTTTTGTTCATTTTTATCATACAGTATGATAGTACTGTACACGGAGGTTAGGGATCTCTTGCCCAAGAATATAATCACCCAAAACCAGCCTTCATAACAGCTTGACAGTATTGGCTAGGCATAACCAAGCCCATTATTGACAAGTTTCTATGAAATTTTGAATTTTGTGCTAACTGACTGCCTGAATGATGCCTCCAGCCAAGCATAACTCAATTATGGATAAGGCTACAGGCTTAATTTATTCCTCACTTTGGCCAGGCTTAAGATATGCCTTTTCCCCAACTGCAGCAGCTACAATACATGGATCATAGCTGGAATAGAAGTGAAATGGCCACTTCACCTTTGATATTATAGTTGAGGTGAACGTTCAACCATAATTCTGTAGTGATTTGATATATTGCTGTGTATATGTTTGTTAAAGTGTCTCAGTCTGCTTCCTAAAGTTTGTGCAGAGTTACAGCTCTTCTGATACCCAGTACACAAAACTGTGCTGGTATAATGCATGATGATTTTGACTACCCCTATGTCCGTCATATACAGTACAGGACTAAATACAGTTATTAGAGAAATACTGTGAGTTATACCTAGATTGAGTATCACAGCTATAGATATCCAACTAAGAACATTACTATACTATACTATACCTACATCTATACCGTGAAATGATTGTTGGAGAACATTAATTTTAATCTCTACTTCAGTAATATAACTTGTATTAGACATGACTATACAGTTGGGATTAAATGTCCACGTCACTGTCAATATTAATATCCAGTCATAATTGTGGTATATATTATAATGTACCATACAGGTAGTTCGTTACACTGTTAAAATTCGCCATAACACTTTATGGGTGTCCATGTTATTGTTTAAATTCAATACCATAAGAGTTGCTGTGTAGGTGCTGTGATAACACTTGCACGGTGTTACAGAGGAGCACTAAGCTGTTACAAAAAGTGTAACACCACCAAGATATGGCTATAATGGGTAATTATAGTGACTCACATTATGATGGCTATTACAAAAAATTTGTGTATTTAAAATCATTGATTTAAAAAGGAAGTAGTGATCCAAGTAATGAAAAAGAGTATAATTTATATGAATGATCACAGCTTGGTGGCAAAATCCCAAGCTAAACATTGAGCTAAATAATTGTTAAGACATACCAATGTTGTATGTTATACACAATTGAAATTTGCTTCGTCCCTTATTAAATACATGCTGAAGAAAATAAAAATTCTGTGAAAATGAAAGCATTTAATCTGAAATTATCACATTGTTGTATTTCATTGCATACTTGAATAGACAGTCTCTTAATATTTCCACTCAAAAGTGTATGTTTTGGGAATTCCTTTTCCAACATTGGTATTAGGGTTGGAACGAATGTACAGATACATCCTCCGAAGCATCTTTTAAAAATGATACCGAAGCTTCAAAGATATCATGTCAACAATTAATGAACACAATTGATGGTTATTAGGGTGTACACTGTAGTACAAACTCCTACACTTTGTTATAACTCCAGTATAACCATTGTTTAAACTATAACTACTCCAAGAAATAAGCAAATAGCAGCTTCTACAAGGAGTGAAATAGTTGTGCAACTGGTTTAACTTGTTAGTATCCATGGTAATGAAACTTTGGTGAAGTAAAGCAGCATCCGAATGTTATGAAACCGAACAAAGTAAAAGATGAGTAAATTAACCCTTGAATAGTGATATTTTAAAAAAAAATTATTCTGCCTGACTATAGTTGCAAGGCTAGAAGCTAAAGGATGCAACATAGTGAACATAAAGCCACCCTTTTACGCCACAATCAGGATGTGATTTTGAGGTCCCAATAGGGTCTGCTCCCTGCACCTTGCCTTTGTTTTCTCTTCAATTATGCATGCTGGTCATTGTCTTTTTGCATTCACTCAACAAAACCACATACCAAGGAAATAATTTTCTGTATCAACACCTTCCATGAGGAGCATATTTAGACACTACAAAATTAATTATTTGAAGTGCTTAATATGTTACTGTAAGAGGTATTGGAGACTACTCTCCTTAACAATTTAGCTTGACTGATAATGATTGAACATGAGGACCATACCACTTAGTGGTCTAGTGGTATACTTACAGTGCAACGATCAATTACAACAACCATGCTTCCTTATAGATCTAGCTGTACTTATAATGGTGAGAAAACAACAGCGTCGTTATTATATTCATAAGACATTCTAATAAAGTAGTCACCCTGACACAACAGCTAACAATCACAAGGCATTCATTTTAATTTTCCGATGCTTTGATGGGGGCGGAACCACTATGATTCTTTTACTTACATTATACGTAGGTATACTTAGGAAACACAATGAATTGTGAAATACAGTAAGTCAACTATAAGTCATAAATAACTGTACTTGTAGTAAGACTCAGAAATTACTTAATACCTGGCCACTATATGACTATATATATGACAAAGTTTACTATAAATTGTAAGCTGACATACTACTAACAGTGGTTGGGAAATGAAAATTGAAGAACATTGCAAAAAAATTAGAACAAAAATTGTAGAATACTTTATCAATGTTAACCAGACAACTGCAATTATAATTTGTTTAGTAGTCAGTTATTTATGACTTATAGTTTCTTACTGTATTGCACAATTCATTGCGTTTCCTAAGTATACCTATAATGTAAGTGAAGGAATCATAGTGGTTCCACCCCCCATCAAAGCATCGGAAAATTAAATGAATGCCTTATGATTGTTAGCTGTTGTGTCAGGGTGACTACTTTATTAGAATGTCTTATGATTATAATAACACTGTTGTTTTCTCACCATTATAAGTACAGCTAGATCAATAAAGAAGCATGGTTGTTGTAATTGATCGTTGCACTGTAAGTATACCACTAGACCACTAAGCGGCATGGTCCTCATGCTCAATCATTATCAGTCAAGCTAAATTGTTAAGGAGGGTAGTCTCCAATACCTCTTACAGTAACATATTAAGCACCTCAAAATAATTTTGTAGTGTCTATATACGCTCTTCATTGAAAGTGTTATTATTTCCTTGGTATGTGGTTTTGTTGAGTGAATGCAAAAAGACAATGACCAGCATGCATAATTGAAGAGAAAACAAAGGCAAGGTGCAGAGAGCAGACCCTATTGGGACCTCAAAATCACATCCTGATTGTGGCATAAAAGTGTGGCTTTATGTTCACTATGTTGCATCCTTTAGCTCCTAGCCTTGTAACTATGGTCAGGCAGACTAATTTTTTAAAAATCACTATTCAAGGGTTAATTTTCTCATCTTTTACAGCATTCTGTGAGTGTGTGACATTTTGCATGACATTACAGTGTATGTGTGTTACATTTTTTAAAATAAAATAAACTAGAGTATATTTGTTTACCTACAAATGAAAGTTAATTTTATAGCTCTGTATAAGAGGTCATTACAGTGTAATTTTCTAAACTTACATGTACTTTTAGTCACTGTGATCTTACCTTCTGTGATCACTGCAAGGATAACATAGTGAATTTAAGTTCACCTACCAGTATAATTATGACTTCTTGTCAATCGCAGGAGTTTAGCTAAGTCTCAAAGTTGAAATTTAAAACAGACCATTACTCTCACACAAAAATGTGACTGGATCTGCAAAAAATATTAAATACTAACCTTATACACAGAAAAACCATGCATGGCTATGAGAGTTGCCCGTGGGCTCTTGGTCTGATAGTTGAGAGTTGGGCTCTTAGTCTTGAGAATTGCCTGCAGTGAGCTCAAGAACAATTATCATTACTCCACTATCACATATGTACATGACCTATTTTGTCTTTTGGACTAGACTTTCTGTACATCTGCCAGTCACTGTCAGACAACTCTTGGTAAATCTTTCTACTGAGTCTGCCACAAATATAAATATTTGTGAGGTATGGTAATGGTACAATGTTGTACTTGTTCAGTTTGTACCCACATCAGATGCATATGGGGACATTGGAAACAGTGGAAATTGAAAACTGAAACTGAAAAACTGAAACGGAAAAACTGAAACTGAAAAACTAAAATTGGTCAAAACTTCATATTAACAGGTACCTCTTAACAAAGACCACCTCTATAATAAGACCACCTCTATAATAAGACCACCTCTATAATAAGACCGCCTCTAAAATAAGACCACCTCATTATAGTAGTTATGTCAAGTAGGTCCAAAAATATAGCTAAGGTGTACTGATAATGTAATAAAGTATCAATCAATCAGACAGTACTTAAAAGTTGAAATGACAGCTGTAGGGTTGTACAAAAGGATATATCTTATCATGCCAAGACCTAAAGTCCATGGTCATGTCACAAATGAAAATGGAGCAATTGCATGCATAATTGAATTTGATAATGGATTTCTCATGAATATTATTGTGCATGATTTAGGAGTTGCATAGTTACAAAATCAACATTAATGATTCTTAACTTTGTGTCTTAATAATTGTTAAGCACACGTAATAAGCATCCTCGAAGACTTAAAAGCCTGAGGTGACATCAGTAATTACCGAGGCACAGGTAAATATTGACAGGTTTTTAAATCCTCGAAGACACCTATCACGAGTGTCCAACTATTACCAAGACACAAAGTCCAAGATCATTAATTTAACTACGCAGCTCTTAAATAATGCACAATTCATGAGAAATCCAGTATCAGCAGAGTAATTGTGCATGCAATTACCCCATTTTCATTGTGACATGACCATGGACTTTAGGTCTTGGTATGGTAAGATAGTATATCCTTATGTACAACCCTGCAGCTGTAGTTTTAACTTTTAAGTACTGTCTGATTGATTGATACTTTATTACATTATGGGTACACCTAATGGCCTTTTTGTTGGACCTACTTGACATGACTACCATAATGAGGTGGTCTTATTAGAGGCGGTCTTATTATACAGGTGGTCTTATTACAGAGGTGGTCTTATTAAGAGGTATCTGTTAATATGAAGTTTTGACCAATTTTAGTTTTTCAGTTTCAGTTTTTCCGTTTCAGTTTTTCAGTTTCAGTTTTCAATTTCCACTGTTTCCAATGTCCCCATCAGATGAACCATTGCAGTGACTACAGCAGTTAATATAACCTCAAGATTATAATAATATAGCTTTCTACTATGTACACAACATCGTCTGATACCATACAAATGTAACTCAATTAGCAACTAAATAGAATTTAATTTCTTTGGTGACAATACATGATCACACAACAGAGATGTGCGTTAAAAAGTTTAATATTAGTCTTGCTCCAAGCTTGCTTACCCACTCTATCATGTGATCAACATCAAGATATCTGTAAGTGATATCCCACTACTGGGGACTGAATCAGAATCTTTACACTAAAACTCTGTGAATGTAGAATGATACAGCACTGCAACTTGCCTTCATTGTAACTATATCTATACAAGTTAAAACAAGTGACTGCAAGTCAAGTGTCACTTCTTGATACCATACAGTCACCAAAACAATTGCTGCTCCAACATGCTGGTTGCTATTGATCTTGTGACAACTGAAGTCATCCACTTTATCAGCTATGGAATATAATTATAGCTTTCTGCTGTACCTGTGGAGATACAAATCATAATCATTATGCTGCAGAATTATGTGGGTCACACTTCTATTTTCTCCCCAGTATAATCTTCATAAATATAAATTTTAAGAGAAACTTGATACTGGATACAGACTCCAACTACCTCCTGGGCTATATACCAAGTGATAAATAAGTGTTGGTGTGTATACACATGTTGTACCATGGAGAGTTATTTTTGTGCTGTGCTGTGTGATATTCTGTATGTTGTATTTGTTGGGGGTCACTGAGTGTTCTTATAGGATGCAGCACTGAATTACTTTTATGCAAATACACTCTAGAATGATTGTTGGAACAATATCCAATAGGATCGTGTGATCCTGTTTTATTTCAGGGACCCTGCATAGTCAAGACAGCAATGATTTGGACAGTTCACAAAACTACTGGCTGGTAATAATCATAGCTACTTGTTGGGCTGGTCTGATGAGGACAAGAAACATGGTGGTGATTCTGACCTGCAGATGAAGTACGAAGAGTTGCAAAAGGTTTATACTAGGAGTTGGTATATAAGACAATTGTCTTAACCATTTGTACAATGTACCAAAAGTAATTAATTAATTAATTTTACATCATTGTCATTACGTTGTTAGCTATATGTTTATTGGTGATTTGAGTTTTTATTAAAAGAATAGATGTTTGCAATTTATTGCCAAATAAATAATATAAATATATTTTATTTTATTTTATTGAGCTGTTGTATATTATAATTATTGCAATTGTTACAGTAATTTATCTTAGTGTTTGAGTGACACTAGTTGGTTATAACAGTATACTACACACAGATGTATTGAAGAATGGTAGCAGTAACAGCCATATTTTGAATGACAGCCAGAGGCTGTGTGTGCATGCGGGTGTGAGTGTGTGTGCATATGTGTGTGTAAGAGAGAGAGAGCAGTAAAGGCCGTAGAGCTGGTATAGTTGAGATTCAATGCATGCATATGGTTATGCCTAGTTGTTATTACTTGGTGGTGTCAACTGAGGTGTGTTATCATGCTGAGCAAGAAACTACTCTGGGTACTCAGCTGTTGGGACCTGGGAAGTAGTCCACCCATCTGATTAAGCCAAGTGTGCATCAATAGTACATTTGGTGAACTGAGCAAAGTGCAAATCCCATGTCTGACAACTCACATAATGGGTAAAGGTTCAAGTGTGACTTTGGGTGCTAACACCTTCACTTGTGAGACATGATCAACCCCTCCCCCTGTAGATTTCTAGTCCTTGATTTACAATCGCCTGCATTAACTTACAGTCACTTCGCTATTTATATAGTACCAGTATTGGTTCACTGGGTAAGCATGTCACCGTGCAGCACAGTATCGTAGCCGAAGGAATTTTTTATATTATAATTGCAGAACATCAGCAAGTGAGTACATGTATATATATAAATGCAATATGGGTACAAAAGTTAATTGAAATCACTAAGATGGTCAACAAACATTTTTGGCTGAATCAATGGGCCATGTAAAAGGTTGCATTGCTGGCCTCTGGTAATTCATGATTGTGAACTAAAATTGGATGAACACAAATCAGGTAGGATATCATTACGTATGTCAGATATAACATTACCAACTATTTAATACTTAAAAATGAAAGACTGCTCTATTAGAGAGTTTTAAAACTGTTTTGTTATAAATCATAAATAGTTGTACTGAGAGCTAATTGATGTGTGCAGACAGCTTTATTGATCAACCAGTAGCTTATCTAGCTAATGAAATCCATACAAGTGCAAATTATATTCATATGGTTATAGGTGTCATTTAGTCTGGACTATGTCGCCACTATTATCTTAAACAAGATTCATAGTTGCAATGAATTCATTAGCCCATATGGTACTGCTAATAATACTCTAAACGTCAAAGCCTACAATTATTCTTTGAAGGATTGCTGTACGCTGTGACAAAAATAAATCTAAAAATGGGTGACTGCTTTATTAGAGTAACTCAAAATAATTGTGCTCATAGCAGTAGCAGTTATACACTTACAATAACTTTTTTTGCTTTGACGTATTGAGTGGTTAGATGGCTGTTTATCTAGCTAATGAAATCCCTACAATTGTAAACTATATTCACACCGCTACTGGCGACACGTCTGACACGTTTGACTTCTATAATGTGATTCATTATTAAGGGAAGTTTATTAGTCCCTATGATGTATATAGCACTGTACTAAGTGTTTCTGCTTAAAAGTAGTCTTGAAATACTCTGTATAGTAAGGTAAATGCGGGTATTTCCGGACAGCGTACAATTCCGGACACTTTGGTACCTTTATCAAGCTAGCCGAGGAACGAAACAACGGATTGCCTTGAAATTTCTGCTGTGAATAGCTATTCTTATAGGGATTATAAAAATCGAAAAGTGTGTTCTAGTTGATTCATTCTTGGGTGCTATACACGAAGTGTCCGGAATTGTGCGCTGTCCGGAAATACCCGCATTTACCTTACCAAAATCCATAATGACTGTATTCACTGACTCTAATAGAGCATGCATTCACCAAATTCGCAAAATTGTTATGTTATAAAAGCTATTCACATTTTGTATGACCACCCCTCTCCAAAATGTTTAGATTCTAGCTGAAGATATTTAGGGATTCATTGTCATTGACTCTATTATATAAAAGCTTAACATATATATTGACTGGCTCAGTATGTAAAAAAGCATACAGAGCTATAGAGAATATCTTATTATTCATTATCTTCATGCTAACAAGGAATAATTATAAAGTCTCAGTGATGCCTCTGGTTCACACATTGTAGCTATATTGAAAGTCACCACTTGTTGGCAGCGGCGGAGGAAGTAGTTGATATGAGGGGGGGGCTGGGCTGACCCAGACTTATTTCTATAGTTTGGTAAGGTGAGACCAAAAAAAAAAAAAAAAAAAAAAAAAAAAGGTCGCAACCAACTGACAAGAGCTTTCCACCTCACCAGCTACCATTTCTAGCTGATAAACTACATAAAAATCCTTTCATAGCTCGCTACACACTGACTACTTTATTAGAGTGACTGCTCTATTAGAGTATCTCGATCTTTATCACGGTTTTCAGCCCCACTCCAAGAAAGATAATTTCAGTGTGATATCATTCTGAGGGGGGGCTAAGCCCCCCCTCAGCAGACCGAGGGGGGGCTTTAGCCCCCTAGCCCCCCCCTTTCCGCCGCCTATGCTTGTTGGCCAGTCATGCATGTTGCATTGTTTTCATAGCTAGTTTTTATTTGCCGGTCTCTAGTTTTATAGCTAGTAAGCAGTCTTCTCCAACCAGCCGGAGTGGTCCATTAGGCATTAGCTCACCCTGCCTCCAAAACTATCTAATCTTGCAATTGCTACTTTGAAAATCCACAATACAGCGGGGATCGGGCGCCGCGAGACTACAAAAATGGACAGCATATCAATTAGCTAATTATAATTTATATTAAAGTCCATGTATAAAATAAATAATAAAAAGTATTTAAAATCATGGACAGCGCCTCCGACGCCTCGAAATTTGAGAGTGAACTTTTCAAACGTTTTTACATCACTGGAGTGAAACCAAATAAGAATGAAATCGGTGTTGGTGCATATGGTAGAGTTTCCGAGGTGGAATATTGCGGGACTGTTTACGCGGCTAAAGAAGTTCACTCTATTTTAGTACAAGGAGTTACTCCAGAAGAATTCGAAGCAACAAAGAAAGCTTTTCTTTCCGAGTGTATTCAGAGCGGGGTTGTTAGTCACCCAAACGTGGTACAGTTCCTAGGAGTATGCAATCCTGCCGATGATGGGCAGTCGCGATTACCACTTTTAGTGATGGAGAAGATGCATGAGAGCCTCACATCAGTGGTGAAGAAGTACCCAAATATTCCGATGTGTGTGAAGTTGTCTATGTTAGTAGATGTGTCTAGAGGATTGTGGTACCTGCACAGTCATGATCCTCCCATCGTCCACCGAGATCTTTCCCCCAATAATGTCTTACTGACTAATCAGTTTGTGGCAAAAATAAGTGACCTAGGAGTAGCCAAAGTGATAGAAGGGGGCAGCAATAAGACAAAGACTCGTGCTCCGGGAACAATCAGTGGCGGATCTAGGAATTTATAAAGGGGGTTTCCAGTTTAGAAGGTGGAGATATATATTGGCATGAGATACGCAAACGTTTGCACTACATCGTCTGGTTTGGTAAGGTGAGACCAAAAAAAAAAAAAAAAAAAAAAAAAAAAAAAAAAAAAAGGTCACAGCCTAGTAATAGTACATAAAATATATTAAAAACTTCCTACACACTACTTTAGTAGCTACTGTGACTGCTCTAATTACAGTATCTCGATCGAGACGCACGCCGCGATAATTAAAACATTTAATTGTTACGCAATCATTTTTCAAAGGGGGTTTCCGTGGAAACCAATGAAACCCCCCTGGATCCGCCACTGACAATGGATTTTATGGGGCCAGAAGCTTTACTGGAGACACCAGAGTATGGTCCTCCTCTTGATGTATTCTCATATGGTGGAGTGACACTTCATGTTGTAAATCAAGAATGGCCTAAACCACTACATTATGTAGTGACTGATTCTAAAACTAGGAGAATAACAGCTTTATCAGAAGTAGAACGACGTCAAAAACATGTGGAGAAGATGAGAGGTGCTCCAGCTGATGTACGAATATTAGTTAAAGAGTGTCTTTATGATGATCCTTCCAGACGTCCTCTAATATCAGATGTGTCGGAGAGGATGAGTAGGATGAAAGAAGCAGAGAATGTGAGGTGTCCAGGTGTGAGTATGAACCCCATCACTTGGCAGGTAGAACAAGTAAGTGAGAAGTTGGGACAGCCTGCCACATCTCCAACTGTTAAAGTACATGTACAGGTAAAAATAATTATATTAACTTTTGAATGATCATATATACATATTACTATTACAGCAACCAGTGGGTGTCCCAGACATTTTCAGTTACCCAGTGAAAGTGAAATGGAAACAGGTAGCTCCGCTTCCAGTGTGTCGATCACCATGTACTGCAGTGTTACTACATGGATCAGTATATGTTGGTGCTGGCCAAGAGGGAAAAAGTGCCTATGCTTACCAGCACAGCTACAGGTTAGATTTTTACAACATATCCACTAACCAGTGGAACCACTCCCCCATAACCACAGCATACAATAGTTATGCTATGACTGTACTGGATGATAAACTGATCACTGTTGGAGGATCATTGCCTAAGAGTTATGAAGTCACTAATAAGGTACTTGTTCTTGATTCTGGACAATGGAAGGAATACAGTGAAATGCCAACTGCTAGAGCTGTTCCTACTGCTGTAGGGCACCATTCCATGTTAATCGTTATAGGAGGAAGAGTTAAAGTGAAGGGTGTATGGACAGAAATACCAACTGTAGAGTTACTAGGCACTGCCAATAAGTGCTGGTATACTTGTGACAGCCTCCCGATACCACATTTCCAATTAAAACCTGCAATTGTGAACAATACCCTCTACTTGTTGGGTGGGTTAAGCATTGATAGATCTTCTGCACAAGTGTTTTCTACTTCTCTAGAGGCTTTTTCTTCTCATCAGATAAAGTGGCAGGTGCTCACTGATACTCCATGGCATTTCTCATGGCCTGTTGTTGTGTCTAACAAGTTCTTGTTGGCTGTTGGAGGAAGACATGCATCTGATCCCACCATCCAATCTAGCGAGGTGCATGTTCTCAACCCATCAACTGGTTTATGGGAGCTAATAACAAATATTCCAGTACCAACTAGTGGTCCAACAGTGGTGGGTGTGGCTGATAATAAGATAATTATATTGGGTGGAAGTAGTGGCTCAAAAAAAAGGCTCCATTCCACTAATGTGTGGGTTGGTACATTTGAGTGACCTTACTGTTATTGTACTTTTGTAAAAGTATTTGTCTTTCTTTGATGAATGCATGCATATTTAACACATTGTTGTGTACATATGCAATGCAAATAATATAAGAAGTTTACATACTGCATGATGATGTGCAGCTATTATCAATGTTATAAGATGCTAAGGTACGCAAGTATCATATTTATCCGTATAGAGTGAGGGGTCCGCAACTCTCTTGAAATCTTGTACAGCCCTCTTTGAAATCTTGTTGAAATCTCTGAAAGTTGTTGTGAAGTTTCGTATATTTCCTGTATATGTCCGTATTTGCAGCGTCACTTATGCTACATCCAGCATCCTCACAAGAGGTCCACAAATTTTGTGAAGAAATTCTAATACTACGTATCATGTGATGTTACTATTTCGGATATCAAAGATTTTAAATGCTCTGAATTCTTGCTGTAAATTGCTTGAAATCTTGTCAAATTGCAAAGATTTTGAAATCTCGTACAGGATTTTTCAGTTATGGACCCCCGGTATAGATGCTAGGCCTGTATCAAATATGCCATCACATGTTATTATTTGTATTAAGCAGTCAGCCCTGCTAGTATGCTCAGGAAAAAAAGTTAAAATGCAAACCAATTATCTAATTACAAGCTAGTGCAGTAATGTGATTGTAAAAGTGACGTAAATAAATCAGAGTCAGAGGTGTCAATAATATTAAGTGGCAAGGTGTTCCATTCTTTAATAGTTCTGGAGAAGTAACTGTTCTGATATGACCTTGTGGATGAAGATGGCATGGTAATGGGTGGTATGATCTGGTTGCTCTCATTGATGGTAAGTGGAATGGAAATAGCAAGCTGGTGATACAGTGCCTTATGTAGGACTTGTAGTCTAGATATCTTACGATGGGTCTCAAGAAATGGCCAGGATAGTTTACTTACCATTGCTGAGACTGAGCTAAATCTACTATAGTCATTATAAATCCATTGGGCTGCACGACATACCTTTTCTAATTGTATTTTTGAATTATAGTATGGATCCCACACAGCTGATGCGTATTCCATTAGTGGTCTAACCATTGTGAGGTATGCCAATTTCTTAACTTTTCTTGAGCAATTACTGAGGTTGCGTTTCAAAAAATTTAGAGTTTTTGTTGCCTTTGCTACTATGGTGGATATGTGTGAGGACCAGCATAACGATCTGTAAATCAAGATGCCCAGATAAAGGTGTTTTTTAAGTCAGTCTCCAGTTTTATCATTGAACATCTGTCAGGTAACTAGCTAGCTAACTAGCACCATGCACACAGTACTACAACCCAAAGAGTGCAGCATCTTTAAATGTGCAATTTTACTGGGGGCGTGCCCCCAGACTGAGCCTTACCACTTTCACTTTTACTCTGACACCCCTGCTTTAGATCAATACTCTCATAGAGCATTCACTGATTAAAATGTTCTAAGGTAATAGTAAGAAATGTTGCCAACCTAGGATCACAATGCAAGCATAGTGGGAACACTGAAGACATGATGTGAAAATTTTAGAAAATTCCTAAAAGCATTTTGGGTAAAATTTTGAGCATAGTTAGGCCTAATATAGACACCTGTCTGGCAGCGCCTGCCCTTTCACCTTCCTCTTTATGTGAAAGGGTGGGCACTGCCAGACCAATAGATGTCTGGGCATTTATTTCTTATATAGGAAGTGGTTATACTAAGCTGAAAGGTTTTTCTTTTTGTATCTAGCAGTTGCCTCAAGCATTTGACTTTAGGGGATGCGTCTAGTAGTTGACCCAAGCATTCAAGTTTAGGAGACACGAAAAGTATTAGGGTTAGGGTCAAGTTCAGCTTTGTTTCTTCTTCAACTTTAGGTAGGCATTCTCAGTATCCAAGACTTTTAATTAAAAATTCTCCGTATATTTCCCAATAGAACCCTGGCACAAAATAACAACTCGAGTTTAACTTAGGATTGCTCTGTCATCTGAGCTCCAGTGAGGATGAAATTGCTATGGGGTTTGTCCACATGCTGATCATCATGAAAATCTTAGTTATATCATGCGCGTTACATACGTATAGTAAGTTTTGTGTTCTTTTCAAACCTTGTAATGCGTGTAGAATACTTTAAACTTTAAAAACATACTGTTGGGTGGTGGGTAGTCATTGGTGGTGCATACTTTAAAGGGCTTAGTTACTTTGCTCAGGTTAGTGATTTTCAGCTCCACAGCAATTTTCTAATGGCTGTGTCATCAGCTCAAAAGTATAAACCACTTGAGTTGGCATAACAATGCCATAATTGAAACCACAACTCCACCTTAGTATTGTTGCATCATTGTGACATCATTTTTAGTTGTTTATAAGTTGTCAACTTTAATTACTTAACATAGCCTCTTACCTATGGGTATACACCATTGTATTGAGAAGTATGTAGTAAGTGAAACATAATTTGCCCACCACAAAGCATTCAAAGATCACTGAGATCCAATAAGACTACCAAAGTAGCTAATTCCAACCCAACAAACTATTGTATTTCTGAGATTGGCAATCAATACTCTAATGAACATATAAAAATCCATTTTTCCAAAATTTAGAAATCAGGCTGGAATGTCTATTTAGGTTACGTTCTTCTTACTGTATACTGAGACTACTACTTGAGTAACACGTATAAGATAGAAAAATAGGGGAGATGTATAGCTAGCAGCGGAGATGTATAGCTATCAGCGGTAACACAGTGGTTAGCATGCTTGCCTAAAGCTCCAGTAGTCCAGGGTTCGAGCCCCGGCTGAGTTTTTTTTCTCAGTGACTGTCGGTTTAATAGCCAGTATGGCTTACTGAACTGACTTTTGGTTCAGTATTCACTCCTTATATTATAATCCACTCACGAACCAGCTGAAAAATCATGTTGCTCCTTGTAGCAGTTGTTGTTGACATACTTTCGACAAGTCAGGTGTTTCATTAGTTATAGTAGTAAGCCTTGTTCTGCAAATTAAGGGGGCAAGCAACTATGTCCTATACCTTCCGTGAATAAAATTATGTGTTTTAAACAAAGCTGTAAAGCCAACACAGATACTGTTCTCCAGCTGATGAATAAAACATGTTTTAGTTGAAACATTGAACTTCTGTTTAGGGCAAATCTGAGTGAAATCCTCTGAAGTATGTACAAATTATGGTGTAGTTACAAAACATTAATTTTAACACTAAAATTGATTCTCCTCCTGCAGCAAATTGTGAAATTCCCCAAAAAATCTTGTAGTGGCTTGTAATGGCATTATCTTTAAAAGTATTCCTAGAATTTCAAACAATTTTGGAAAGAAAAGTTTTTATTTTCGTGGGTCTGTTATGTGGAACAATTTAAAATCTGTTGTTGTAGAAGCTGCTTCTTTGTCTTTGTTTAAAAAGTTGTATTTTCATTAACTTGTTTTGTATGTGTGTATATGCCAGTTGTATTTATCATTTGCAATTGTTTAGTGTTTGTGTTTTGTATTTAGCTATACTGTCTTTTACTTATAATCTTTACAGAGCTCCACTGAAAATCAGTATTCGGTTACTGAGTGGATCCCCTGTTAAAATGTTACAATTACAAAAAAGTATGTACACAATTTTTTGGAATTAGTACTATGGCTTCAAAGGAGGAGTCGAAAGCTTTTCATACAAAGTTCAATAGCTCATTTGATCAAGTACTTCAAAAAATTACTTCCATACTTTATTACCTTGTTACAAATATACTTAGGTAGCAGATGACAAAGTTTAAGAAGTATAGAATTAAAACTGTGAGACTAGATCCAAAAATTGTAAATTTCCATTCTTTAAGTCTAAAATACTAAACTGAGTCTTAAAGTCAGTACTTCTAACTGGAGATGGTGAGTTTTAAGTACCACAAACACATCTGATACAAAAAGGGGTGGAAAGCAAGCACAAATCAATGAAAACCAATTTTGCATGTGAAGCCATTGGAATTAGTAGTGTGCCCCTTAAGCTATGTACTACTCCTCATGAAGGTAGTGCCCCTGGCCTTCTTTTATGACATGGCATTTATTTGAGCCCAACTTTAACGTGATAAATATACTATATACTAGCTAATCTGATGTGACTGTGGTGTGCAGCTGTTGCTACTGAAATAATTGCATATGATAGGTCCTGTGAATTGATGATTACATTCCTCACCCAAATGTATGGTGATGGCATGATTTTGGTGAAAATTAAATTGTAAAAGTTCAAGCCACTGTACACATCAATGTACATACAATGTATTTTCTAATGTTTTAGTTCACTATACAAGCTAACTGTATAGACATTCCAGTGGACTCATATAGTATTACCATATATGGTAGTTTGCATTAGCTCATACAAAGGCTTGCTTTAGGTGGTCAGCATGCTGAAGATGCTGCATTCTGGGATATCTGCATTCATCAAATTATTTAGTTGGACCAGTTTCTCATCTGTCAGGGCTACAACTGGCTAGTTGGATTTGCCAGTAGGTTTGGAGGCCATGCAGGTTTGGACTGAAGCAGAGAGATCTCCACCTTCTCCGATCAACTGCTCTGATGTTAATCCTCGAGCTTTTGTGCCCTTTTTTGTTAGAATGAGATCCTGGAGGAGAGTAAGTGGCCCTACCACCTTCACAGAGGCTCACAAGAGTACTATACAGAACTTCTGGAAGGGCAGGGGAGGGAAGCACAATACACAGAACAGGTAACATGTTTACAAAGACAACTGCACATGTGTGAGCCTGCCAAAATAGATTTACTCCAATATTGTTCCCCACCCACCCACACTGTTAAAATTCAGGTATACCAAAAGCACCTTTAGGGGTGTCCAGTTGCATGTTTAAAAACAACTCCCTTCAGGTGTTAGAAAAGGGTGCTGTGGTGACACTCAGAGGGTGTGAAAGAAGAGTGCTTAGGTGCTGCAAGAAATATAACACCAGAGTGTAAAAGTGCTACAAGAGGTGTAAATCCAGGGTGTGTGGTGGGGAGCACTGTTAATTTCCAACACTTTTGTGGGGGTGGATCTCCTCCTATACCTTCATTTTCATTGATGATATATTTAGGAAACACATATTATATGACCTGTGAAATACAGTAATTCAACATGATTACAAATACACTTACTTCCTTGTCTTTCTACACTTTATATGTAAGTTGCAATTTGTACTTATAACGTAACTACCAAAGAAACTTTTAATTGTGGGATTTCATTCACGGAAACACCCTTGTAGGTACAAAGGGTGTTCCCATTACACCTCATCAATGAAATATAGTTGTATTGATTATCATAATTATATAGAAGTGCAGCATTTCATGCATATATAGTAAACAAATTTCCTTTAGCACAATGTAAAAGCATTTATGCAGCTATTGTTTGGAAAACCAATCCACATTAATGACCGAATTTGACAAAATAAGGCTTACACGCACATCCACTTTATAACTTTGAAGTACCATAACTCACTCATTATGTAGGAGTATGCCATTAGTTTCCAATTTTGAACTGGTATTTTACTATGCTATGGAAGGACTTTGTGCAAATTTTAGGCCAATAGCTTGCTGAGTAGTCAAGTTACAGCTGGTTAAAGTCAGAAAATTGGATGTGTGTAGAAGCCTTGTTTTGTCAAATCCGGTCACATATTTATTTTAGAAGTTTGAGATAAATGGTTTAGATTTAAAATTGCCAAAGCACACATATGAAATTACACCAGAGATGCATCAATTTATTACCTTTCAGATACTTGTAGTATTCCTGCCAAATAAGAAAGAAAATCAGATAACTTTAATGAGTGAGCTAGCTAGCTCACTACAGTAAAATGCATATTTGTGCATACAGTATGTGATGAATTAGATAATGTCTTGATTGGTGTTCAGGGGCTGTTTACAGCACAGTCCACAAGTGCAGTCAGTGATATGCATGAAATGTACTTAGGTGGGGTAAGTAATATGTAGGAGATAATAGTTCACATTTGCTATTTAATGAGGCAAATTTGAACTATCATCTCCTACACATCACATACACCACAGGAGTTCACGCTATGTACAACATGTTTGGAGCATATCGCATACACATGACACTTTTTTTGTAGTGGAGGTAGAATCACAGCTGCTCACAAAGGAGTGGAAGGTGGGCTGTAGAGGAGTGGGAAATAAAGACTGCAAATGAAATCCAGACATGCATGAGGTTACAGAGCTGTGCTGGCTCCTAAGTGCCTGGTATATATGCAGCAAAATCAATTATCAACATAGAATAATTTGTTGGGAATCTAAAATAGGCCATCCACCAATTCCTGTCAACCCAAGACAGTCAACCTTACCAAGGCCAGAAATTTCCATTAAACTTTTCACACCACCTGCACCATTAAAGCCAGCATCAAGTAGTTTGAGCTTAAAACCATGAACTAGTATGGTAGTATGGCTATACGCTCTGGTGGTATTTGATTTTGTCTGATGTGCAATTTGTATCAGTTTTGTAAAATTTGATACTATTAATAGCTACTATTATATTTCACTTGAAACTGCAGGTGTTTATCTTGCATGATAATTCAGGGCAGGTGCTGTTGTCATGGGGGCCGATAAATCACTTGGCCCATAAATAAATTGCAGTCAAGTGTTTCTGCCATACTTCTAACAGTGTTAGTAACTGTATACGATTACATGTACATTACACCCTATCATGAGGTGTTAGACCTCTGTTTAGGGTTTCCAATGAACAATTAAGGGTGTTTACAAAATGGTAACACCCAACAAGTGTGACTATAAACCTCTTATGGTGGTTATTATTTTCAGGGGTGTTGCAACAACACCCCCTTGATTTTTAGAAAATCATAGGTGTCATGGTAGCACCTAAGTTTTAACAGTGCACCTATTCAATAACCTTAACCTTGGTTAATAGTATCTATTAAACTACTTAGTAACAGTCTGTTAAAATATATTGGTAGAGTTGCTAAGTCACCAACTCCAACAGAATCTCTGTGTATAGACTTGAAATGATGGGAAACTATTTTTCTGTAAGAATCATATAGCTATACATCATTATAAGTGACCAGGATTTGACATAACCTGGCTTCCACACACATCCAATTCTTTGACTTTAACTGCTCAAGTTGTAACTTGACTACTCAGTATGCTATTGACCTACAATTTTCATGCAATTCTTTTGCATTGTGCAATAACAGCCCAAAAGTTGAAAGTGATAGCATACTGCTACACTGAGTTATAGTGCTTTAAAATAACAAAGTGCATGGAAGCCTTGTTTTGTATTTATTAAGTTTTTTGGCATCAGTCAGAGTCCCTTTTGTTGTTTTTTCAATTATGTTTTCAAAGTTCATCCAAGTTATGATTTATGTGCTGTTTTTATTTATTATAGCTTTACAACATGCATGTACAATTAAAATTATTGGTGTGCTTGCTGCGAGGGGTAGGTAACGACCTGAAATTTCTGAAAGATGAAATATTGCCTGAAATTTATGCAATTTGAAAGATGAAATTTGATGATCTGGAAAAATGTAACAAAAATTTACACAATTTTACAGAGTCTAAACTTTACGGATTTACTAATTTTGAAATTACTGAATTTTACTGAGAAATTTAATTGAAATTTGTCTTGAAAGATGAAATATGGGCAGTCATATTTCTGAAAGATGAAATATGCGGGGTAGTCATCTTTGAAATTTCGTAGACAATTCTGGCTCTTTACCTACCCCTCGGCTTGCTAAAGGCATGCCAGAAACCAGTGCTGACAATTTAACCATACATAAATATGAAAGGAAAAAAAGAAAATATAACAGTCCTTTAAGTTGATTAAAGTTTGTGAGAATGGGTTCTTTGGAACATTGTGAAATATGTAGGTTCTTTCGGAGTTAAAATTGTTAGCTGGAAAAATGGGTCCATAAATAATCAGTTATTCGGTACTTGATTGTGTTGGTAGTTAATGAGATATCTATAGCTGGTAAGTAGTTGTAGAGTCTTGCAATTCTGTTATATAAAATAAAAATGAGCTACTGTCTTGGATGAATTAACTTGTGTGTCTTGTGGTGTGCTGCTGATCTTGTGGAATTATACTTGAGAAGGTGATGCATGTGGTCCTTGATGTTCAACGTAGTTGTAATACTTTCTCTTGCTTTGCGTGTGCTTCCAGGCATTCTAGCCAACTTCTTGGTCTTGGTGAACACAATAACTACATCACTTTCAACCCTACCAATACTAGATCAGGCTCCAGCAACAAACTCTTGTTACCTCACCATCTTAACAACATATTGCGACATTCTTATTTCCATCGTTTACCATCCCTGTGGAATGCCATACCAATTCTGGACCTAAACATGTCAGTTTGTTGGCTGAAATCTAAACTGAAATCATATCTGTGGGACCATTTCCTGACTAACTTTGATGAAAACAATAACTGCACTCTACATTACTTATGTCCATGCTCCAGAAGTCACCAAACTAAACCTCCAACTACCAATTTTAATCACTTATAATCTTAACCATGTGACTATGTAATTACTTAAGTAGTTAGTATTAATTGTACGTATTTTATGGCTGTTGGTTGCTACCAACAGACCTTTGGTGTGTTTTTTTACACCATAAAGCCTAAATAAATAAATAAATAAAATAAATAAAAACGGCGGACTGAGCGCTAATTAAATTGTGAGCTGGCAAGCCGGAACAGATGAAAGCCTGAGAGCAGAGAAAAGTCAAGAGAAGCCTAAATCAGCCGGGAAGCGGTATCGTTCATCGGATCGAGACATTGCTCAGATTCACTAAATGGTACGTACGTAGCTACAGTAACTAGCATTAGCTATAGACTGCTTATCAAAGTAGCTATGTAACTTCAACTTGTAGCATGTAGAACAAGCCGGCACTTGCAGACTTTGAATATAGGCCCCTGTAGGTATGTTGTATTATGTCTTAATCAATAGGACGTTTTTCATCATCCTTTTTCCGAGCTTTTATCGTTTCATTTGAGGCCACTCCCAAGCAAGGCCTGCTCTGGAGCCAGGAGGGGACCAGGTAGTCTCGTACCCAGACCGCTTTTTTTTATTTGGGTGGGAGAAAAGAAATAGTAGTCTGGGTACGAGACTAGGGGCGGGTACCACATACCCCTCTAGTCTCGCGTGGCCAGACCCTTTCCGCGCAGCTGCTTATCGATTGGAGATTATAAGAGGCGCGTTTGGGGGTAGCCAGCGCCCACGCAAGAATTTAACATGGTGTACGAGAGTCTCAATATTTAAGTATTTCAAAAATATTTCTGTATTTAAAATATATTTGTAAATACACCCAAGAGTAGCTGAGGGGATCAGAGGAACATCAGATGAGACACAGGTGTACTTTGCATTGTCGATTTGAATCGTTGTACAGAGCGGTGGCCGTAATCAAACTCATGAACAGATGGAAACAAGAATAAACTATTTTGTACGTGGTTCTGGATTTGGGATTTAATGGATTTCTAATTGTATTTCTCAGATAGTGTACAAGAGTCCTAAGACGTTGGCTACCCCTCAGGCATGCTACAAGGGTCTGGAATAGTTCGTGATTTTATAAAATACTGCTCTCACCAGTAGTTGGTGAGTGTTAATTGGCTCACATGATCTTTTAATCGCCAAAATAGTGTAATTACTGAAGAACGAGCTGAAGACCTCTGGGGAAGACGACTACCGACCCGTGTGGATTTTGCCTTCTACCTACCATTGAATCTTCAACAAGGGTAGGTTATAGAGACCTAGCACGAGGATCTTCGTGGATTTTAAAAACTTTGCTTTGCTCGGTTTTTAAAATCCATGAAGATCTGAGGGCATGGTCTCTAACCGACTTAGAAAATGTATCAGCATTTTATAGACCTTGTGCGTGCCAAGGCATGGTCTGGCAAAAACCGGAAAAAAGTTGCTACGGCTTCAAGTTTCACGATAGTTTACGAGAAAAGTGAGGGCAAAAGTATCGAGCGTTCTATTGCAAATACCTTCCCTAGGCGGAATAACTCGCCATGCAGCAAATATGTTATATACTTTTACCCAATAACTTACTTTATACCAGTAATACTCTATCTTTTAGCACGATTCCTTCGTATTAGCATTAAAAAAATTTCGTACGGATAGAATTCATACGTTTTTGCCCTCATGAAATGGCGGATGCGTTATATTGATGATGTAATAAAGTGCCATGCCTTGGCGTGCACATGGTCTATATGGGCATATAGGTGGAGTCATTGTGGGATTGGGTTATATGTCATACTGAAATCATCACACAATGTTAAAATAATCACGAAAGATGAACATGCTTTTGTCAAAGTGTTGAAAAAATCGAAGCACACACTGCTTCCTTTTCACAAGTTAGGCTTGGATCGGGAAATGGCAGTGATCAATAACAATGTTGAGCCAGATTATCGGTAGCTAGTGCAAACCAGTGCCCGTGGCATTACAGCAATATAAAGAACACGTGTGTCGAAGAAGCAGCCTGTGTGGATTTATACAATGGGAATGAGTTGTCACAAATTGTGCCTTCAGTGGCACCACAGTAGCACGAAGAACAGGCACAGTTTTGAATATGGACATGCCCACATTACATGTAGCACAAAATAATGTTTCTACAAGGAAGAGCTTACCCATTTAGGTCTTAGTAAAGTCCATCCATAGTAATAGAAGATGAAAGCAGTCTTAAAACACTCAAGAAGCAGATGGGAACTAAACAGAATTTTCCGAAATATTTCTGGAATTCTCCGTTCATCATAATGAACGTGTGTACAACGTTAGAATGTACCTCCCATAATCAAATTCTTTTAGGCATGCCTATGAAATGAATGGAGTGGTGGACCATATGTTGGCCTGGGTGATTGGTGCCTACTGCAGGCTATCAGCCTGAATATGCTTGGAGGGAGCATTGCAAATCAATGATCAAAAGTGAGATTTGTGATGCTTGAGATCTTTTCTGCTAGCAGGTTTCTAACCATTTAAGAACCTGCTAGCAGGTCTCTTAGTGGATTTTAAATACCTCATTATCCTCCAAAGATCAAAGCATATTATGCATACCATTTTCTAAGTATGGTTGAATATAGACAAACAAACTTGGTTTACAGGCCAAAGTAGGTAAAAGATTTTGAATGGATTTGCTAATCAGAACAAACTAAAGATTCGAGGGAAGATCCATTGCATTTTGTCCCTTTGTATCTTAGGTGTTACTCAGTCAACCAATCGTCACCTATAACGTGCTGAAAATTTTTACATTCATGAACTATTCTAGACGCTTGTAGAATGCCGCTTATAATCTCCAATCGATAAGCGGCTATGCGGAAAGGGTCAAGATTAATACCCCTCCGACTTTTTCTGCACAACTATAAACTCATCTTCTAGCCTGGTACAGAATAGTGGTGTGCGATACGAATCGATATATCGCAGTATCGCGATATTCTCACTGTATCGCGATACAGATACATAACAGCCGTATCGAATTAATGCATGCGTGACTCAAGTTATTAAAAATGGCGGACCATTCGGGCCACACCGAGTCACAGTCTGACGAGTTTATCAAGTGATATAAGTGTCACCCGTCTTCAAGAAGCAAAATCTGGAAGTACTTTGGTTTCCTTACCGATGATAACAGCCAGGTGATTGTTACACCAAACGAAGCCATTTGTGAACTGTGTGACGAGCACGTGAAGCGCTCGAATAATACTACCAACTCACTTACACATCTGAAACGGCATCATTTCATTCAACATGAAGAAATCATATCTGAGATAAGAAAGGAAGACAGCGAATCAGTGGGAAACTCGAGCACAACTTCGACCGGGAAGCAGCAAAGCCTAACGGAAATGATATTAAGAAAGGAAGCGTACAAGAGGGACAGTGCAAGGTATGCAGCGTGTCAGAGTGCACTTGTTTTCTTTATTTGTGATGATTTACAGCCCATTAGTGTAATAGATAGCCCTGCTTTTCGTCAACTTTTACACACACTTGATCCCAGATTTCTACCTTACAGTCAGTCTCAATTTTCTAGAGTAATTATACCACAAAAGTATGAAGAAGTGAGGCACACTATTAAACAGGTACTTGATGGGGCGGAATATCTTTCACTGACAACAGACTTATGGACTGGTTGTCACAACCGTGGGTACATGTCGCTTTCTGTTCACTTTGTAAGCAGTGACTGGGACATGGGTCATTATTGTTTGCAAACATGCGAAGTTGCTTCTTCTCATACTGCACTAAACCTTGCTGACGAACTACGCAACTCCATGGAGGAATGGGAGATCACTGACAAGGTTGTGATGGTGACAACAGATAATGGCCAAAATATTAGGAACGCTATCACTGAAGAACTGGAATTATCCCATTTAGGTTGCATTGGTCATACATTGCAACTTAGTATTGGTAAGGCGTTACAAATTGCTACTGTGTCCCGTATCTTGGGAAGAGTGAGAAAACTTTTGAAGCATTTTCATAAGTCTACATTGGCTACCAACTGTTTGCGGGAGAAGCAAGTTCGTTTAGACTTACCTCAGCATGTGCTAGTAATGGAGTATAAAACACGTTGGAGTTCGACTTACCACATGCTTGAACGTGTTCAGGAGCAGCAGGCTGCTATCTGTGCTGTACTTGCTGAAAACAAGGACAGAAGTATTCGCTCATTACTGCCGGAAAATGAGGAGTGGGGTATAATTGAGGATTTGCTTGGTATTTTGAAGCCGTTTTGTGATGGTACAACAATTATGAGTGGTTCAAGGTACCCAACGTTTTCACTGATGGCGCCGTTATTACACAAATTACTTGAGGTTACTCTTAAAGATGCAGACGACGATAGCTTTTTGTTGAAACGCATTAAAAAATTTATATCAAATGATTTACAAAGTAGATATGATTCAGATGATATTACAAAGCACCTGAGAATAGCTGCATTTCTTGATCCAAGATTCAAGGATCTCGGTCCAATTGTTTCAGCTTTAGAACATGGACATGTCTATGAAAATACAAAGGCAGAGCTACTGTCACTTGCTGAAGGTGTGTCAGATGATGAACCAGCGGAACCAAATCCAGGACCACCTAGGAGGAAGAAAAGTAAACTTTCAGATTTTTTTCAGATGTCTAAGGTAAATTAAAAAGAAGATATAATAAATTGGAAAGAGTCACTTCAGAAGTTAGCAGATACAAAAGTGAAGCAACTATTCACATTGACGAAAAGCCACTCTTATGGTGGAAAGCACGAGAAATCCAGTATCCCTTACTATCTGTCTTAGCTAAAAGATACTTTTGTATTCCAGCAACAAGTGTCCATTCTGAAGAAATCTTTTCTGTCGCTGGGAACATCTTGAATGAAAAACGAAACAGATTACTTCCTGAAAACCTAGATAAGCTTGTGTTTTTACATGAAAATTTATGCTAATTTTGAGCTGTTAAGCTAAACATTATCATTAGTTTTAAAGGTGTAAATCAATTATATGTGCATTTATTGTGTTACAATAATGTGTATCTTCATTTTTTAATGACTTCATCTGGTTTTTGTACTTCTTGTAAGTTGTAAACTCACTCGATCACTTAATTTCCTATGAAAAGCAGAAAACTCATACATTAGTTAATAATTACCAACACATACAACACAGTATTTACTGAATATACACTTGAACCAACACTACATGACTTTATGTAGAAACTATCAGTATTGTGTTGTATCGGTATCGTATCGCAACTACAAAGCACTTAGATACAGATACAGAAATTTAGGCGTATTGCATACCACCAGTACAGAATGCCAATAACAGTGCGAGAATCCACGCATGGTACTGTTGTGTTTTCGTTGTAGTGCCTCCACTTATTGGAATTCAATTAATTTCAACAGCATCATTTCCTATAGCTATAACTTGTCCTATATTTGTTAATTATTATAAATCTAGCTATGTACTTAAGTAATTACTACTGTTAAATTTGTAGTTATGTGTCCTGCTTGTATTTATATGTAGTGTAGCTAGTTATTATTGCTTTAGAACTAATGTATTTTTTGCTCTGTACCTTGTATTTGTTTGTGCTTTGCTCTTTGTGTTGTCGCGCATGTAGTTGTCTGGTAAGGAAGAACAGCTTATGCTAATTACAGGTATCTAGAGGATAAACAATAAATCAAATCAATTCATCAATCAAAACTGTTTTGTGTATATAATAGTGATGCACCAATACCACTTTTTCACTACCTGTGTAATACCGATACTTTGCCCCACTGGCATTTCTCACAAGAAACAGCTAGTAATTTGAATAATAGTTAATAAACCAGCTTACTAAATACATTTGCTAATCTCATCAACTAGTTTCAGTTTTGGATATCAATTGCTGATGGAGATAACAATAGTTTATGATTTCAATAAATCTTATTTCGTGGTTTACTGCTATTTTAATAATGCTAGTAACCGGCTTCTTTCAAAGAATTCATGGCTTATATCTCCTTTTGCTCAACTCCGTTCGATGCGCTATGTACGCCCACACCATCTTGAAAATAATTAAATGACATCATATAAAATATTGGTTAATTGGTATCAGGCATTTATAGCTTTACCAATACCAGTCCAATACTGCCGAAATAAGGCCTGTACAGTTAATATCAGTATCGGTGCATCACTTGTAAATAATTATAGGGAGTGTCGCACTTGTAACCTGAGGTCCAACACCAACTAAAATTCAACACAAATCACTTGGAATCCCAAAATGGAATCTGAAATCTTGAGCAAGTAGGGGCAGATCCAGAAGGGTTCTATGGAACCCCCCCTTTTGGGAGAGCCTTAATAGCATCAATAATTTGAGATACTCTAATAGAGCAGTAGAGATTGAGATACTCTAATAGAGCAGTCACAGTATTCTTCAGAGGAGCAGTGTAGGAAGCTACATAATACGTATGTAGTTATAAATAAGGAGATACAGTTGGTGGAGGGCAGCTATTGTTAGCAGGTAGTTACCATTTTGATTTGTTTCTTTGGTTTTCAATTAACGGCATCACCAGGCTAGATTGAAGTTGCAATTCCAAAATGGAACCCCCCTTTTAGAAAATCTGGATCTGCCCCTAACAAGAATCTGGAATCTTTGTTAATGGAATCTCAACAAATGTTCTGTAAGTCCGATTATTTTTTGTATATTTCTTGTAAATTATACTGTATATTATCTCGTGTGCTATGTGCAATCAGTTTAGTGTCATGCATGTGTCTCGACATGTTTGTATGGGCAGTAGCACAACTTTAAACTCCATTTCTGGCCTCGTCAGTGATCCAATTAACCTAGAAGCCAGCCAAATGCATAAAAAGTGTTAAAATGTGTGTAGGTAGCTATGTAAATTTCAAAACTTAGAATCTAAACTCTTGGCTTGGAATCCAGTATCTTTGCAAAAAAAATTGCACAATTTTACACGTCATTTTTGAGTGGTGTTGGACCCCTCCTACAAAATAAATAACTGTAGGAGAAGTCATAATATAACAACACGCCCCCTTTTTAGTGCATGCCCCATCTAAAACGTGTGTTTCTGTTTCACACATCATTGATCAAGATATCAACAGAAATTCATTATAAAATTAATAGTTTAGTAAACAATGCATATTCTCAAGCCACGAATGGTAATCTATATAATCATTCTAACATATCAGGAAGTTTGGTTCAAAAATGGAAATTTGAGGCCAGCTGCAGGTGATTAGTCCAATTAAGTTCAAAGCAATTTAGCAGCCACAATTATTTTAACTTGCTATATTTCATTGATTTACCTACAGGCGTTTAACAACTGAAAAACAACAGTGCAGGCCTCGTAGACTACCAAGAATAGCCTATCCCTTTGAATTGAAAGGGGAAGTGCTCCATACATGCGCGAATGAAATATGAAGAGCAGCTTTGTGGTTTTGTCAGCAAGAAAAACATGATAATCAAACTATAAAACAGTTTAGAAGATACTTCTGTCCGTAATATGTTGTTAAAAGCTATTTGTTGAACAAGAGCTTCCTTAACAGTGCATAGCAAGGTAATTGGAAGAATTACAAAAATTCATGATAAGAAATCCAAAATTATAATAACTTAATTAATCGATGTATTGTAGCAAAACCGAAAATCTATTAGCTAAGCTAAAAACTTAGTAATACGTAGTTGCCTAATTCCAGATGAGTTAGCTAGCTGCATGACGCCTGGTTTTTAGAAGTAGTATCTATAATTTAGCTCTACCTAAAAATTGTATATGAACAACAGTAATGTGATAGATGGCAGCCTTACAAGGTCAAAGAAAAAATTAGTTATGTTCTGTTCTGTGAATGCTATCCCGCTAGGGACCTGTGAGGAGGCTTAAAGCCCCTGTGAGAATACAGGGAGTCAGAAACATGTAGCTGTAGTTGGTGTATATAAAATCAACATAAGTGTTAGATGGCTTCTGTATTGGCAAACTGTCTGACCATATTGGCTTGCTATATATATCAAGACACACGGTAGTGTGTTGTGCGGCCAAGAAAGCCGGCAACCACACCATGAGTATATTTTCAGGAAGAAAGAAAACAGCCTTTTCATGTGTGCATACCTTGATGGCCCCTTCTCCAAAGCACACCATTTTTGCATTATAGCTGTCACCCAAATAGGGTATGCCACACAGAAAATTTGATTAAATTCGCAACAGCCTTTGCGAGGTATGGGTGTTCAAAATTTCGTTTTAATTTCTTCGTTTTTTTCTTCTTATGCCGTATGGGGGCTACGGGGGCTTCGATTTCTTTTCGCACACTTAGTAAAAATTGCTATAAAATGCAAATGTGTAACTCGATTGCCACAATCTTTGGCACAAATGAAGAGCGTATAACGATGGATTCACGTACTAAGTTTGTTGTGAATCTAAGTAATATTCAAGAAGTTATGAGCGTTTATTCATGTAAAAATAGATCAAACTTCTGTCACGGCTACAGGGTAAACCAAGTATAGAAATAACTTGAAAATTAGTGTATAGATAGGCTGGTCATCGTAGCAGTGCCTTTTGATAGTTTGAATAGCAATAGAGTTACAGCGACAAAGTTATAATGCAAAAACTAAGCATGTGTAGAATCGCGGGATTGAAATACTCTAATAGAACAGTCACCGCGGGGTAAAAAAGTGTGCAAAAAATGTCGAAAAAACAAACTTACTAGAGTTTGAACCAGGGACCTCCATACCTAACACCTGCATCATTCACCACTGAACCACTGCTACCTTGGCTGATCACCTCACTTAATTTCTGCTTTATAAATGAAATTTCTAATTGAAATCTGCTCATAATCAAACGCTTGTAATTTCATAGATCTATCAATAGAAGTACTAGATTGTTCTAGAACATTCTATGTATGTTCTATTAGAAGTCCTCAAAAAAAATGTGCACTCTATTAGAGTATTACAATAATATTGTCAAATATTGAATTAAATCATGCAATAAAATACATTTATAAGTCTGTCTTCGATAATCATCATTGTATCTACCTAGAAAAGAAGAAATGTGAGTGAAAACAAACCTCAAAGTCAGCCACAGGCTGGCCTTATAAAGTACAAAAAGGAGTGAAATCCACACAAAAACAGCCAAGCTGTGAAAAAATGGTGCGGCCTTAAAAAGCCTGGGTGAAAAAAGTTGTGAAATCAAAGGTGGCGGCCAAGAAATGGCTGCAATGATGTTAATGCTAAAAAAATTTAATAATGGCTGTGTGCATTGGATTTTACTTAGGAATACCGCAGTACATAAACAATACATGCTTCATGTACTTACCTGTGTCGTCCACTTGTCTTTGCTGACAGCACAAGGTGTTGATTCATGCACGATAGCTTCCCCACATTTGTATTAGGAATTACCTGAGTGTTCCGTTGTGACTAGATTGATTTCAGAGATCCTTCTTGTAGTGTTCTTTTTATAGAGTTGTGTAATGGGCTGAACATAGTTGAAAACAAAGCGTACTAGCTGCTTTGCATAATTATTTCTGTAATTGGTAGCTGGGATACATGTTTAGACAATAATATGTGACTAGACTTTAAAAAACAAATCCAAATCACACATCAGGCAAAATCAAACTAACACCACTGGTGGATAGCTACACTATCATACTACTAGTTTTTACCCTCAGTACTACTCAAACTACTCGAGGCTGGTTTTAACAAACATCTTTTCTGGGCGATGTGGAGAGCTCGAATGGCAGTTTCTGGCCTTGTGAAGGGCCTGGCTTGGAAAGACTAAATCAGTGGTTTACTGGTGGATGGCTTGATAATGTTGGCCAGACGTTTTTTTGCTGATTTTACTGCACATCAGCCACTAAGAAGCCAGCACAGCCCTGCAATCTCAAGTCCGTGTTCTGTCTCTTTTTTGTATTCTATCTCTTGCCCACCATCCTCCTCCTCTTTATGAGCATTTGTGATACTACTTCCATTGTCCAACTGTTCAGTAGAGCTGAGCGATACTGCCATTTTAGTATCACGATCGATACTAAAGCCACTATTCACAATACTGTATAGTTCACGATACTTACAAATATGTCAATCATAGCTGGTGCTACATAGTTTATTCCTCAGTATTCCTGCAGGAAGTCTTTATAAAAATAAAAGTAGCATTAGCCACTGAAATCCTTGTTTATAGTAACAGTTATTGTAACACATGCTTTGAAGTTATGTTATGGTGTTCACACCTCTCTGCAGGGGTAACCAGGTTATGACTTAAAAGGATTCTTGAGCCTAGTACAGCATAACAAATGGATTTTTAATGACAATAATGTACAGGCATGGTATCACGATAGTTAATAACAAAATATCACGATATCGATACTTTCAAAATATTGCGATATATTGCTAAAACGGTAGTATCGCTCAGCCCTACTGTTCAGATTTTCTTATTTGGTAGGAAACTCTACAAGCAGCTACAAGTACTGGAAGTGGTTTGAAAGGTAATAGATTGATGCATCTTTTGTGTAAATTTCATACGTGTGCTTGTTATCCTTGGCATGTTATGCTGACTTGAATTCTTTAAAACCGTTTATCTCAAAACTTCTAATGTGTGATTTGGATTGTTCTAGTCACATTTAGACAAAGAAATAATATAGGGATTAAGTATATTTTTAGGTGTAGGTGACCACCGTTGTTTCAGTACTTTTTATTTCTTTGCCTAATCAAACTTAAGATTTACCAAGTTTGCCAAGTTTACTCCAGGAATTATGAGAGTTCAGACAAAATTTCAGTTGTTTATACAAATAGTTAAGTTTTCTGTGAATCAAGAGAGATACCATCTACATCGGTCATGGCCAAGGAGTGTCATAGTTCATACTTCTTTTTATTTAGCCATTGAGGATAATTGTAGCATTTTAGATTTGAGAGAAAGAAGGGTTTGGGCACAGTGACAGGCTCATGTCAGCCAGGATATTAATCATCAATCAAGAACTTTGTCTATAGTAATTATCTCATTCATGCACTTTTTTGAACATTTTCATGGGCACTTGACATGCCAAAGAAAAGTTATAAGTAATATTGTAGGGTAGTGAGGATTTTCTAGTGCCTCTGGGCACAGTGCATTCCATTAGTGATGTGCAATATAATTATACTGATTATCATGATAAAAGCTTATAATCATTGGAATCATCAATTAAAATTTTCTTGTAATTGTTATAACATACCCGTAAAACTTGTATTCTGATCAGTAAACATGGAAACATGGAGAGTTTACAAATCAGAGTACAAACCGAATGGGTGTGTTACTACTGTTTTGTGCTATGGGGCATGCATAGATCAAAGACACCCGTTTGTAACACAGCAGAAAGAGAAAGAATGCTAAGGTTATTAATAGTGAGAACTATGTCTAAGGAATGTTGTTGCATGAACCAGTGTGTGGTGCATCCATCCCATTCGGCTATTGTACTGCTTCCTATCCAGATCATAAGTGTTATATATTAATTGCTAAGTAATATAGTGATGTATTCAATTAGTTTAATGTAATGGCGGATTCATAGTTTGTTTGTGGTGGTGGTACAATGTATGGTTTCTTTGATATCTTTGAAGTAATTAGTGGTCAGATGCATGACCTAATGGTGGTGTTTAAACAACCACTTGTATATACTGGAATCAGTGTTGAAACCGGGTCAGGTCATCCAGATCAACCAGGTCACATTTTGCCCGGGTCATCCAGGTCAGACCCACTTTAAAAACTATCCGGGTCTGACCCGGATTGGATCACGTGCGAAGCACATTGTTTAGTTGGACAGTACGGAAGTGTATTAATGCATAATGATGCAATTCAGCTACTTTCATGAGCCACACCTACTTATCGGACAACTGCCTGCAACCATACGTGCATCCATGCCCATTTATTGGTGATATTAAAGTCTACAGGTATACACAAAACCATGCTCATAGCTGCCTGCTGGAGCCATGCCCACTAATCAATTGTTATTGTAGAAGATAGGTCAAGGCCAGTTTCTTTTGTGAGCCACGCCCACTTTATATTGGGAATGTGTCATACTTTAAGAACTTATGGTGTGTTAGGTATTCCAAAGCCACACCTACTTGCAGGAAGGATTCGTATCTTGCTTTTTGCAAACTTACATGGAATTATGCCCACTGACTACCACTGTTAAGTATAGACACCCTCATGCTTAATGCACTAGTCGGCACTCAAAATGTAGCAGTTGGTGCAATCCTCACTTTAAACTAATCCGGGTCACATCCGGGTCAAATACGGCCGGATTGCTATCCTGGTCTGATCCGGATTGCTATCCGGGTAATCCGGGTCATCCGGGTCAACAGTAGTGACCCGGTTTCAACACTGAGTAGTATACAACTGATTTGTAACACTGGTGGCGATCTTTGATCTGCCTACAAACCACTTGTCATATAGTACCACATAGACAAGAAGAACAATAGCGGGATAGAGCTGCAATAGTTGTGTGAAACTATGATCCAGTAGGGAACAAAACATGAAACACAGCTGCTCATCATCCACCCACAGTGTTCAGAAGCAACAGATAAACAATCACACATGTCAACAACAAATAAATACCAGTATAAAGTATACCTATAGTTTAATGGCTCTTATTACAATTTCTACAACACATGAAGTGTAATGTGTTCGCTTATCACTATAATGTGAATAAACATCTTTATTTGTGAATCAACACTTACGTGTGTGGAGAAAGAAATGGGACACAAAGGAGACAAAGGTAAGTCCATGATGCATGCATTGAAGCTGATGCAGTAGGCAGAAAGGTATGCCTTGAGCCTAAGCAATTGCAACATTACTTATGCTTGGCTGATAGCATCAGTCAGTTAGTCAATGCATAGAAAATTCAATTAAATAAAAATACAATTTCAAGTAGAAAGCATTTTAAAAGACACATTTGGTCTTGATTATATGCCTGACCTATACTACCAAGCTGCCATAAAGGAAAAGCGAGGCTGTTTTTGGGTGATACTTTTGCAGGAAAACACAATCCCTAGTAGACAGAGTACCATACTGTATGATATGCCTGAGCAGCTAAATTTTAAGGAGCTTGTAATACTGGTAAATGACTGAAACTAAGAAAAGATCTGCCTTTGACTTTTCTATGCAATTAAGACCTAAATAAGTTGGTGTTTTTTATGCGTATTCTTTAGCTGGCATCGGTGTATCAAACCATAGATACACAGACAAGTACCCAGGATTCATTGGATTCATCCGGTTTTTCGTTCTGGATCATTGTTACCAGAAGTAGTATTATCTTTGAATTTAACACAAAGATTCGACTAGTTCTACCCTTAAGATTACTTCCTAAAACATTAATAATTGCATAGCCGTGCGCTAGAAGTTTGGTTTCTTCAATATGGTGCCTACGCTTCGGCCAGTAGCTTCGAGAGACACACCCAAAAACCAGGCCTGGCCTTTAATTAACCAGCCTCTTTCGCGAGGAAGACTTACCAACAACTAAAATGAGCACTTTCACACATTGAAATTGTGTTGTAAGCGGTGTATTTTTATTATCCTGCCTTTATCAAAGGGATAACAATGATCTGGCGAACATGTTTGTATTGAGTTATTGGGTTCACATGATATGATTCCAATCCCAGGTACTTGTCTGTATATCTATGATCAAATGTTCTGCAACTTGGCGACTGGCTTACAATCTTGAACGGCCTACCTTACAATCTCAGTCAGCTATATAATCTCTGATTATGATTAGATAATTGTTTACTAGATTTTAGATTTACTTTGTATAATGTTAATGCATTGATTGGGTATACAAGCTATGCCTTTACCCGTATTTAATAATAATCATAATTGTAATCTCTGAAATGTTACCTAACTGATAAATATTTGTGTAACATCTGCAGTAAATAGTGTAACATCACCCGCCTCAGGGGCAGATCCAGGAGCTGGCAAGGGAAGGGGCACAAACAAGCTAAGTTGTAAGTGGTTGGGGAGATCCATGCAGATTCTCTAGTTCAGTGCTGCATTTTTGAAGCAGCAAGTAATCACCTCTCACTGTTAATTTTTGCCATTCTGGCCTTTTCAGGTGGTTGTGAAGTCTTAAAAGCTGTTTAAAAGACTTTGAATGTCTTTAACAATGGCAACACGATAATTATTTTTAGAGGCGCTTAATACGCACGAAGGTGCTGGGTGACAATTGCACAGCTAGCTTGATTTTGGTTCTCTTTGGTTTAAGGTGAATTTGTAATAAATGGTGCATATTTTTATGAGTTTCTTGGCCTGACATAAAGTTTAGCAGCTATTTTAATCAGAAGTAACTATTTTAATCAGAAGTAGCTATGGCTGGCTCCTCCACAAAGTGAGGGGTTGGGGGGCATTTGCCCCCAATGCCCCATCCTGGATCCGTCATTGTGCTTCCTATCATCATTGTGTAATGTGTAAGCTATGTTTTTGGTATATTGCCCTTTACTTGTCAGTACACTAAATGCTACTAATCACCAAAAATAAATTTTCATAGTGTCACTCCTGACTGCTTTATTTAAGTAAATTGATGCCACTAACTACTGTAAAGTCAGAAGTTTTTGGCCTGCCTGCCTGTCTGCCTGCCTGCCTGCCTGCCTGCCTGCCTGCCTGCCTGCCTGCCTGCCTGCCTGCCTGCCTGCCTGCCTGCCTGCCTGCCTGCCTGCCTGCCTGCCTGCCTGCCAGTGTTGGGGCAATTACTTTTTAAAAGTAACTCATTACATATTACATATTACTTGCAACTGAACTATTTAGTTTCAGTAGTGAAAATTTCAACATAAATTATGCCAAACGAGAGCTGTTATGGTGGAACCAACAAGGCCAGAGATACAATGGACTTAATCCACAATGACATCACAAGCACAAGATGGCCTAATTATTTGGGGGTTAAAGTAAGATACTGACCAGGTATGAGTGTAAAGTAACAAAAACTATTACAAACAAATCCAACATGCAGTACAATTCATTTATTTAAAGTATTGTCTTGTAACCATACCTGTTGCTCAATATCTACTTCCCTAGCTGAAATACGATTGATTAAAAACAATGGCACCTGTACATTAGTCTCCAAATAACATGGCCACATGATGTCATTGTGAATAAAGTCCATGATACCCCACTGATTGCAGGACTACCGGATCTAGTGGTAAAGACAGATGCATTGGGGCAACACTGAAAGGCCCAGACCTGAGAACAGGTGGATTGTGAGAAACATCAAAATTAATGCACAAATTTCCTGGAGCTGCTGACAGCATCACTAGCAATTCAGGAATTTTCCAAAGAGAAACCCCTGATAAATATACTGGTAAGGACAGACAACGTATCCACCAGAGCATGCATAAATCATCTTGAGGTGGGGTGGGGGGCACACTCGAGGCTCATGAATTCACTAGCTACTCAGATATGGAAATGGTACATAAAACCACAGATTTGTCTCACTACAGAACACCTCCCAGGCAAGTAACAGACATGGAATTAAGAGCAGTTAGGGTCTGCTGTTCAATCGTTAGTAGTGACAGGTGATGTGTACAAAGGGCAGGGATGTAACCAACACAAGCTGATGACTTGAGCTTACTAGGAATTCCTTGTTGAAGACCAATAATTGCAATGGTATATCCCCAGCATGATCAAGTTTCACAAGATTGCCTGCACCTGGGACAGGCTTGCTGGCTTGGTCAGTGTAGCACACATGCGGCCCAGAACATCTAAGGGTATCAGAGACCTGTTATTGCCTCAAACTTCCATTGGTTCAACACCAATAGAAATCAGCCTCCATTCAAGAATGGCCAAACTAGTTAGCAGGTAAAGGTCTCATTCGTTTATGGAATTAATCAGACAAATCACTCCATCATCTAAGAATGGCGTGGTAGAATGAGCTTGAAACATGGGTGTGTCAATTCCAGGCATGATTTAACCATTATGCTAGAAGTTACTGGACCATATTTACCAATGAAGGACCAACACAGACATAAGTCCACTTTAAATCTTGGAAAAAAAGAAAACAACTTGATGGTGTGATTGTTGTAATTGCTTTGATAGACAATTTTGTGCTCACTTTGGTACATAGGATATGATCTACTGATAAGATCTAGATCAGCTCCTCTGCAAGAACAAGATAGTGCCATTAGTCTTAATTGTCAAACTTTGGAGTGGAAAGGAGCTGGAAGTACCCTCATTCCTAAACAATAACAATACTTGGTCCACATTCCAAATGAACTAATAATGATTTTGGTCTCTGATTGAATACTCCTTCTAGCATTTGTGTCATCAAGGGATGTTTGCCAACCTCTGCTCTACCCATTTCCTCATGTACTAAAAAAGTGACGACTTATAAGAATTCAATGATCTATATTCATATCCTTACTTAAATAAATCTGCCAAGAAATTCAAAATATTGACTAAAGAGTGCTTAATGGTATCTCTACCATGCTCCGTACACCAGCTACATATCCCACCATTAATTTTGAAGAGTGACTCATAGGTAGACTTAATCCTGTCCCTCCATGCTGATTCCAGTAAAGTTGAAGTGCCTTCTGAAAACCCTTCTGTTCCGCAGTGCTGCCAGACATTGACCAGACAACCAACCATGGAAATTCTAATGGCATAATGAATTCCTCCAGAGTTGTAGATATCGCTGTGCCATCCTGTCTAGGGATCAGTAGTGGGAATCCACTCGATAATTGGAGGATACCAGGGTTATGTCTTCCACAAAGGGGCCACTAGCACTACTCTTGCTTGGTCAGTTTGGATCTTTGCCAGTGTAGCTAACAGGAGACATAATGGGGGGTTTGCATATCCTCTAGCTGGCTCCAACACTGAGTGAAGTCATTTGTTGCCTCTGCTGCTGGGTTCAGCCTTCAGCTGTAATACTGAGGTAATTAGTGAGCCAAGCGGGAAGCGAGTAAGTTTATCTCCATTGGTTCACTACATCATGAATTAGAGTAAACTATATAGCCTGGATAGATCATCAATGACTTGGTAAGGATTGACAGATTAAGAACTCATTCTTGATTCAGGCTGCTCCAGCAACCAGGGCAGCAATGCCTGTGGAGGATATTATGAAAGCAGCTGACTGGTCTGGCAAAGGAGTATTTAGAAGTTTTATGTCATTCAGTGGAGTTTGGAACCCCTGTGTTGGCGGCCAAGGCTTCAAAGTTACATGTTGATATAGAAACTGAGTCTTTCAAAGTATAATTTTCAAACGTCGCAGGTTGCATGCTATTTGTAATTCTTTTATTTTATTTATTAAGGCTTTACAGCACAAGTACTGAAGGTCTGTAGGACACCTGGTCCTACAGCCTGTTTAAAGCTTACAAAAAGATGGAGAAAGGAAAAAAACTCCATGACTGGACCTGGGCAGCCTCGAACCTGCAGCCATCTGATTAATGCTTGAACGCTTATAGAAGTCTGCCAGGCAGTCAGGATGTTTTTGGATTATATGAGGAAAGTGAGGTTGTAATATCAAATTTTCCCTCCCACCCTGTACCCTTGTGCATATTTTTGGTTTTCAGAAAAACCAAAAAATGGTGTAGCTAGTTGTATGTATAGACTAGTGCACGTGTTGATGATGTAATGTGTATGGTGTACTTCTATTTTTATTATTCAAACTTGCTGTCAATAATTGAAAAATGGCAATTATATGCTAATATTTTAACCCATATAATTATGAATAGTGGTAAACCATCAGTATTAAGTAACTCTGATAGATACAGTATGTTTACGAACTTGCATGTACATACATGCCTTTCAGTAAATTAAAAGGTGTGTATTTTGATGATAACGTGATCATATATTTGTATTCAAATTATAGCTATTGGTGATATGGACCTCATCAGTTTAGTAGTTGTATTGATGTGCAGTGTATCATATTCAGGTGAGAAAAGCATAAATTTATATTTGCATAATTAATTTCTATTTTAAACAGTGACAGATTTTGAAAAAGGTGACTCGTCTCTGCAGCATGGCTATTATGAACTATAGCTAGCCAGCTTAACCTAGCAAGCTAGAACTTTTTAGAACAGTATGTGATAGCAGCTTATCTCTCTTCAGCATTGTTTTACAGTTTTGTCTTATCTGTAAGGCTTTTACAAAAGGATTTTTAAGGTCATCACCTACTTTAGCCTTGCTGGTTTATTGCTAATTATATGAACTAAAGTAGGAATTGAATTTACACTTCAAGTGACAATCCCCTTCACTTTAACCATACAAGCTTGTCAAATTTTTCCTTGCACCTGTAACTATAATGTATATTTCCTTGTGTGATAAACTGGTTTTTATTGTATTTGAGTTATATCAGCCGAAAGGTGGTAACTAAGGCTCATTCCAAAGCTCCTGGTCCCATGAAACCATTTGAGTCACATAGGCAGTGAAAAGGGGGGCTAGGGGTGGAATCCTCCCTTCAGTCTGCTGAGGGGGGCTAGCTCCCCCTCAGATCTCGCTGAAATATTATACTTCTTGGAGTTGGGCTGAAAACTGTGAAAAGGATTGATATAGTCTACTCTAATTGAACTCTCAAATACCCTAATAGAGCAGTCAAAGCTCTTCATAAAGAAAACATGTTCCTAAAATTAGTCTTAAAATGAAAAAAATAGTTACAGCAGGAATTGTAACCACTGACCTCTTACTTGAGAGCTGGTATTTACCACTGTACCAGGTGTCTAAAGACTGGTTATAAATGTTTCATGTTTATTCAACAGCTTTTATTCTAAAAACTTTGCCAAAAAAGTTTTTTACTGTATAGACTGTTTTAATATGTTTGACTAAAAAGTTGATGTTTTAGTTGAAAACTTTTGAAACATCATGAAAACTAAAAAGACTACAGTTTCTAGGGGGCTGTGCCCCCAGACCTCCTGCTGCTAGAGATTACATCAGCCCCCTCACATCAACTACTTCCTCTTTTTACCCCCTGACATCACTACCAAAGTATGGAAGGACATTAGGGCAGGTTCATAAACTGGATGATTTAAAATCATCCTGTTGATCATGCTATTAATCATGTAGCACAGTATAGTAATAAGAGCCCCATAAGCACTGCAAAGGTTCATTTGTCCCTTGTTGTGCATGCTTGTGGGATGAAAAATCGGTCTAACACTTCTTTGATGATAACTAACCATATATTTTAAGTGTACATCAGCCTAAAAAATAATTATGTGCTCAGAGCGACTTTGTTGACTCAAAATGCTATTAATAAGTTTTTTGAATGTTTAAATAATTGGTGGATACCCTCAGTCAAGTATAACTTGACTATGGTTGATATTACAGACCTAATTTCTTTACTGTTTAATGTCATTCAGGCCTGCAAAGCACCTTTTTGCTCATCATAGCAGCTACAATGTATGCATCATGGACTGACATACCTTTGTCATCATTTGTGTCTTTGTGTCTATCATATTGAGAGAAACTTTGGTGAATTTGGTGATTTGCTACAATTTTGCCAAAGTTTAACCAACCAATTACTTGTAGCACCTGAGATAAACTTCTTTATGGCTAAAGATTGAGCTAGAATTTGCCAAGTCTATTTCTCGTAATAAAATTTAGCTATGTGGCTATTCATTCAAGTTTCCCTCTATACGGTATTTTTCCACTAGCGCATGAGTATTGATTCATGCATGGGTAGCACATCTTGTGTTAAATTGGAATTGCTTCACTGAGTGGATTAATCGCACTTCTTATACTCTTCGTAACTCTGTGTAATGGAAGCTGAAAACATATGAAATAGCCACATCAATTGATAGTCAATAGGCAATTAATTTTAATAATGCCATACTTTCCTTTGATGTAGCTGGTATGAGTGGGCTCACCAGTCATAAGTTATGCTACAGTAAGTATATAAACTAACAAGAATAAGAGAAATTATAAACTTTAGTATGGATAATGGAGTGAAACAAGAGGTTGCCTACATTTCCAGTGGACATTTATTCAATCCCAACCTCATTTGTGCATGAGTGTACCCATTATGACTGAAGTAGGAATTAAATATGCACTAGTATAGCTGCAGGTAAAAATGACCTTTGTTTATTAATACCTTGTATTCCTATGTTCCCTTCTTAAATTTTAGAATTCCTAACCTTTCCGCTATAATAGTAGTAGTAGTAGCTATTGGAATGGAAGTGACACCAAAGTCTTGGCCCTGCTTCTAAATTCTAATATAATTCTGGAACTACAGTATAAAGTAAAATTAATAGATAAGTGCTAGCTAACAAAGTATCTATAACACATTTAAATCATACCTTGTATCCATGTGTTAGTAGTACGACATTTGGTTGTTAAATATTCACTGTTATGGTTTTCATTCAATAGCTGGACTGACTTGTATAGATGTTGTTGATATTGTTCAGCAAACTCCTGATAGTCAGCTCATTGCTAATAGAACAGTAATTGTTCCACGTCTCAACTTTACTTGTAATGGTAGGATAACCAACATCAGGGTTAGGATAGATAATCCTACTGAGATACCTAATTATGATAACACTGGGACTAATTTTCCTTATATACAAGTATGGAGACAGTCACCAACTTCACAACTCAACTATAGTTTAGTTAATAAAGTTCAGATACAATCAGATCACCTCAATACTCAGTTAACCTACCTAGAAGCTATCATTCCACTTACTGGCAATAACAGAATACAATTTCTATCTGGAGATGTTATAGGATTTTATAATCCACCTGATTCTGGTTATGTCACTAGAGATATACAAACACCTGGATATGTGATGTATGTATTCATCGGATCTAATGCTTCATCATTTAATCTTAGTACTGGCATCATGTCTGATGGACGACAACCATTGATCCAGTTCACACTTGGTGAGTATGCATGGTGACAGTCATTTTGCTGACTATTATGTACCATATATACATAATTATGTAGATATTCATATATTGTATGCGTTTGTACGGTACCTAAATTAAACACCTTTTTAATTTACTCAAATATCAGCCATCTGTTCTTAAATGTTTTGCTTGTTTAGATATTCTGTGTAATAACCTCACAACACCATTCAATGGAGAGATAACATCATGTACTTCTGGTAGAATTGGAATGGGTTATGAGAGAGACACTTGTAGTTTCACATGTAACACTGGTTATGAGCTAATTGGTAGTGACACTAGGACCTGTCAAAGTAATGGGAGCTGGAATGGTAGTGATGTTGTGTGTAGAAGAGGTATGTTAACACATCTTTATTAGTTCTTAACCTATGGTATGAGTAATACTATGCTATTCTTTGATATTATCTCATTGTGGTATAGGAATATAACAAATCACGAATTATACAATGCTGAAGAGTCTAGCAAACTTTTTTAAGTTTAGAAATTTAACAACTGCAAATGTAAAATGCTTTTGTATAGCCTTAGCTGTATGTCTCCAATTTGCAACACAAAGAATGATACCATCACACCCTCACTATATCATCTGATGACAGTACAGCTGAACATGACAGCTATAGGACAAACTTTTTTGTAGTGTTTTAGAGTATATATAAAGCTAAAACATTAACTGAAGCGTGCAGCTGATTCCTGGAGGGATAGTGAGACATTTGCTATAGTTCTAATTAAAGCTTAGCCATATCTATGAGTGGATGTGACAACTCCATGAAAGGTGTATAAGTAAAGGAGTGGTTAGGCCCAGCAGCGATGATGTCTTTTGTACAGTTGGTTGCTGGGACCAACATCCAGAATCATGTAGTCTTGTTGGTAGCAAGATAAACATAGTTGTTAATACATGATATATAAGTGGTACATATGTTGATGTTGTATTTAATTAAATAAGCAAACCAAGACCATGGTTTGGCTTGCATGAGTGGTGCCTGATTTCAGTATACTGATGCTGGAAACAAGATCTTTTGCCTGTGCCAATATGGTCCCCAGGTATGTACTGCTACAACTGTTGCAAATAGTTGCTTCCGCATTATGGCAATGTGCACTTGTGCTTGACCAACGCCCTTGGAGCCATTTGCCACACCGGTATGCACCCCATCCACTAGTACCTGGTATGCGCCTGTGTGTAGTTGTATTGGAGTTCAATGTTCTTCTAATATTGGTTTATTTACTAGTCAGTATGGCAGGAAATCAAGCCACTATCATAGTCTATATAAGCATCTAGTCCTGGGATGGAGATGTTTCACTTTGGTACTTAAGTATATATCACCTTCTTAAGAAACTTCTGCTAGCAGGAACCACACACACCTTGCATGCAAATAAAAGTTTTCCTATCAATGAGAGGAGTTCTCTCTTGGTACATTTCCTGGGAATTCTATCAGGCAGCGATCACTAAGTCTGTGTCAAATATGCCAACGTAATAAAAAGCATAATAGGCTGGAGTGCTGTGCCAGCATAGTGCTAGCATATCAGGTGGATATTTCAAACCATGGAACTCATTTCCATGAAAATAGAACGATACTCCCTAATAGAGCAGTCAATGGAAACTGTAATAGAGTACTAATGTGTTGTCCATTGCCTTGTAGCAGCTGGCTAGAAGCCATCAGCCAATACATCATGATGTATGCTAATGAAGTAACAATAGGCTATTAATTGCACACACTTTTTAAAATACCATAAGTAAACAACATTTGCCATAAGTAAGTAAGTAAATAAGTAAATAAGTAAGTAAGTAAGTAAGTAAGTAAGTAAGTAAGTAAGTAAGTAAGTAATGCCATGAGTAAGTAAGTTAAGAACATGCAGCCTTCACCCATAGCTGATCCTCAAGGCCATGGCACCTCTTACCTACAACCCCTTAGATAGAGCAGTCACTTTGTAGTGAAACACTAGTCAGTATAGTCATTATTTCTATGCACATATGTGCTTTGGACCAATGTCCTTGGAACCATGTGCATGTGCACCCCATCCATGGGTATCTGAGGCATCCATGTATAGTTGTAGCTTAGGACCTAGAAACCAATGCTCTTCTAATACCAGGCTTTTTCCTGGACGTTGTGGTATGAAATCAAGCCACCATCACATATCCATACAGACATCTAGGGTGATTGTAGTCCTGTGATGGAAATGTTTTAAGTCTGTCATTCTTTTAAAAAAATTCTGCCATCAGGAAGCACTTTGTATGCAAATAAATTTTTCTATCAGCAAGAGGTGTTCTCTCTTGGTGTGTGATCTCAGTTCTAGTAGTAGTGCCTACTTTAGTCTCGATCGTTATGCTTGCTTCCATAGTAAGGGTATTCAGATGTATGTATGCCTAAGCAAGTAAGAGGGCCATAACCTTGGATGGCTTAATACAGGTACGTAGGTATTGTACATCTCCATGCCATAGTTATGTTGAAAAATCCAGTGCAGTGAAAGACAATTAAACAGATAGTGTGCTTGTCATAGACCAAATGGCAAACATGTATCAAATAGAACTGTCGTTTCCAACATATTCTTAGTAAGTTCCAATACACTGGTATTAAATGAAAAGCATATTTCAGGTCAATTTTGTTTGAGTAGCATTCACTGTCCTGATTTATTAACCTGTGCCAAAAACAGTCCAGCTGTAAAAAAAGGCGAGGCCAAGAATGCACAAGTACATGTTCATGGGGTAACCAAAAGACATGATATCAAAATCTGGCCAAGAAAACATTTACAGTATAGGCACTTTTGTGCATTCATTTTCTATATGCTTCACATTATCACATCCAGCTAGTTGTACATGTGTGCTTGCAATATAAATAATACTACTGAGATGATAAAAGATGATTACACTGCATTGTTACCAAAATTAATGTAGCTAAAAATTTACAATTAGTTTCTACTTCGCCATCTTTTTGCACTGTATATTAAAATAAAAAGATGGCCAAGCAGAAACCAATTGGATGTTGGCCTGTGTCAAATATGTGAGCATAATAAAAGCATAATAGGCTGGAGTGCTATACCAACGTAATGCTAGCATATTACGTGGATATTTCAAACTACTCCTTTGTGTTAGTAGTATGATATTTGCTTTTTAATTGGTCGTTCATTGTTATGGTTTTCATTCAATAGCTGGACTGACTTGTATAGATGTTGTTGATAATGTTCAGCAAACTCCTGATAGTCAGACCATTGCTAATAGAACAGTAATTGTTCCACGTCTCAACTTTACTTGTAACGGTAGGATAACCAACATCAGGGTTAGGATAGATAGTGCTACTGAGATACCTAATTATGATAACACTGGGACTAATTTTCCTTATATACAAGTATGGAGACAGTCACCAACTTCACAACTCAACTATAGTTTAGTTAATAAAGTTCAGATACAATCAGATCACCTCAATACTCAGTTAACCTACCTAGAAGCTATCATTCCACTTACTGGCAATAACAGAATACAATTTCTATCTGGAGATGTTATAGGATTTTATAATCCACCTGATTCTGGTTATGTCATTAGAGATATACAAACACCTGGATATGTGTTCTATGTATTCATTGGATCTAATGCTTCATCATTTAATCTTAGTACTGGCATCATGTCTGATGGACGACAACCATTGATCCAGTTCACACTTGGTGAGTATGCATGGTGACAGTCATTTTGTTGACTATTATGTACCATATATACATAATTATGTAGATATTCATATATTGTATGCGTTTGTACGGTACCTAAATTAAATACCTTTTTAATTTACTCAAATATCAGCCATCTGTTCTTAAATGTTTTGCTTGTTTAGATATTCTGTGTAATAACCTCACAACACCATTCAATGGAGAGATAACATCATGTACTTCTGGTAGTATTGGAATGGGTTATGAGAGAGACACTTGTAGTTTCACATGTAACACTGGTTATGAGCTAATTGGTAGTGACACTAGGACCTGTCAAAGTAATGGGAGCTGGAATGGTAGTGATGTTGTGTGTAGAAGAGGTATGTTAACACATCTTTATTAGTTCTTAACCTATGGTATGAGTAATACTATGCTATTCTTTGATATTATCTCATTGTGGTATAGGAATATAACAAATCACGAATTATACAATGCTGAAGAGTCTAGCAAACTTTTTAAGTTTAGAAATTTAACAACTGCAAATGTAAAATGCTTTTGTATAGCCTTAGCTGTATGCCTCCAATTTGCAACACAAAGAATGATACCATCACACCCTCACTATATCATCTGATGACAGTACAGCTGAACATGACAGCTATAGGACAAACTTTTTTGTAGTGTTTTAGAGTATATATAAAGCTAAAACATTGACTGAAGCATGCAGCTGATTCCTGGAGGGATAGTGAGACATTTGCTATAGTTCTAATTAAAGCTTAGCCATATCTATGAGTGGATGTGACAACTCCATGAAAGGTGTATAAGTAAAGGAGTGGCTAGGCCCAGCAGCGATGATGTCTTTTGTACAGTTGGTTGCTGGGACCAACATCCAGAATCATGTAGTCTTGTTGGTAGCAAGATAAACATAGTTGTTAATACATGATATATAAGTGGTACATATGTTGATGTTGTATTTAATTAAATAAGCAAACCAAGACCATGGTTTGGCTTGCATGAGTGGTGCCTGATTTCAGTATACTGATGCTGGAAACAAGATCTTTTGCCTGTGCCAATATGGTCCCCAGGTATGTACTGCTACAACTGTTGCAAATAGTTGCTTCCGCATTATGGCAATGTGCACTTGTGCTTGACCAACGCCCTTGGAGCCATTTGCCACACCAGTATGCACCCTATCCACTAGTACCTGGTATGCACCTGTGTGTAGTTGTATTGGAGTTCAATGTTCTTCTAATATTGGTTTATTTACTAGTCAGTATGGCAGGAAATCAAGCCACAATCATAGTCTATATAAGCATCTAGTCCTGGGATGGAGATGTTTCACTTTGGTACTTAAGTATATATCACCTTCTTAAGAAACTTCTGCTAGCAGGAACCACACACACCTTGCATGCAAATAAAAGTTTTCCTATCAATGAGAGGAGTTCTCTCTTGGTACATTTCCTGGGAATTCTATCAGGCAGCGATCACTAAGTCTGTGTCAAATATGCCAACGTAATAAAAAGCATAATAGGCTGGAGTGCTGTGCCAGCATAGTGCTAGCATATCAGGTGGATATTTCAAACCATGGAACTCATTTCCATGAAAATAGAACGATACTCCCTAATAGAGCAGTCAATGGAAACTGTAATAGAGTACTAATGTGTTGTCCATTGCCTTGTGGCAGCTGGCTAGAAGCCATCAGCCAATACATCATGATGTATGCTAATGAAGTAACAATAGGCTATTAATTGCACACACTTTTTAAAATACCATAAGTAAACAACATTTGCCATAAGTAAGTAAGTAAGTAAGTAAGTAAGTAAGTAAGTAAGTAAGTAAGTAAGTAAGTAAGTAAGTAAGTAATGCCATGAGTAAGTAAGTTAAGAACATGCAGCCTTCACCCATAGCTGATCCTCAAGGCCATGACACCTCTTACCTATAACCCCTTAGATAGAGCAGTCACTCTGTAGTGAAACACTAGTCAGTATAGTCATTATTTCTATGCACATATGTGCTTTGGACCAATGTCCTTGGAACCATGTGCATGTGCACCCCATCCATGGGTATCTGAGGCATCCATGTATAGTTGTAGCTTAGGACCTAGAAACCAATGCTCTTCTAATACCAGGCTTTTTCCTGGACGTTGTGGTATGAAATCAAGCCACCATCACATATCCATACAGACATCTAGGGTGATTGTAGTCCTGTGATGGAAATGTTTTAAGTCTGTCATTCTTTTAAAAAAAATTCTGCCATCAGGAAGCACTTTGTATGCAAATAAATTTTTCTATCAGCAAGAGGTGTTCTCTCTTGGTGTGTGATCTCAGTTCTAGTAGTAGTGCCTACTTTAGTCTCGATCGTTATGCTTGCTTCCATAGTAAGGGTATTCAGATGTATGTATGCCTAAGCAAGTAAGAGGGCCATAACCTTGGACGGCTTAATACAGGTACGTAGGTATTGTACATCTCCATGCCATAGTTATGTTGAAAAATCCAGTGCAGTGAAAGACAATTAAACAGATAGTGTGCTTGTCATAGACCAAATGGCAAACATGTATCAAATAGAACTGTCGTTTCCAACATATTCTTAGTAAGTTCCAATACACTGGTATTAAATGAAAAGCATATTTCAGGTCAATTTTGTTTGAGTAGCATTCACTGTCCTGATTTATTAACCTGTGCCAAAAACAGTCCAGCTGTAAAAAAAGGCGAGGCCAAGAATGCACAAGTACATGTTCATGGGGTAACCAAAAGACATGATATCAAAATCTGGCCAAGAAAACATTTACAGTATAGGCACTTTTGTGCATTCATTTTCTATATGCTTCACATTATCACATCCAGCTAGTTGTACATGTGTGCTTGCAATATAAACAATACTACTGAGATGATAAAAGATGATTACACTGCATTGTTACCAAAATTAATGTAGCTAAAAATTTACAATTAGTTTCTACTTCACCATCTTTTTGCACTGTATATTAAAATAAAAAGATGGCCAAGCAGAAATCAATTGGATGTTGGCCTGTGTCAAATATGTGAGCATAATAAAAGCATAATAGGCTGGAGTGCTATACCAACGTAATGCTAGCATATTACGTGGATATTTCAAACTACTCCTTTGTGTTAGTAGTATGATATTTGCTTTTTAATTGGTCGTTCATTGTTATGGTTTTCATTCAATAGCTGGACTGACTTGTATAGATGTTGTTGATAATGTTCAGCAAACTCCTGATAGTCAGACCATTGCTAATAGAACAGTAATTGTTCCACGTCTCAACTTTACTTGTAACGGTAGGATAACCAACATCAGGGTTAGGATAGATAGTGCTACTGAGATACCTAATTATGATAACACTGGGACTAATTTTCCTTATATACAAGTATGGAGACAGTCACCAACTTCACAACTCAACTATAGTTTAGTTAATAAAGTTCAGATACAATCAGATCACCTCAATACTCAGTTAACCTACCTAGAAGCTATCATTCCACTTACTGGCAATAACAGAATACAATTTCTATCTGGAGATGTTATAGGATTTTATAATCCACCTGATTCTGGTTATGTCATTAGAGATATACAAACACCTGGATATGTGTTCTATGTATTCATTGGATCTAATGCTTCATCATTTAATCTTAGTACTGGCATCATGTCTGATGGACGACAACCATTGATCCAGTTCACACTTGGTGAGTATGCATGGTGACAGTCTTTTTGTTGACTATTATGTACCATATATACATAATTATGTAGATATTCATATATTGTATGCGTTTGTACGGTACCTAAATTAAACACCTTTTTAATTTACTCAAATATCAGCCATCTGTTCTTAAATGTTTTGCTTGTTTAGATATTCTGTGTAATAACCTCACAACACCATTCAATGGAGAGATAACATCATGTACTTCTGGTAGTATTGGAATGGGTTATGAGAGAGACACTTGTAGTTTCACATGTAACACTGGTTATGAGCTAATTGGTAGTGACACTAGGACCTGTCAAAGTAATGGGAGCTGGAATGGTAGTGATGATGTGTGTAGAAGAGGTATGTTAACACATCTTTATTAGGTCGTACCAAATTATATGCATATGTTATATAGTTCCCTGTCTTTTGCTTACTGACCCTAGTAATGGTACAATAAATTGTTCACTGGGAGATGATGGAGTTACTTCCTATGAAGACACTTGTAGTTTCACATGTAACACTGGCTATGAGTTAGCTGGAAGTCCTCAGAGAACATGTCAGTCTGATGGTAGCTGGAGTGGATCACCAGTGTCCTGTACCATCATGGAGTGTCCCTCATCATCACTACCAATGAACAGCATGTTGGCTGAGTCTTGTAGTAGGTCATATCAGTCCATGTGTGATCTGCAGTGTGAAGAAGGCTTTGATGGTAGTGGAGAGCCATCATATTTGTGTGATGTATTGAGTGATGGATCATCAGTAATGTGGATGACAAGTGGAGGAGGATGGAGTTGTGAAAGGAGTAGGTTACTGTGTTGTCTTTGGTGTTGTGTATTCTTTTAAAATAACTTGTGATATGTAGCACATGAGGGGTCATAAGAGAGATTTGTACTGTGCATAGTTATATAGTACAAGTTTCACTGGTTATGAGCTAACTGGCAGTGACACAGTATTTGATGTAATGTATGTGCCTTTTTATAGTTTTGTAGGAATTTATATTGTATAGTTTGTAAATCACAGTACTGTAGTTTAGAAGTAGTAATTTGAAACCTCTACAAGTTTAGCAATGTAATTAAATTAGTTAAAGCTTACTAGCTTAGTACACAATACCAGATTTATTATTCCAGAGATTATGTCTGCATAATGACCTCATTCTTGCACTCAGTCTCACTGAGTGCAGGAATGAGGTGACTGTAAGTACAGCTAGCATTACATTATGGATTATAAGCTATACTCATAATTATGGTATGCATATAGATGTATGGTACGTACCGTACACATATGGTTGTACTGTATGATTTTAATGGCTTGTGCCATATACGTGAGTAGCAATAGAAAGGTATGAAAATGGCTGAATTAGTAAATGAAGGAAGCCCCATGAACAACTGATAGCTATATCTCAGCTCCCATTTGTAGGTTATTCTGCTAAAAGTTGTTTGTCCATGCACATAAGAAGCCTGTCACTATGTTCGTCGCTTACTGAACGGAATGATCACTTGTAACAATGGTTATGAGCCTACTGGTAGTGATACTAGGAAATGTCAGAGGAATAGGAGTTGAAGTGGTAGTGAGATAATGAAGTGGAGATAAATGCATCTAGCTAATGTGACTGCATCCTTAAACATGTATATTTTTTAAATCTCATTAAGCTAAGTATAATTATTATGTAATTACCACTTTCACACCTCAGTTCAAAGGAGTCTCCAGGGCTACATTAGCAATGTAGCCCAGTTGGCAACTTGCCTGGGATACATCTGAATGTATCCCAGGCTACTACTGAGCAGGAATTATATAATATTAAGACCAAAATTGTTTGTGGGGATCACATGCACATGATTAGTATGTATGACTTGGATTTGGCCATGAAAACCACTCAGACAGAAAGTTTTTTGTTACCCTCACTGTCCCTTGAGTTGAAAACATTGGGCTAAAGTGAAACACTAGTGCTATAGCAAGAATTTCCACATGTTTTCAAATAATGGGCCATACCCACATTACTGATAATATGAAATTACCACTCTACATGAAATAATGACTTTGCAAGCAAGTTTACCTATCTGGCTTTAGTAAACTCCATAATTGTGATTCATTAGCACTGATTAAAATGCATAACCAAAACCTATTGAAAGGTACGTTCTAGATGTCTTATATAGTCCATAACAGTTTCAGAGTGATTCTGTACTGCATGGCAAAAATCAAGAGCTGCTAGTGTCTGATTCCCAGGGTCTAGTCATGTATGTAGAGCTTTTATAGCTTCCTTATAAGTGCCACGGTCCTGTTTATTCAACAATTTTCACTCCTGGAGAGTCCTGTTTCTCAAATACACTGCCAGTTGCATTAGAGTCTCCTCTTCAGGCCAACCATTCCGTACAGCTGCTCTCTCCAAAGTAGGGAGCCAGTCATCAAATCTTTTTTCAGGGTCCTCAGCTGTGAAGGGATCAATTGGTGAAGCCTTTCCTTGTCACTGAACTGGTTGTGTAGTGTAAGCTGGACCAGAGGGTACTAATGGAGGACATGAACATGTGATTGGTGCAATGTTGGTACCAGTAGTTTGAGTCATTGACTCAGATGTGTTCAAAGGTGCTGACCCTACCCCTGTTACTCCACTTGTCACCAGTCTGTGTTGGCTATAGTCTGGTGGTGAGAGCCTTGTTGCACCACCTAAACTCAGCAATGTAGGTACTGAATGTGTTAGAGTTACACTTGTTGTTTGTACAACATTCAACAATGGACTTTATCCACAATGATGTCACGAGCACAAGATGGCCACGTCATTCAGGGTACTAATGCACAGGCACCTATGGAGAAATTGCTTTGATCAATCATATTTTAGCCAGGGAAGGAGATGTTGAGCTCTAAGCAACAGGTATGGGTACAAGAAAACATAATAAATGATTAGTATTGCGTGGTGGAAAATGTTCGAGATAACGCTTGTTTGCAATGGTTTTTGTTACGTTATACCCATACCTGTTGGCTACTAGTTGGTATCTTTCTTCACAAGTGAAATATGATAGAATTTCTTCATAGGAGCCTGTACATTAGTACCCCAAATAACGTGGCCATCTTGTGCTTGTGACGTCATTGTGGATAAAGTCCATAACTCACCTACATTAGGTAAGGCTTCACTGACTCTTGAAATTCTGTAGAGAAGTCGAGTTGTACTTGGTTTATTGGAAATTCAGAAGATTGCCCATATGTGTTTTGAGATTTGCTTAGCAGCAGACTTCTCAGACTCTGTAACTCCTCGTCTTTAGCCAACATAGCTTGATCAAACTCATTTAACTGCTCACAGTTGGTCTTCCAAAGTTCTTTGACACTACTCTTCCTCGCTTCCAACTCTTTATTAAATATCTCAATTTCTTGAGTGGCCAACTGTTGCTGTTGCTGCAACATTTCTACTTTACCCATCAATTCTTCTGTTATATCCTTAAGAACATTCAGATCTTGTTCTTTAGCATCCAATTCTTGCTCTTTCCCAGGGGTGGTGGAGCAGGCCAAAGAGTAAGGGTGCCAGGCCAGCTGTAAGTTGAAGACAAAAAAAAGGTCACAGCCTGCTGACAATAGCTGCTCTCCACCAATTATATCTCCTTATTTATAATTACATGTACGTAGCTAAGTAACTTGCTACACTGCTTCTCTGAATACTGTGACTGCTCTATTAGAGTATCCAGATCCTGACTGTTCTATTAGAGTATCTCGAACTTTTCTTACAAAGAGTGTCCCTGGCCCCCCTGTCTCCACTGCCTATGTCTTTTCCTCTTAAATACTGCCTCAGGAAACTTATCTCCTCTGTGGAGTGGTGCAGTTGCTCTTGCAACTTTACACAATTGGCCTCTAATTTTGATAACTCCTTACTTTATCTTTGTGTTTTTCTGGACATGCTTAGTTTAATATTCTTGTGGGTGGTCATCCTTGACCTCTTCTAGGGTTTGCTCTGAAGGCAATTCTTCCACAGGAGCTGGAGATGTTTGAGGAGTAGGTGACTGTGAAGATAATGGTGAAGTAAAAGACAAAAATAATCCATCTGCATCCTGCAGTGACAGGTTCCTTCTCCACATCAACCACAACTTGAGTGTCTGGAGGATTCTTGTCCATTGCTCTCAGTTTCTCCTCAGTCATCACTGGATGCTGTAATGGGGCTTGTTCCAGCTCCTGTAGCTGACATATCTTCAGTCTTTTAGAGTTTAAAGGAAACGCTGTCCTAGACTTTCCATTCCTCTGGCTCATATCCTAAGCCAAATCTTCAAGTCTCTATGCTATGTACGTAGTAGCTCTACTAATTCACTAAGGCTGAAACTGCTATTGAAGTCCACTCTCCTCTCTGGTAACAGTCAATCTCGGTAGGACCTCCAATGTAAAGTCATCCAGAACTGCTTTAGCATTAACAATCTATGAACTCCCCACAAATCATGTTAATTACAAGGTTTTTATACACTAAGGTAACTTATATATCATGTGACCTATATATGTATTTGTTTATTGTTCAATGCTCTGGAATTATCTGGAACAATCTGAAACAGTCTAGAATTTTCCTTATTGTATAAAAGGACACCACATCACACATTTCTAAAAAGCATAAAAACAAGCATAAGAGACAGGAATTTTGGGAAATGCCAAAAAGTATATAATAGGCACATTTTGGAGCATAATAGACTCACGCCTAAGACTAATCCATCATTGGCTTTATGCATAGGCTAGTCGTGGAGTAAATGGGAATTGCCCATATGTTTTTGCAACAGTCAAAAGTGAGCAAGTTACTTGTTTGTAAATAACTAAAATCAAAACACACAGTAGTGTGTTGTGCAGCCAAGAAAGCCGGCATGCCACACTGTGAGTATATTTACAAAAATGCCATACTTAGTTCCCTCCACCTTCAGTACCCCACATATCAAGATTGCATAATGCAGTCGTGAAATATAAGCCCTCAAAGTTTGGGCTTAATCTCTCCGTTCTCCTTTTTCTTTGTTTAAGAGACTTGGAGGCTTAGATTATTCTTTTCTCATACTTTACAAATTATACAAATGCGTACTGTAGCTCAATTATCTAGAAATTTTGTGCACTTTAAGAATCACAACATAATCACGTATCAAGTTTGATGCAAGTCTGATAAACAGTCATTGAGCTATGAACAATTATTTGAAATTAAAAAGGTTGACTTGTTGTCACACCTACAGGGTAAACTGCTTATGGGAATAACTTTAAAATCAGTATGCGTATAGGTTCATCACACTTGTAGCTCAAACGTTTTGTGGTTTAAAAGAAATCACATTGATAGCTAAAGAGTTGCAAGGCAAAAACTGGACCGCAGGGACAAGATATTCTAATAGAACAGTCATGGGGTAAAAAGGTGGACAAAAGATGTTAAACTTACCAGCGTTCAAACCAGGGACCTCCATACTGAACACCCATATCCTTAGCCACTAAGCTGCTGCAATCATGATTGTTCACCTCACTTAATTTCTACTTTATAAATGAAAATTGTAGCTAAAATCTACTCAATAGTAAAGGTTATAATTTAGTGGAGTATCTAACATTCCATGTGTGTTCTATTAGAAATTCTTTTTAAAATGTGCACTCTATTAGAGTATTGACAAAAGTTATAAGTAAACTGTACAAGTAGTGAAATCAAAGGTGGCAGGCATGAAATGGCTGCAATGGTGGTATTTTTAATTATGGAATTATTAGAATGTATTATTATTAACATCACTGCAGCTGTTTCATGACCCCCACCTTTGAATTCACAACTTTTTCACCCAGGCTTTTGAAGGCTGCACCCTTTTTATACAGCTTGGCTGTTTTGTATGGATTAGCAGTTATGAGCGTAAAATATTATTCTGTTTTTCAGTTTAGTCTGATCAATAGAAGTTATTCGTTTACGTCATTTTAAGTTATTAACGGTTAGTAGCCACCATGTTTTTGAGGCATAAATCAATGGGACCCATGTGAGAAAGTGAAGCTTTTTGTGATTTTGGTACACTTATATTATTAGCCAAGTGAAGAGCAGGACTGGGTTAATTTAGCGGTACAAGCCAGCAAGCAGCTGGAGTTTAATGGCCCTGTTTCTCAGCTGAGAAGTGATATTACTAAGCAACGAATAGCATAACGAATGCACCACAGCTTTCTTATTTTCACTAGCATTCTTTGGCTTGTAACTCATTCTTGCTTCACACATTCACGAAGATAACCTGTAATTATATGGAAACTATTTAGTGTGGCATCAAATGGATAACCTCTATAGCTGACACATGGTGCATAGAAATATACATCCATGCATCGCCAATTCAGTTATGATTCATGTACTACAATAGTGTATTGCAATGAGCTAGTTGCAATCTGTGACTATGCTCAGCCTACAACTTTAAATTTAAATTCCACACTAATATTATAAAATTGTGTATCAGTTAGTAGGGACCACAAAGGAGTAGGAGTGGCCCATGGGATAAAATCACACAAAAACCAGCCTTAATTTTCCCTGACGACAATGAAGCAGTATTGGTTAGGTAAAACTAAACCCAAACAAGTTTTCAGATTGACCCGAAACGCTTTCAACAAGTTGCTATGGAATTTTTAAAAATTATTTAACAGCATTTTCTACTGACTGACTGACTGACTGACTGACTGACTGACTGACTGACTGACTGACTGACTGACTGACTGACTGACTGACTGACTGACTGACTGACTGACTGACTGACTGACTGACTGACTGACTGACTGACTGACTGACTGACTGACTGACTGACTGACTGAGTAACTCAGTAACTGACTGATGCCTTCAGACAAGCGTAACTCGATAATGGCTAAGGCTACGGGCTTGATTTTTTCACTGTTCGACATAGCTTTGGCCCGACAGGTGCCTTTTGGCATACCGCAGTAAATACAGTGCGTTCTTCATGGACTTACCAGTGTCCTTCTTTGTGTCCCATTCATCTTCTCTGACAACCAAAAGTGTCAATATGGTGGTAGCATGTGATGACTTTCCTTCGTAACGGAAATTTTTCATAGTGGCTATTTTAATTGCAGAGGTGCTTTTCAAACAGTTCTTGATTTGTACTGCTGTGTAATGGATTGAACATAACCCACAACAAAGCGTAATGGATACTTCACTTTTCAGACAATAATTGATATAACTGGGGCACGTGGCACCATTTTTCTTTCAGTATGCGTGGATTGCAGAGGTGCTTTTCGAACAGTTCTTGATTCAAAATGCTGCGTAACACGTTTAACATAGCTGTCAACGAAGCGTAATGGATACTTCACTTTTCAGACGATAATTGGGGCACGTGGAACCATTTCAGATGCGGTGTGCGTGGGTTCACCAATCATAATAATTGTTTACAAAAAAAGGTAACAAACAAGTACACAGAAAAATTTGGAATTTTCAAGTAGAGTAGGGACCATAGCACATCGATAAAAAGTACTGAAACAAGCACGATAGTAAAACAATAAGAAGTGTTATATCCCTACTGTGCATTTCCATTATGGTACCTTGAGCACAGTAGGGATGTAACACTTCTTATTGTTTTACTGTGATTTAATATCGTGCACTACTCCAGCTTGTTTCAGTACTTTTTATCGATGTGCTATGGTCCCTACTCTAGTTGAAAATTCCAAATTTTTGTGTGTACTTGTATAATGAGTCAAAGTGTACTGCATCCTTAAACTGGTTGGTCATCAAAGATATCAGCAAACTGCTTTACCAGTATACTTCCCTAGCAATATGCTAGTTAAAACCTGAGTGTCACCTTCAAACACCCATGCTAATACATGCATATTGTGTATATATGAACTAGATTTTCTTTATTTATTTATTTTTCCTAAGTGATCAGTACATTATTATGGATTTTGTTTATTACAATTAGGCCATGCAATTTCTACCGTTATTAAACATTTACTTAGCTACATATATAAATATAGTTACAGAATGCAAATATTCTATTCCATTACTGAGATATGACGTGGTATGTGACGGGGTGTAGTTTGTGTCTGCATGCTCTATTTTTGCAGGCCCAGTGATAATTATTAATCAAAAACAAAATGAAAAGAGTTTAGGTGATAGAAAGTATGACATAAATGGTAACATAGCTACAAATGTGTATAAAAATCCCAACATTGACATGCTATATGCCACTATCTGTTTAATGCCAAAGTATCACATAGCTACGTATGTTGTAATAGCTACCATTTTTCATATTTATATCTCTTATTTCACTTGCTGGTATACCCTGCTTCATTTTTAAATTAATAACTTATAATTGCACTAGTTTGTTACCTTTTTTGTTATAACATAGCTATATTATACATGTGTGGCTGTGACTGCTTTATTAGAGTATCTGGCTGCTTGTCTTGAGTGAACTACACAATAGATTGAGAGGTGTAGTTGCTATTTATTGTTTTCTACAGCAAAACTGCAGATGATTGCAGCTAGATTACTAAAGGGCATGGTCTGATCATTGAAGATGTGGCAATGCATTCTGATCTTTTAAGGACATGGTTTCACCATGTGACAGTTTTATGACTTGGGTACAGCTACATGTATCTACTCCCTCTTATAGTAACACAAAAGCATCTAGTAATTTTGTGGCATCTAAATATGCTTCTCTAGGCCAATTAATTCCTCGGTATGGTTTCCTTGCATAAATAAGGAAATGAACATACAATCAAAGATAAAAGGAAAGGCAAGCGTGGAACGCAGACACCCATCAAAACCTGAAACGGCACATGCCATGCAAACAGGAGTTCGTTATTGTGATGTAAGGTAGTGATTGTGTACTGCTTCATTTGGTATCTAGCCTTATGACCGTGAGCTGGCTGCATAGATAGCCAACTGACTGACTAACTATCCAAATAAAAAATCAGATGATGACAATTTTGTATAGTAATTAGAATAGCTGAGTACATAATTTGTCTATGGATGTACAGACACAAACCTAATACAAATACTTTTTTTTAAGTAATATCCTTTTTTTTAAGTAAATACTTTTTTTTCAACCAGGATCTCAAACAAGTGGCGATGGAGGATCGTCTGGTGCTGTTATTGGTGGAGCAGCAGGAGGAGTTGTAGTTATTGTAGTCATCAGTATCATGGTACTACTTGCATTGATTTATATGAGACAATTACATCAGAAGAAATCAAATTCTGTTATGGCTGGGATAGGTAATACCATATCTGATAGTGAGTGTACATTATTATATACACATGTTGTAGTAAATGAAATTGACTGAGCCAAAGCCAATGATTTTGGCTATATCTCAGTGTATATCTGTATAGCATGTTTGTATACTTTGTATTGCTTTATATACTTTGTGTGTAATTATACTGAGCTTTAATTTCTCCTTACTCGCTTTGACAGCTTTACTGGCCATTACTTGCATATTACATACTTTGTTACCTTGTGGTCATAACAGTAGACTAGTTTGTGTCTTAGTCATGATATTCACCCTTGGTGATGCTCACATGTACGTACAGGTGGTGTAAGTTCTACAGAAAAGAAAGTGAAGGAAGAAGAATACAGTGAGATAGTGTTACCTCAGTTACGTCGTGATGATCCTATCAAGATGGACTCTAATCCATCATATGGATCATACACAGGACAGGGTACTAATATTGCTGTACAACCTAACCCATCTTATGGTGTGAACAAACCAAACGATAAAATAACTGAAGATTACTATGATTATGCTCGACCCACTGAGATCACTAATGTTGCTATAGAACCTAATCCATCATATGGAGTAGCCACAAAGCTGGGAACTAGCACCAAAACTACTCCAGGCTCTGGTGTTACCATTTCTCCCAATCCAGCTTATACCAGTGTGAAAGCTAAAAAGTAATTCAGTGTGCTTATGTAGAACATCAAACTATTGCATCATTAGCTCTGTACTTTTGTAGTATATAGTGACATTTAACACATTAATTTTGTTAATATTTAATTACGTTATTGTTAGTCAACTGTTTTTTGTTTTTTTTTGTCATGTGCAGTGTTTGTGTTAGTCTCACATGCTAGACATTTCACATGGGCTTTCCATACGATCCAACATGCAAGACTATGTTTGATGTTTGTGTATTGTATAGAGGTGCCATATTTCCTTGGTTAAATGCCACAACTTTAATAGTCACTACATTTGAATACAGTGGCCTTAAAGGGACAATGCGCTGTTTACATGCTGTATTATGTTTTGATGTATGGAAGCCACTCAACGCTTGTCCAAGACCAGCTGATTGCATTGTGTATCTTGTCAAGTTCATGTTGCAGGTGGTAAAGTACAAGCATCACATGATTTTGTTGGGCCCCAAAATAGTCAGATGTTGTAAACAGTGCATTGTCCCTTTAAGGACACAGTATAAATGCTGCCCTTGAATAAACTCCTGATTATTCTGAGGCATATTTTGCTTATCTTTGGTGAAGTAGACTATCCTGCAGTGATATTCTGTAGTGCTCTTAGTAAGGAAAAGAACAATAGTTGTTCTACATCATGTATAGAGGCCATACCATTCATCTGCGTTTCTGGTGCACATCACAGTGAATAGACTTGAGCTATTAAACATGAATTAAATAATTATTATAACAACAACTTTTGTTTGCTATACTGAACAGTTGCCACAATTAATACCTGCTTTTATGTTATAGATGTTGCTCTCAAATACTGCCCACCCTTGAATAGTAGCCACACTGAATTTTGACACTAGGCTATAGTAACTATGGTGTTTAACCAAGAAGATATAGTGTATGTATGCTGCAGTGCAAAAGGATGGCTAATCTAGTTAACCATTAGAGTTAATAACCATGATGTATATGTTCCTGAAAATGTTTTGTGATCTTGATGTTGTCTGCTGCAATTTCAGGACAATTAGATATTGTAGTATACGGTACGTGTAATATTTCTTTGACATTCATTGTCAACTGCATGCAGTCATGTACATGTGTAGGGATATGTCGTCCAAGCCACTGGATACAGTAGAAGCATAGATAACTGATATTGTATTCTAGTAATAGAATATAAAGCACTTTGGTTCATGGTATATACATGTAGGGACAATTTCTGGCAAATTTCTTAGTAGCAACTACAACAATAATTTTTATGTGGATATCATACTTGATTAGGCACCTTGCTACAAACTGGATTCCTAACATTGTCTAAGCAACTAAGACATGCATTGCTTGGATTCTTAAGTGGTAAGCACCCCTCAGGAATCAATTAAATAAAATTGGCTCTGCCTTGTTGATCACTGCATCATTCCTTCAGGTTGTACACTGTTTATCCCTATCCACTGAAGAAACCTAAAGCTGCAGCTTGTCTTATTGATGCTAACATGTTGACTTCTCTTTTGCAGCAAATTAAAGATGTAATAGTCATCCACTATCACAATTATCATGGCAAAAATGTTCTGCTCTTTCGTTCTCTTTAGTTACTCTTCACTCTTGTAATATAACTAGCGTTAAACAATTTTTAAAAATTATAATTATGAGAAATAAAGATTGCTGAAAAAGGCAAGAGCTAAGCAAGTTAACATGTTAATCCATACTAGAACTACTATGGAGCATGTCAAAGATGTATAGCCAAACAACTGAAATTGTCACACACAGATCTCCATTCAAACTCAATAATATGGTACATATTCTGATACATATTCTGATACATAATTGTGACCAAACAAAGGAATGTGGGCACAAACTACACCCCATCACACAAGAGGTTATATATTTTGATACTGGAATAAAATATCCGGATTGTTCTAGTTATTAGATTATCTTGAAATTCACCTCCTGTTACCAAAAAGCATGCAATCATTAACAAGAAGGTATATATGTGACCAGATTTGATGAAACCAGGCTTCCACACACATCCAATTCTTTGACTTTAATCACTTGATTGTTTGATTGCATTATGTATAGGCCATACAACCATAGCCATATACTCGTGTATGTGACTGTTCTATTAGAATATTATTTTCTAGCAAAATTTGCAAAGGTTTATGTTCCCCAGTGTATAATTGCACTGATTATTCCAGTATTTGCTTATCGATTTTACCCACCTATCAGCTGTGTCACAAAGTTTACTGGCAAAATCAATGTGTCCTTAAAATTTTTTAAACTTTTGTCAGTACCAATTTTCTAAATTAGGCTATGCAACACTACAGGATGGATTAATACCTGTACTGTAAAATTCCTCTTATTAAGCCTCAGTTTTTGAGCCCTTAATACCCTATAACTTTCCATCTATTTCTCCATCCATTTAACTCAAGCCACATAAACATAATAATTATTAGTTGCTCGTGTTGCCATTTTTATGTCTCATCAATGATTTCTTGCATCATTGGTTGTCGAATGCAGTTAGCTAGTTGTTTTGCAATATAAAAACATTAGCTAGCGACAGTGGTCTATTAAGGTTGCATTCTGATGTATGTAACATAATTTAGTAATCATACAGTACAATAATGCTGTATAGTAGGGACCACAAAGGCTTGGGTGTGGTCCATGAAAAAGCATCAGCCTCACTTTTCCCTGACAACAATGAGGCAATATTGGTTAGATAAAACTGCCCAAACAAGTACGCATTCAGATCAACCTGAAATGCAAATGCTTTCAGCAATTTGCTATGAAATTTTTAAAAATTATTAAACAGAATTTTCTACTGACTGACTCAGACTGAGTAATTGATGCCTTCAGACTGTTTAATGTTGCTTCAGCCGGACACATACCACAGTATGTACAATGCATTCTTCATGGACTTTTCGGTGTCCTCTTTTGTGTCTCATTAATCTTTGCTTACAGCAAAAGGTGTCGATTTGGCACTAGCCTTCCCTTTGCCGGAAGTCATCCATATTTTTCATAGTAGTTACTTTGATTGCAGAGGTGCTTTTCGAGATTTGTAATGCTGTGAAACAGGTTGAACCGAAGTGTAATGGATACTTCACTTTTCAGACAATATTTGATCGCTGGGGCGTGCAACGACATTTCTTTCTTTTATGCACTATGCGTAGGTTCACCAGTCATAATAATTTTGCACAGTAGGGATATAACACTTCTTATTGTTTTGCTGTGATTTAATATCGTGCACTACTCCAGCTTGTTTCAGTACTTTTTATCAATGTGCTATGGTCCCTACTCTAGTTGAAAATTCCAATTTTTTTTGGTGTGCATGTTTTAATAAAACTAGTAAAGTTAGCAAACATCCACCCATGCACTTGCATTGCTATTTTAAGAAGCACCAAATTTTGGGGATGAGAAAATTCTAATGACTAGGTGCTCAGTAAGCTAATATTTTTCCAGCTCAATGGGACCGTAACCATGGATTCATGCACATAATATATACATATATAATGTGTAATTTTGCTTTCGTTTTTATTACAGATGGGTAATTAATTCGATTAATATGAGCTGTTATCATGATTGTGATCCACTTAACCACTATAGCAAAAATATTCAACTAGTAAATGAAAAAAAAATTCATGGCTACTCTTTTTAAAAATTCCTCTATTACTGTGCAATAATTGCCGATTTTGATTATCACTATTATATTGATGTTGATTATTGCCAACAAAACAATCATGATTGTCGTGATAACAATAGATCCTTTACACTCAGAGTATAAAGGATCTATGTGATAACAAATTGCCCATGGCCATCCCTACGTATTATATGTTATCAATTACTTTATGTACTTTGTGTATTATGTGTAAATTATTAATTATTTTGCTATACAGTGCTAAAAATTCAAACAATACAATTATTATTAGCTAATACACTTAAGTAGCTACATACGTACATATCTTCTAAGCTTGACTGTTTATTAGTTTGTATGAAAATTCTTTACACAATGCCCCAATGCTGCATTTCATATTCATTGGTGTATAAGGATGGAACACATAAGGCATGGTTCTAAGGGAATTTTACCGGTTTCTGGAAACCAGTCAGCTTTTTTTAAATTGAAAAATAATTAAATTTTTAAGTCTAAACAAGGTGTATTACATGTGCTAAAAGATAGTAACTTTATAGTGATCAAACCACATGACTTCTTTTGTGCACAAAATTGCTTCTCTCGAGCCTTAAATGTAATAAGCACCTCTAAAATAATTATTGATTAAGCTGTTGTAGTGGCTAAAAAAACTATTTTTTGCAACTAGCCGAAACCTGAGACCGGAGGGGGGGAGGGTAGTACATATAAATTTTCTTTGTGTTTGAACTACATACTTTGTATTTTGTGTTCTACAGGGGTATATTGTCATGATTGTTGTGTAGCAAAATGTCAGCGAAGGGAATGATTGAAGGGATTTCAGGGGAGTGTGGGAGTATATTTACCTAGTTGAACACAATTGTGGCAATATTGAATTTGGAAGCAATTTGAGATACCTGGAAATAGGGAGTAGCAAACAAACTTACAGTGACGTACAAGCCAATTCTTTAGATCAAACTATTGTTGTATAAGATTTTAAGGTAATTATTTTATATCAATAGTGGACTGAGAAAATGACCATAACTAGCTATAAGTTGCAATTTTAGTGGACCACAAGTGGAAAATATTTGAAAATGGCAATCTCAAGACCGTATCTTGACATACTTTTTACTCAAATCCCTGTAACACACACAGCACATGTATGGAATTTTTGACTTTATTCTTTTCTGTCAGTGTGGTGCAGCTTGCTATTTAGTCTGACTATTACAACTAGCCAAATCACCATTTACAACCAGCCAAAAGTCATTTACAACTAGCTTTTTGGCCACAACTACCCCCCTTTTTTAGCCCCTGAGCTGTTGTGACTACTGTACTGTACGCAAGGAAATTTTGGCATCTGAAAAATTTGATGAATTCACATTTCAGCAGATTTGATGAATAAAATGTTGACGAAAATCAAGAAATTGTAGACAAAACCTGTACTTTTAAAGGCACTTATAAGCATTTGACAAATTTAAATTTGACGAATTAAACCGATTCGTCAAATTTTTTTGACATCAAAATTTCCTTGCATACGGTACCTCTTTTTTTTTTTCGATAATGCATCAAATCTTTCTGTATAGAATTGAAGTGGTATAAGATTTAAACTGTGAAACAATTTATTAGGGTGGTATTATTCATATGTAGCTAATTTAAAATGTCTCAGAATAGACTTGCCCCACCCTGATGGGCTTTTCTGCCATTGAGTTGGAAACCAGTCAGCAAATTTTCCAGAACCACCCCTGGAACATATCCTGTTAAACTCAATTCCTAGTTTATTTGGAAGTTCTCTATGTTATTTTGGTCATTAATGTGTTTAGAGTGGGCTGAGGAAGGCACTCAGAGCTCCTTCAGAAACTTGTTACTCCTGTATTTAAAATGGGAATGAGTGCCACTTCATAACAAAGCTTAATGGTATGTGGAAGCTAACTACAGGCTCTACTTAGCCTTCTACTGGCTGCTTTTAACACATAAAACACATTGCTCACATGCGCAGAAGCAGACAGCCATACAAACACACACTCGTGTATGTTTTTCAGTAAACAATATCTGCAGGAGCAGGCATGCATGCACAGCCAGCCTGTGACCAACTTTGGACATGTGAAATTGAATTAAGACTTTTGTCCACCCCTTCACCCGCACATTCACCACCTGATCAATGCTAATGTCAATTATTTAGCTTGACAAAAAAAGTGTAACAGAGACCAATTGAAAGTCTGTAGTTACAACAAAATGTAACAATATTTCCTTTTATTGAAGTTTCTCAGTCGTGAGTGGGTGGCATTAATATTTTGCATGACATTGCAGTGCATTAAAATAAATTGTGTTGTAAATGTTATAATAATAGGCTAGGTGCATTTGTTACCCTGAGAAGAAAGTCACATATAGTTCTGTATAAAAGGTCACTGCAGTACATTTTTTTACAGAAACCTATTCAGCAACAGAATAATATGCAGTATAATTATTTGAACTAATGTTCCAATTGATAGCAAAAATTTGTATACTTATATAGATATATTTTTAGCCACCAGGCATCCCATTTCGTGTGATTACTGCAATAATAACAGTGGATTTAAATTTTTACGCTTTGTACATAATTCACTAGTATATGGCTTCTTGAAATCATGTGAATGTAATACCATACATACATAAACCAATTAGAAATCAAAACTGAAATTTAAAGCAGATCATTATTCTCACATAAAAATACCCAGTAAAAAGGACCACGTGTGGCTATAAGAGAAGCTTGTGAGCTCTTGGTCTGACAACTCTTCAGGTGAATCTTTCTACTGCTGTATCAAGTCTGCCATGAATATTTGTAAGGTATGTTAAAGGTACAATGTTGTACTTGCTTGTTCAGTTGTGCACTCTTTGTCCCCACATCAGATGAACGAGTCTACAGCAATACTTGACAGTGAATTTAATGTAACCTCAAGAACATTACAATAATAATATAGCTTGCTAGCATGTCACACATCATCATGTTAACCACATGCTTGTCTGATACCATACATGTGTACTGTAGCTCAATTAGCAGCTACTGAAGCGAAAAATTATTTAACTCTTTGGTGATGTGATCACACAACAAAGATATGCATTAAATGTATAATACAATGAGTCTTGCACCACAAACATGGACTGTATCATGTGATCAGCATCAAGACATTCTACTGGGAATTGTGAGAGGACTGAATCAGAATCTTGACACTAAAACTCTGTGATGGTGGAATGATATATGTAACAGCAATGCGACTTGCTTTCATTGTAACTATACATATGATTATATGTATCCATTAATAAAAATAATATTATTAATTAAGTGGTAGCAGATGTATTACTACAATTACATTGTTACCATGTATACTGCTAACCACTTTGGCCACTAAAGTGATTAACTATAAATGCTTACTGATAGGATGCAACCAAAATAATTCCCTTTAGAATGCTACCCATCTGTTATAAGTGGTTGTGATCAATACATTATTTTGGTTATCACCAACTTCCATGTGTACATTCTGATTTACCCATCACATGTATGCATATCAGCTGTGGAGTATACAGCTTTCTCCTGTACCTGCATATTATCAGAAAGCATTATGCTGCAGAGAGAATCTTATGTGGGTCACACTTCTACTTTCCACGCTGTGTAATCTTCACATTAAAAATCAAACAAGAAACTTGATACTGGATACAGTCTCCAACCACCTCCTGGGCTATATACCGAGTAATTGTTGAAGTGTATCTAATCCAAAACAGCCAAGCTGTAAAAAAAGTGTGCGGCCCTCAGAAAGGCTATGGTGAAAAAAGATGTGAAATCCAAGGTGGCGGCCAAGAAATGGCTGTGATGGTAGGTTAGTGGTAAAAATTTTAATAACGACAATTCAGGTGAATTTTTGTGAAGCGGCACAAAAATTCACCTGAATTGTCATTATTAAAAGTTTTACCACTAACCTACCATCACAGCCATTTCTTGGCCGCCACCTTGGATTTCACATCTTTTTTCACCATAGCCTTTCTGAGGGCCGCACACTTTTTTTACAGCTTGGCTGTTTTGGATTAGATTTCATTTCTTTTTGTATTTGTATACCCCAAAGCCGGCCTATGGCCAGCTTTGGGACTTTTTTAACCTATGTTTTTTTCTTTACTACAGGAAGAAGAAAAGATGAAGTAGATGTACTTTAAATATTTTATCAGTAAATGTACAAATTATATATACTGTATAATACATATGTGACCGGATTTGCGAAAAGGGGTCCAATTTGCCAACTTTGACAATTGATAACTTCAGATTGGAAAGAGCTATTGCCTTGATATTTGGGCAGTGGTGAGCACCACTATAGCTGAATACATGGTGAAATGTTCAGGTTAATAATTATGTTACTTGAACACTGAGTTATGGTCTCCAACATTTACGGAATTGGATGTGTGTGGAAGACCCCTTTTCGCAAATCCGGTCACATATATTGATTACAGAAATCTCCATGGTGGTTTCTTTGTAACTGAACACTCTACAAGGTGACTTCTTCTAATTGCTCTCTCTACAGGGTGAATTGTTTGTAGCTGAACGATCTACAAGGTAACTTCTTCTAGCTGATCTCTCTACAGGTGATGTGTTTGTAGCTGAATTTTGTATAGGTGATTTGTTTGCAGCTGAGCTCTTTACAGAATGGTTTCTTTGTAGCTGAACTCTCTAAAAGGTAACTTCTTCTAATTGATCTTTCTACAGGGCAATTTGTTTCTGGCAGAATTTTCTACAGGGTGATTTCTTTGCAGCTGAACTCTCTACATGGTGGTTTCTTTGTAGCTGAACTCTCTACAAGGTAATTTCTTCTAGCTGATCTCTCTACAGGGAGATTTGTTTGTAGCTGAACTATCTACAAGGTAACTTCTTATAGCTGATCTCTACAGGGTGATTTGTTCGTAGTTGAATTCTGTACAGGTGATTTGTTTGCAGCTGAGCTCTTTACAAAATGGTTTCTTTGTAGCTGAACTTTCTCCAAGGTAAGTTCTTCTAACTGATCTTTCTACAGGGTGATTTGTTTGTAGCTGAACTATCTACAAGGTAATTTCTTCTAGCTGATCTCTCTACAGGGCGATTTGTTTGTAGCTGAATTCTGTACAAGTGATTTGTTTGCAGCTGAGCTCTTTACAGAATAGTTTCTTTGTAGCTGAACTCTCTACAGGGTGATTTGTTTGTAGCTGAAATCCCTACAAGGTAACTTCTTCTAGCTGATCTCTCTACAGGGTGATTTGTTTGTAGCTGAACTCTCTACAGGTGATTTGTTTGTAGCTGAACTCTACAAGGCGATACTTCTAGGTGATTTCTCTACAGGATTCCTTGTTTCTAACTGAACTCTCAACAGGGTGATCTGTTCATAGCTGAACTTTCTACTGGGTGATTTGTTTGCAGCTGAACTCTCTAAATGGTGGTTTCTTTGTAGCTGAACTCTCTACAATGTGACTTCTTCTAGCTGAACTCTCTACAAGGTGACTTGTTTCTAGCTGATCTCTCTACAGGGTGACTTGTTTCTAGCTGAACTCTCTACAGGTGATTTGTTTGTAGCTGAACTCTCTACATGGTGGTTTCGTTGTAGCTGAACTCTCTACAAGGTAACTTCTTCTAGCTGATCTTTTTCACTGCATATTTGTTTGTAGCTGAGTTCTCTACAGGGTGATTTGTTTGCAGCTGAACTCTCTACATGGGAGTTTCATTGTAGCTGAACTCTCTACAATGTGACTTCTTCTAGCTGAACTCTCTACAGGGTGACTTGTTTCTAGCTGAACTCTCTACAGGTGATTTGTTTGCAGCTGAACTCTCTACATGGTGGTTTCTTTGTAGCTGAACTCTCTACAAGGTAACTTCTTCTAGCCGATCTTTCTACAAGGTGATTGAGTTTTTTGCAGCTGAACTCTTTACATGGTGGTTGCTTTGTAGCTGAACTCTCTAAAAGGTGACTTCTTCTAGCTGAACTCTCTACAGGATGATTTGTTTGCAGCTGGATTCTCTACGTGGTAGTTTCTTTGTAGCTGAACTCTCTACAATGTGACTTCTTCTAGCTGAACTCTCTACAGGGTGACTTGTTTCTAGCTGATCTCTCTACAGGGTGACTTGTTTCTAGCTGAATTCTCTACAGGTGATTTGTTTGCAGCTGAACTCTCTACATGGTGGTTTCTTTGTAGCTGAACTCTCTACAAGGTAACTTCTTCTAGCTGATCTTTCTACAGGGTGATTTGTTTGTAGCTGAATTCTCTACAGGGTGATTTATTTGCAGCTTAACTCTCTACAAGGTGACTTCTTCTAGCTGAACTCTCTACAGAGTGATTGATTTTTTTTGCAGCTGAACTCTCTACATGGTGGTTTCTTTGTAACTTAACTCTCTACAGGGTGATTTGTTTGTAGCTGAACTCTCTACAGGGTGATCTGTTCATAGCTGAACTCCCTATAAAGTAACTTCTTCTAGCTAATCTTTCTACAGGGCGATTTGTTTGTAGCTGAGTTCTCTACAGGGTGATTTGTTTGCAGCTGAACTCTACATGGTAGCTTCTTTGTAGCTCTACAATGTTACTTCTTCTAGCTGAACTCTCTACAAGGTGACTTGTTTCTAGCTGATCTCTCTACAGGGTGACTTGTTTCTAGCTGAACTCTCTACAGGTGATTTGTTTGCAGCTGAACTCTCTACATGATTGTTTCTTTGTAGCTGAACTCTCTACAAGGTAATTTCTTCTAGCTGATCTCTCTACAGGCCGATTTGTTTGTAGCTGAACTCTCTACATGATGGTTTCTTTGTAGCTGAACTCTCTACAAGGTGATTTCTTCTATAGCTGATCTTTCTACAGGGTGATTTGTTTGTAGTTAAACTCTCTACACGATAGATTCTTTGTAGCTGAACTCTCTACAAGGTGATTTCTTCTATAGCTGATCTTTCTACAGGGTGATTTGTTTGTACCTGAACTATCTACATGATGGTTTCTTTGTAGCTGAACTCTCTACAAGGTAACTTCTTCTAGCTGATCTCTCTACAGGACAATTTGTTTGTACCTGAACTCTCACATGAGTGTTTCTTTGAAGCTGAACTCTCTATGAGGTGATTTCTTCTAGCTGATCTTTCTACGGGGTGATTTGTTTGTAGCAGAACTCTCTACAAGGAAACTTCTTCTAGCTGATCTCTCTACAGGGAGATTTGTTTGTAGCTGAACTCTCTATACATGATTTGTTTGCGGCTGAATTCTCTACATGATGGTTTCTTTGTAGCTGAACTCTCTACAAGGTAACTTCTTCTAGCTGATCTCTTTACAGGGTGAATTGTTTGTAGCAGAACGATCTACAAGGTAACTTCTTCTTACTTATCTCTCTACAGGGTGATTTGTTTGTAGCTGAACTTTTTACAAGGAAACCTCTTTTAACTGAGCTCTGTACAGGGTGAATTGTTTGTAGCTGAACTATCTACAAGGTAACTTCTTCTAGCTGATCTCTCTACAGGATGATTTGTTTGTAGCTGAACTATCTACAAGGTAACTTCTTCTAGCTGATCTCTCTACAGGGTGATTTGTTTGTAGCTGAATTCTGTATAGGTGATTTGTTTGCAGCTGAGCTCTTTACAGAATGGTTTCTTTGTAGCTGAACTCTCTACAAGGTAACTTCTTCTAGCTGATGTATCTACAGGGTCACTAGTTTGTAGCTGAATTCTCTACATGGTGGTTTCTTTGTAACTGAACTATCTACAAGGTGACATCTTCTAGCTGATCTTTCAACAGGGTGATTTGTTTGTATTTGAACTCTCTACAAGAAATCTTCTTCTAACTGATGTTTTAACAGGGTGAATTGTTTGTAGCTGAACTCTCTACAGGGTGATTTGTTTGTAGCTGATCTCTATACAGGTTACTTATTTCTAACTGATCTCTTTAATTCTGTTCAGGGTGACTGCTCTATTAGGATGACTGCTCTATTAGAGTATCTCGATCTCGCACTTGCTACACCAAGTTGGATTTCGTGTTATAACTCCGTGGATTTAAGTCTGATTCTTCTACACCATTGAAGAGCCTTTCTAAGATGATAACTCCATCTGTACAGCGATTTTGAAAGCATTACCCCAAGCGGTTTACCTGGTAGGCGTGGCAAGCATAATAATAATAATAATAATAAAATAAAAATATTAAAAATTAGCTAATCTCGATTGCGTAATTGTTACACACTGTTGTTTTTTTCGCTGTATCTTCCTGGTTTTTAGCTCGATTTCTTTCAAACCACAAAAGGTTTGAGGTTCAATAGTTAACCTATTCACCCACCGATTTTCAGCTTCTTCCCATACGCGGTTTACCCTGTAGGCGTGACAACATATTGGTGTTATTTTTCGTGCATAATCGCTCATAACTCTTTGTCTGTTTATGGTATTCCAGCCAAAGTTGGTACCGAGATGCGCCTTTATACCCCCCTTCTGTGTGCCAAATTTCAAGGCAATCGGATAACGCGTTCGAGTTTTATAGCAGTTTTTGTAAGTGTGCGACAAGAAAAAGAAAAATAAGAAGAAGAAGAAGAAGAAGAAAAAAAACGAAGAAACTCAGCCAATTTTTGAAGTCGCATATCTCGGGAACGCGCGAAGCGATTTCGCTCAAATTTGGAATGTAGAGTGCTGCAGTTGGGGGGCATGTCCACAGCAAAAATCGTCTTGTTTCATCAAGGAAGCACAGAGCTACGGAGGTGCGAAAATTGCGTTTTCTTTCTTCCTGTCAATATACTCACGGGTGTTACGCGCCGGCTTCTTGGGCCGCACGACACACTACCGTGTGTCTTGATACACAAATAAATCAATGAAATTTTTTGCTTGTTTTTTTTTGTGTGGTTTGTGCTGTGTATATGATATGTGTGTTGTATGTATATTTGTTGGGGGTCAATGTTCTTAGCTATAGGCTTTAGCCTCCTGCTCTCCCACAAAGAATTTTCACAAAGTAATAAAAGCAAACCATGTATTAAGTGCTTAATATTAAGAGAACTAACTTGTTACCATGCAATAAGTACTTTTATGCATACAGTATGTGCTCTGGAAACTTGGAACAATATCCAACAACATGTATTAAGATCATGTAATCCTATTGTATTTCAGGGACCCCGCATAAGCCAAAGTCAAAACTTGGACAGACCACCACACACTGGTAATAATCATAATTACTTGTCAGCTGGTCTGTTGAAGACAAAAAATATGGTGATGAAGATACTGACATGATGAAGTATGAAGAGTTACAATAATGTTCATCATAATCAAAACTAGGGACCCGCCGATTATGCTCATAATTTTACCTATTATGCTATGCTGCACTGCTCAAAAATTTACCTATTATGCTTAAATTTATGCTCAATACTTACCCATTATGCTCAAATTATGCCCAATTATTTATACCTTAGTTCTCATGCTCTGCTAATAATTTCCAATTTATGGATAAATAATAAGTGGCTGCAGCACAAACTTACTTGTCAAAATGCATATCACAGTAAAGATCGATATACTCTAATAGAACAGTCAGCTATGTGATTGTTCTATTAGAGTTACTGACTGTTCTATTAGAGTATATCAATCTTTCTGTGATAGCTATTTTAATAAGCAAGAATTCATACTATTACACAAATATTCTACCTATTATGCTAGCATTATGCTCAATGCTTTCAGGCACCTATTATGCTCATAATTATGCCAGCATAATCGGCGGGTCCCTAATCAAAACATTGTTTACTATATTTTTAATGGACATTTTGTCTAAGAGTATATAGCCATAGGACGGTGTTTGCCATTAATTTCCAACCATATATACATGTATTTTTATTTTATTGGGATGACCAGAATGTTTGTGTATTGCAACTGGCGTGGTAATTTATTGAGTGACACTAGTTGGTTGTAAACTGTATGCTGAATGTATAGATGTACTGAAGGACTGGGTTTTGTGCACTAAATTAAATGTGCAGCTTCCGGCAGCCATATACGTATATTGAATGGCTGCTGAAGGCTTTGTAGTGTGTTTGTGTGTGTGTGTGTGTGTGTGTGTGTGTGTGTGTGTGTGTGTGTGTGTGTGTGTGTGTGTGTGTGTGTACATGTGTGTGTGTGTGTGTACATGTATGTGCTAGTGTGTGAGTGAGTTAGAGAGAGAGAGAGAGAGCAGTAGCTAGTGGTAGAGCATTGGCTTGGTGGGATTCAATGCATGGTTATGCCCATGCAGTTATTGTTATACTTGATGACCTAGTTGGTGTTAACTGATTAGGTGTATTATCAATAAGTACTTATGCTGAGCAAGAAACTACTCCAGGATCCAATCTACCCAGCTGCTTGGACCTAGGAAGTAATGTGAGCCCACCCAAGTGATCAAGTGTGTCATCATTAGTATTACTGGTGAACATAATAGGCTTAAGATATTAGGGGAATATTTGTCATTGACTCTATGCTTAAGTTGAACAAACATATTGACTCAGCACATTAACTGAAAAGCAAACAGTTCTTCAGCTTTCTTAAAGGGGACCTTACTATCTCCATGCAAACATGTATGGAATAGTAAAATTTTTGCGATGCCTCTGGAGTGTATATACTTCACACTTGTTTATAATGAAAGTCATCAACCACTTGTTGGTCCATTGTTTGGATCATTTTCATTATTTTTATTTGTCTATATATGGTAAGCAGTCATCTGCAAACAAGCTACTACATGAAGAAACAGTATCAGGTAGTAGTGATATAAACAAGAAATAACAAGGACCCCAAAACAGTTCCTTGCATGCACTGGGAGCCTCAAACAGTATATCTAGTTTATTTGATAATCCCTTGAGCAATTTATGTGGTAACCCATCTGGACCCATTTTTTAAAATGGGTCAATATCGTTAGGGTCATTCCATATCAAATCAACCAGGAATTTAGGATCACCTCTCAGATTTTGACGAAACTTTGTAGTACCTGTGATGCTTATCACTCATGCAATTTTTAGCTCCATACACCCCGTAGTTTCTGATTTATGACCACAAATAGTTTGAATATTTTATGAAAATTTGCTCCTGACCATCTCTAGTTACAAAATCAGTCGTAACTTTGCATTGTGTGAACATTTTTAAACACAATTTTCACTGATGGAAGACCTGTTGATTGACCTTTCCAGTGATCCCTAAATTATGGGATATACACTTAATTATGGTTCAAAAGTACTGTATTGAAAACTTTAATCCTTTATATTTTGAAAATTGCTGCTTAAAATTCTTTGAATTTTTTTGAATAATGATTGGATTGTGGTCTATGTTTGATAAAATTTTTGTGGTGGGACCACAATGAGTTCAAGAAATATAATGAATCATGTTGTGGTATGTAGTAGAATTTTGTAGTCTATTATTGCTGTATGGGAGTGTACACCTCCAATAACCACTAGCAACAAGGCCATACCAAGTTTGTCTTACAGAGTGAAGGTGTCTAGGTACATGTGCAACCTGTATTAGTGACCACCTGTATTGAAAAACCATCTATGTGCTGCAGTTACTTTAATTGGATATTAATGTATAGCACCAAAGCATCGACTCTTTCTAGCAAATCCAAAAATAGACAAGTTGACAGATCTGACCTGACAACCATGTGTCCATAAACATATCATGTGAATGTTGTACTATCTCTTCAAAAATACCTTCTTTATTAAGTTGAATCCCACTGTACTGGACTTAGCCCTATTTAAGTTGTGTATGTGGTTGCATAGGTACACACAACAAATCTCCTCAAAGGGATACCTGGACACCTTGATAAGCAGGATGCCTGTTTGTATTCCCACTGTAGTCAGTGGCGGATCCAGGGGGGCACAGGGGGCACATGCCCCTCTTCCTCTCCAAAAAATCACAAAAGATTGAGATACTCCAAAAGAGCAGTCAGTCAATTACTCTATAACTTCCACGGTAATAGCAACTTGCATCTGTAGCACCAACCCATGGACATAATTATATGTACGCTTAGCTATATAGCCTGCTAGGAATTTAAATACATTTGGTTGTTTGCATATCATTCTATATACGACAACTTACTTTGGATTTGTAACTGAACTCATGACTGCATGATCCCTATAGCTCTTTATCAATGAAGAGTACTTAGAAAGCATGATTTATTGGATATTTGTGCTTAAAACTACCCTACATCAAAATTTTCAGTCATAAGATACCTGTAGCTTCCAAGGTTCTGTGCTTCTGATTTATAGCTACCTACTATGCTGGTCATGATGAACCCCTCTTGCCAAACCCTGGATCCACTCCTGCTAATGGTGCACATACATTTGGACCAAGATGGTTTCTGTAATATAAGCACTGTAGGGGTTTTACCATATACAAGCATTACATGCACCTCAATGTGTGAAATAAATTACTAAATTACTTTACACTCATGACCACTTTGAAGATATTAATCATAAATTCATGCACATACTCATGCAGGATGTAAACATGTTGATTACGTTTTCGTGTGCATTTGCCTGTACTGATCTTCAAAGCATGAATGCAGCAAAATACTTTGCTAAACCATTTATTACTTACAGTACTATAAATCACACATTGAGGTACAAGCAAGTGTTCATAATATTCAACTCTTGGTACAAGTAATGCATCTACTGTATACAGTGTAACTCTTCTATTCGCTGAGCCATTGATAAAGTGAGAAACCACATACTTGTCTTGGGTCCAAACGTACCTACAATTATAAAGTGAGATCAAGAAAACATATCTTGGATATCACGGTGTCTGGGTATCCTTTTGGAGGAGGTCTGTTGTACCTATGTAGACATGTATGTAACTTGAATAGTGTGGAGTGGGGCTATGTATGTAAGTGCACTATGGCAGGATATGACTTATAGTGCGTTTACACTAGTAGCTCCAGCTCGGTACGGTACGGTACGCTACGTTATAAGTGCGCGTTTACAGAAAATTGCATTGTCTTTGCAACAACCGGCCATACGCGGTTTGAGCATGCGCGTGTTTTGAATAATAAAATGCGCGCAATACCGGGTATGGTATCGAAGCCGTTCAATTCCCCGTCAGTTAAATCATTGCATAACCGGAATTATACACACTTTTACAGCAAGTATACCAGGATCATCACTAGTTAGCAAATACCAAAACCCTGTATTGCACGAATTTTATTATTCAAAACACGCGCATGCTCAAACCGCGCATGGCCGGTACTGCGGTTTTCCAAGTTCTTGCAATGCAAAGCGTCATGCGCTATACAAGCATGTACGTGCGCAGCTGTTCAACAGTGGATTTTCAGTGACAATTACTGACTCACAGGACTTCAAGGATGCCTACGCATACAACTTGACAGCCACAGAATATTACAGGAGTTTTTAAAGAACTGCGCATACTGACACATTATTAGCGCATGACGCTTTCCATTGCAAGAACTTGGAAAACCGCAGTAGTTGCAAAGACAATGCAATTTCCTGTAGATTGGTAAGGAAATAACCGTGCTGGGCAAGTTTATACATAAGCACGTGATGGCTAAAGTATCATCCTATGAGACGCCCTCGCCGTTTTCAAGCTTGTTTCAAGCTGTTGCTGTCGTACAAGTTACCAGCAATCCGTTTGAGGGACAATATCAGCGGCTACTGCTCGATGGACAGCTCATTTCAAGTCGAACGTGGTAACTGGACTTTGTTTCACGTTTGGCCATGGTAGAAGCCATCGTATTTACGTACAGCAGCCAAGGATATAGCAAGGTTTGTTTCAATTTGTCTACCGTGCCGTGCCGTACCGAGCCAGCACGGTTGAAGTAGCAGGGTCAGGCCAGCCTGGCACGTAACAGTTTGGCTCGGATCGATACCCATTTACACTACAGTCGATTGCAGAATTGTTGAAATTCCTCTTCCCGTGCCGTAAACATTCCGTGGGCTGGAAAACTATTTGTAGTGACGCCGGATCACCCGGATTGAGGAAAAAGATTAGTGTGGTTCAGTTGCTGTTGAATCCGTGGCAAGGACAATAAAATTTACTCACAGGGAGCCTTACAGAAGCACTCACGGTACGGCATACTTTTTTCAAGAATTCTGCAATTGATTGTAGCAAAATTAAGCGTGCCGTGCTGTACTGTACCGAACTGCTAGTGTAAATGCACTATAGATGCATGGTGATCTCATTTAAAGTCCACCTGTCTAATAAGGACCATTTTTGGATTAGCTAGAAAAAGTTGATGCTTTGGTGTTATACAGTATGTACATTAATATCCAATTAAGGTTACGGAATGCGTGGGCGGAACAAATTACAAAACCTGCTTTAAACCAAGCAGGGATAAATAATTTCAACAACTGTGTTATGTTAGCAATACAACTAATTGTGCTTGTTTGTTTTCACTACAGAACAACGACTGTTCTTGGGTGTGTGGTCTACAATAGAACGATGTTTTATAAAAACGCGCCGCCAAAAACCAGACTAACAGATTACTGAATCCTTATAATTTCAACACAAGTGACTAAACAACTAAAATATCTAGGTCCTGTGGAAGCGATTTTTTAAGTTACTGGTAGTATAGACGTTTTATTGAACTTTAGTAGTTTTTTCGGGTGAAACAAGCTGTGAAGGCTTGTATCTGAGTCACTGGAAAAACACGCCAAAAACGCTTCCACAGGACCTAACAAATTTAATATACAGTATCACTATGCCCCAGAAAAGCCAATAGAGCCTACAGCTTTTGCTGTATTTGGCGGGGCAGGTTATATAGAGCCGGTACCGGATACACTGTTTTGCCGGGTATTTTGCCGGCAATAGAGGGTAGAGCAGCTCATGTATTTCCGACCCCCATGAATTTTCGGTCGCAATATTTCCTAGAAGAACAATGAGAGCCGATCATTTATGGCACTATTATGAAGACCTATCACTATAACCTCCATGTATAAAATTTGAAATGATTTGGTTATATCGTGTGGCTGCAGTGACCTTCGAAAGCCACTGTCCAAAAAAATGGATGCTCGGACAAAGTAACGTTCGTTCGGACTCTCCATCTCTACCCTTACCATGCAACTTGTATGCTATTGTGTGGTAGTGATTGGTAGAGCTATCCTTGAGCTATCCCGTGATATAAGCAGATTAGATTTTTATCAGCTACAGTTGCAGCTATCGCCTTTTTCCCAGACGTGGTAACATGACGAATCGTCGGACACAAAATTACAATTATAATTCCGGACACAGCAACTTATTGCGATTACTTTGGCATTTTTTGAGTTTAAGTATAGTACTAGCTAAGAAACATTTGAAAACAGCTATTTAGGCACCTGTGTAGAGTGATTTTTTATCAATTCGAGATGGAAATAGTAGCTACCTCATATAGCTACAACACATTAGGCCTAGAATAGCTGCATAAAATTGCTCAAACTTAAAATAATTTATATATTTGAACTTACTTGAGACAAGGGAGGTAAGAAATAAACCACAACAATACACTGGAGGTCGCCACTACTTTATCGCTTTAGTGACTGCTCTATTAGAGTATATTAATTTAATGCAGTTTTAAAACTGGTTTTCGCACTAATGCACCCTTAGATAGTCTGCATATACATAAAATTATACTATGGATGCAATTAATGAAGTTTAATTAATATATACTCTAATAGAACAGTCACTAAGGCTATAAAGTAGTGGCGGCCTCCTGTGTATTGTTGTGGTTTATTTCTTACCTCCCTTGTCTCAAGTAAGTTCAAATATATAAATTATTTTAAGTTTGAGCAATTTTATGTAGCTATTCTAGGCCTAATGTATTGTAGCTATATGAGGTAGCTACTATTTCCATCTCGAATTGATAAAAAATCACTCTACACAGGTGCCTAATAGCTGTTTTCAAATGTTTCTTAGCTAGTACTATACTTAAACTCAAAAAATGCCAAAGTAATCGCAATAAGTTGCTGTGTCCGGAATTATAATTGCAATTTTGTGTCCGACGATTCGTCAAGTTACCACGTCTGGGAAAAAGGCGATAGCTGCAACTGTAGCTGATAAAAATCTAATCTGCTTATATCACGGGATAGCTCAAGGATAGCTCTACCAATCACTACCACACAATAGCATGTAAGTTGCATGGGAAGAATAGAGATGGAGGAGTCCGAACGAACGTTACTTTGTCCGAGCATCCATTTTTTTGGACAGTGGCTTTCGAAGGTCACTGCAGCCACACGATATAACCAAATCATTTCAAATTTTATACATGGAGGTTATAGTGATAGGTCTTTATAATAGTACCATAAATGATCGGCTCTCATTGCTCTTCTAGGAAATATTGCGTCCGAAAACCCATGGGGGTCGAAAATACATGAGCTGCTCTATAATACTTAGATAGGGTTTCCAATGTAAAAATTCGACTTCTTCAAAATAATTTGCTAACTGCTGTTACATGTTGGACTAACTCTCACTTGAATACAGCTGCAGTGGCAATAAATTCCATTGCCTTCTTGGGGTAGAAACCGATCGAAATATCTGCAAATTCCGACATTACGAGCTGTAACTCTCAGAAGCCTTAATCCTTTACCGCAATACTGGAGTTCAACCTTCCTCTGTGAGTAAACCTTCACCTAAAAGCATTGGTAGTTTGATTAGTATTTGTATTTGTATTTATTTGTATTTGTATTTTAAGGATAAAGGCTTATGCCTGTACATCCATAAACAAAATTAATAATTATTATGTACTTAGCTATTCTAATTACTATACAAAATCAAATAAGCAATTACTATAGTGTCTGTCCAGCAGTGTTTTAAAATCATTGACAGAGGGAGAATCAACAATAGATTGGGGTAATGAATTCCAGTCATTGATTACTCTGTTACTATAAAAATTAGATCTTGTATACGAATTAGTGTGAATTAGTGAGGTAAGTTTCCTGTCGCTGCATCATTTGAGCACGATTTTGGACTCCAAAACGGGTTTTCGTCTACGGACACCAAACAATTGATAGCCCAAACTTCCTCACACCACAGTAGTAATCATCCATCGACAAAGAAGTCACATACGAAGTATGGTTAAGTTGTGACGTCTCTAACCATCTGGGTGAGCGTGATATAGGGCAAAATTAGCTGGAAATCACACCTTGGCTACATTACTTTCCCACTCAACTGCTTAAAAATAGAAATTTTGACGTAAAACAACTGTATGATGCCTAAAGTACGGCTAGAAGTGAGGTTATCGTCGTCAGGAATCGTAAAATAAAATTTAATGGCGCTAAGGAAATAATTAAGCTCGCTTGATTTCTGCCATCTAAACACTTATGCATTGCTACAACAACTGTGATTTTATCCCTCAATACAAATATTGCCTGCCCAGTAATAATAAACAAATAACTGTAGGCAGTGTATCATTGTTGACCACACCCAAGCCTAGTCACATGAGCAAGATTGAACTAGGCTAAGTGCGTTTGTAGCTGAATTGCAGCGACGATAACTTCGCTATTAGTTATACTTTATGGATCATACAGTTGTTTTACACCGAGATATCCATTTTTAAACACTTGAGTGGACAAGTTATGTAGTGAAGGTGTGATCACCGGCAAATTTTGCCCTATATCACGCTCACCCAGATGGTTAGAGATGTCACAACTTAACCATACTTCGTATGTGACTTCTTTGTCGATGGATGATTACTACTGTGGTGTGAGGAAGTTTGAGCTATGAATCGTTTGGTGTCCGTAGACGAAAACCCGTTTTTGGAGCTCAAAATCGTGCTCAAATGATGCAGCGACAAGAAACCTACCTCACTAAACAAACTACCAATGCTTTTTGGTGAAGGTTTGCTCACAGAGGAATCTTGAAATCCGGTATTGCGATAAAAGATCAAGGCTTCTGAGAGTTACAGCTCGTAATGTCGGATTTTGCAGATATTTCAATCGATTTCTATCCCAAGAAGGTAATGGAATTTATTGCCACTGCAGCTGTATTCAAGTGAGAGTTAGTCCAACATGTAACAGCAGTTAGCAAATTATTTTGAAGAAGTCGAATTTTTACATTGGAAACCCTAACTTAGAATGTTACGTGCATTAAAAAAAAACTTGTACAAAAAACCTAAGAAAGCGAAAAAAAAAAAGTTGTCTAAGCGAGGGTTCGAACCCGGGCATCCGCACTCATAAGCAGTAATCAAACAACATTCCAGAACTGTTTACCTTTACAAGCTAGCTGACTGGGAAAAAATAAGAGAGGAATTATCAGACTTGTCACATGATTACTTTGAAATAAATCAAGCATCACCCCAAAGCTTAGATGAAAATTGGTCCTTCTTACAAAATTTACAAGAAATAATAAACACTCATACTCCTACCAAGAAATTAAGTACAAGAATTCACCTTCCCTGGCTGTCTTCTGCTTTAAAACGACTCATACGTAAAAAGCAAAGAGTTTATAGAAGAGCAAAACGTTATTGTCGAGATAGTGACTGGAATGAATATAAATCATTACAAAAAGAGATAGATCATAAACTAAAGTACCAACACAAATCCTACCTGACAAACCTAACTTCATCACCAGACAGTAACAAAAAGTCTTTATGGCACTACATCAAGTCACGAAAACAAGAAAACAATGGTATTAGTACATTAATAAATCCTATAAATGGTCATATCATAACCAATCCTGTGGAAAAAACAGACACCCTCAATCAACACTTTCAGTCTGTCTTTACATCCGAAGATAATAGTAACATTCCTGACAAAGGTCCATCCTTATTTCCATCTTTACCTACATTTGAGATTACCGAACAAGGAGTCTACAACTTGTTAAGTACCTGTGACACATCCAAATCCCCAGGACCTGACTCCTTGCATCCGTATGTACTGAAGGCCACAGCTGCCGAATTATCTCCCATTCTAACTCATATTTTCAAACAATCACTAGAATCTGGTGAAGTCCCATTACAATGGAAGCATGCCTATGTCACCCCAATATTTAAAAAAGGTTCCAAAGCTCAACCAGGCAACTACCGTCCTATCTCACTCACCTCAGTAGTTTGTAAAACAATGGAGCATATCATCGTGAGTCAAATTATGAAGCACTTGGAGGACCACAATATTCTGTCAGACAACCAGTTTGGATTTAGATCAAAACATTCCTGTGAGACTCAACTACTCATTACTGTTAATGACATTGCAAAAGATATTGACAGGAACCTGCAAGTTGATGCTGCTATATTAGACTTTTCTAAAGCGTTCGACCGAGTAGCTCATTCTAGACTTCTCTACAAATTAAATTACTATGGTATAAGAGGAACTGTCTTACAGTGGCTAGAGTCCTTCCTTCATGGTCGTACCCAACAGGTTGTAGTAGAAGGCTCTAGATCTTCTACATGTCAAGTTACATCTGGTGTTCCACAAGGTTCCGTACTTGGTCCTGTGTTGTTCCTAATTTACATTAACGATATTGTAACAGACATCAAGAGTGAAATTAGATTATTTGCTGACGACATTCTACTCTTTAAAACTATAGCTACGCCCAACGATCACAGAATACTGCAAAATGACTTAGATTCCTTAACACAATGGGCTAGCAACTGGCTGATGGAATTTAACATTCCCAAATGCAATATTTTACAATTTACAACCCACCACAGTAAAAGCACTTTTACATATAAAATGTCTAATATTCCATTGAATATTGTATCAGAGCACACCTATCTTGGTATCCGCCTCCATCATACACTATCATGGGAACCTCATGTTAACTATATTTGTGGAAAGGCAAACCGTCTTCTTAGATTTCTGAAAAGGAATTTATATAATGCCCCAATACAAATCAAAGAACACTTATACAAACAATTATTGTTACCTTCTATTGAATACTGCTCAGCTATCTGGGATCCTTATCACCAAACAACAGTTAGCAAATTAGAAATGATCCAACACCGAGCTGCAAGATTTGTTCTTAATAAACCATGGCACAGATCCAGTCAACAACACAGTATTACAGATATGCTTAATTACCTTCAATGGCCAAGTTTAAAAAGTAGGAGAAGAAATGCTAGACTTATATTATTATTCAAGATTGTAAGAAACTTACTGGTGCTACCAAACCATTGTTTACCCCAGCCAACCCCTGTATCATATACTCGTGCCAATAATCCCCTCAAATTTGCACAGCTGCAATCCAGAATTGATTTATATAAGTATTCTTTTCTGCCAAGAACAATTATTGATTGGAATAACTTGAAAATTGACAACATCAACACAATTAACCTTGACACTTTTAAGAACATTATAGATAAGCTAAACAATTTGTGATTTGTAATGCACATTAGCGTGTTGCCCCTGGTGGGCTTTGCTAATTAATAATAAAAAAAAGCAAAAAAAAAAGCAATGTTTGTAACGATTATACCACCGGTGCTGCAGCTAGTCATATTATTTAGTTTCTACGTTATAAACATCCGACTGAAGTGACTTCTATATATAACAAGAGTGAAGAAGAAGAAACCAAAGCTGAACCCTAGCCTACCCCTAACGCTAAGGAACTACTTTTCGCATCCCCTAAAGTTGAATGCTCGGGGCAACCTACTAGACGCGTGCCCTAAAGTTGAATTTTCGGGGCAACCTACTAGTGCCGGCACAATAGCCGTTATATATATAGTGTTTGCAAACCGGTACCGGCTAAATATAGACTTCGATTTGGCGGCGGAAAAACATGGTAGTGACAGCTGGAGCTGAGCGATGTTGTGTTACTACAACAAATTGTAGTGTTCCACCTGCCTCAAACTACACTGTAGCTACATAAAAACATAAATGAATAGTTTCACCTTCATTTAAAACTTTTCACGCTGCTAGACTGGTTTTATGGGCTTCTCAAAAAGTATCGATAGGCATTCGTGTTACTACAACAAATTGTAGTGTTCCACCTGCCTCAAACTACACTGTAGCTACATAAAAAATTAAATATGAATAGTTTCACCTTCATTTAAAACTTTTCACGCTGCTAGACTGGTTTTATGGGCTTCTCAAAAAGTATCGATAGGCATTCAAAATTTTGAATGATTGCCCGTGACTATACCGTAACCCGAACTGCAGCACATAGATGGTCTGTCAATACAGGTGGTCACTAATACAGGTTGCACTGTACCTAGATACCTTCACTCTGTAAGACAAACTTGGCATGGCCTTGTTGCGAGTGATTATTGGAGGTGTACACTCCCATAAGGCAATAATATTCAGGCCACTGCATACCACAACATAATTCATTATATCTCTTGAGCCCATTGTGGTCTCACCACAAAAATGTTATCAAACGTAGACCATGACCCATTCATTATTCACAAGAAAATTCGAAGAATTTGAAGCGGCATTTTTCAAAATATAAAGGATTAAATTTTTCAATACAGTACTTTCGTATCATAATTAAGTATATATCCCATAATTTAGGGATCACTGGAAAGGTCAATCAACAGTCTTCCATCAGTGACATTTGTGTTTAAAAATATTTCCATAGTGCGAAGTTACAGTCGACTTTGTAACTACTGAGGAGAGATGGACCAATTTTTCATGAAATATTCAAAATATTTGTGGTCATAATCAGAAACTATGGAGTGTATGGAGCTTAAAATTTGCATGAGTGATAAGCACCACAAGTACTATATATACACCAAATTTTGTCAAAATCCGAGAGGTGACCCTAAATTCCTGGTTGATTTGACATGGAATGACCCATTAGTAACTAAGTGGCAATTCATTTCTATATTGGACTATAGTGCCAGATGTGTATCTCTGATAGGCATAGCATTGTGATCTTTAGTAACTACGAGTAATAGGTAAACAATTGCCTACAATATTATGCACTTGCCCACTTGACTCTAGTCCTCACGGCTGCTCCATGACACCCTAGACATTATTATCAAATCCCAGCCTGAGTAGTCCCACATTAGCTCACCCTAGGCCTCCAAAACTACCTTGCAATTTCCTGTAGGTTTGGACTGAGTGTGACTGCAGGGGCGGATCTAGACTTTTTAAAAGGGAGGTTCCACTCTGGAATCTGGAGGATTGCAACTGAATCAGACTAGCTGTAAGTCGAAGACCAAAAAAAAAAAGAAAAAAAAAGTCATCACCTGCTGACAATTAATAGCTGCCCCTCAGTCACCATACATGATAGATACCCTCACCAACTACATTAACTCCACACATAGCCTGCCACACTACTCCCTTAAGATACTGTAACTGCTCTATTAGAGTATCTCAAGTAAGAGAGGCTCTTTCAAAGGGGGATTCCATGGAACCCTTTGAACCCCACCTGGATCCGCCCCTGGACTGAAGCAGAGAGAGCTCCACCTTCTTAGCTGCTCTGGTGTAAATCCCCAATTCAAGCTTATGTACTCTTTTTGTTAGAATGATATCCTGGGGGAGAGTAGGTGGAAGGCCAGCTCTTTCACTACACCCAGCCCTTCACAGAGGCTCACAAGAGTTGGGACAGGAAGGGAAGCACAATATGCACAGTGGAAACATGTTTACAAAGACAACTGCACATGCATGAACTTCAAATGCTGCTTCCCACCTACCCACCTATACATCCAATAACCTTAACTGTATCCATAAACTGCATAGCTAGTATGCCCTTTAAAGTTTATACGGTCTGCTAGATATATCAGTGGAGTAGCTAAGTCACCACCTGTACTGAGTCGGAGGTAGTGAGGATGTTTCATAATGTTTACAGAGTTGACTCCAAGTTATTATTTCCGTTTTATTCCGTTTTATTCGGCCAGTTGTTTTACTTTCTGTTGCTTTATGTGTGTTTCCAGGCATTCAACCTCTTGGTCTGAATAAATAAAAATAAAACACGGAGCTTATTTGCGCTAATTAAATTGTGAACCGGGAGGATCGAGGCCGTACGATCGCGAGACTAGCAATCGGAACAGACGCCGGAAAGTCTGAGAACAGACGAAGGTCAAAAACCAGCATTGTCCTTCACCCAACAAGGATCGAGGTATTCATTAATGTGACGTGTACGCTAGTAACTGATTAATATAAAGTGTGTAGCTTCAATTAATTCGTAGCTTGCCCAGTACGGCTTGCAGACTTGATTATAGGCCCCTGTACGTTTTTAATCAGCCTATAGAGGGAGTTCAGCTTTCGTCGTTTTTGAATATCTAAGGCTATGACTATAATAATAATTATGATGATTTAATAAGAGCCCGGCTCTGAAGAGGGGGCGGGTACCACATGGCCCTTCAACTTTTCAGAATTAAACTGGTACTTTTTATGATTATGATTAGATACTGGAAAGACAGCACTCAGTGCTGGTTACATCCAGGAGGGGGGGGGACCCTCAAAACAAAAAGGGGGTTAATTACAACAAATCTAGTCCAAAAATACAATTATTAAACTGTTCTAGTGACTCTGTATCGATGATGTGATTAGGGAGGTTATTCCATTGCTTGATAGTTCTTGGAAAGTAACTCTGTTGGTAAGCAAGTGTTCTAGTTGGAGGAATTATATATCTGTATTGGTGATGCAATCTAGTTGGATATGAAGTAGGCTTGAAATACTCAGGGAGCTGGATAGATGGCAAAGCGTGATGTAATACTCTATATAGTAAGTTCAAACGATCAATACATCTTCTGCTCTGTAGGCTCTTCCAATGCAGTTGGTCCAACAGGTAAGTGACACTACTCATTGGATTGTAATCCGATGCTACCCATCTTGCAGCACGACGTTGTACCTTCTCTAAAGTATTAATTAAGTATAGCTGGTGAGGGTCCCAGACACAACTAGCATATTCCAGCAGAGGACGTATTGATGTTAAATAGGCTGTTATCTTAACTTCTTTGGAGCATTTACTTATATTACTCATTTTCTTCGTTAGTGTACAGAATGATTACAGCACGAGAAACCATCAGAGGAGGGTGGACGAATTATAAGCGCTACTGAAAACTATTACCGTTAATTGAATACTTCTAATACCAAGACTAAAATGAAGTGATTAAAACTGTTTAGCAACAACCACACTAATTTATCTTGTGCTTCTTGTGACAAACGGAAGAAAATGAGTACGAAGGTGTCTTATTTCCTGCTTGATTCTACACTAGCGGCGTCCGCTTTCCTTTCTTTAATTCCATGGGAGCGAGCATAGGAGGCACATAATACCTTCTTCGACGATTTTTGGGCTCGAATACAAGCTTATAAGGTGTTTCTAGAGTGCAACGCATCGATTCCACCGACAAACTTACTGCACCCATGATCCTCTATAAATTCAAGAGCGATTTACGTGCCGGGAAGAGTGGGGCAGACCGGCGAAATATACTAAACATCCAGCACACTTTCAAATGGTACTTATTTAAACTTCGCTGAAGGCTTAGTTATACTTTTAATACAAATGTATGCGTTCACGTGCGCATGTCCACCCTCCTCTGAGAAACCATATAAAACGCATGTGTAATAGGAGGGCATGTACCCCATGTAACATAATATATGCGCTTCCGTTTCACATATCATTGTTCAATTGACAGAAACATTAGTTTTAAATGGACCTATCAATGTATTGCCCCCCTGAAGGGTAATTAACGTCTTGGGACTCACATACACTATCTGAGACATCTAAATTATTATTTAGAAATCCCAAATCCCGAAACACATACAAAGTATAGGTTATTCTCTGTTTATGAGTTCAATTACGGCAGCCACTCTATACAATAATTCTAATCAACAGTGCAAAGTACGCCTGTGCCTCTTCTGAAGTTACTCCGATCCCCTCTTAGTTACTCTCTTAGGTATTTCCTGTACAAGTAAAACTTGAGCATCATGGTAAAATCGAAATCAGTATTATAAAATATTTTTGAATACAGAAATATTAACATTTAAAAAATACTTAACTATTGAAACTCTCGTAAACCATGTTGGCTTTTTGCGTGGGCGTTGACTATCCTCCAATCCCCTTGGGCATACATGGGGATATAGTGGGGAGTTGACACAGCCAAATGTCAAATGCCCCACAGTAGGGCAAACCTATAGTGCCAAATCCCCTCTGTTAGCCCCAGTTGTAACACGGGATTTGACATTGCATAGAAAGTTACAACAAGAAACCATCAGTCAGTCAGTTACTGAGTCTAGAGTTGCACCGATAATCGGATTGGTTTTCAGAAAAACCATGTATCAACTGTGTTTTTTGTATATTGGTATTGGATCAGCACCATGATGAAAAAAGCAGCAGATACAGATATATTTATGTATTTAGAAATACATGCTCATGTGCACCAAATGATGTTTACAAATGCATTGGGTTTCATTTTCCTATATTACAACGTTGTTATTACTGCTTCAGTGTACTGTCAGCTATTGTTGTAACAATACTGCCACCAAGGAGCAGCCAACCTTGGACTCTCGTACACTGAGAATCCAATTAGAAATCCATTAAATATTTAGAAATCCCAAATCCAGAACCGCATACAAAATAGGTTATTCTCGTTTCCGTCTGTTTATGAGCTCAATTACTCTATACAACGGTTCAAATCAATAGTGCAAAGTACACCTGTGTCTCCTCAATTTCCTCTGATCCCTTCAAGGTGTCTTGTTAGCAAAAACTCGAGGTAAAAACATCACAATAAAAATAAAAATTTAAATTATATTGTATTTACAAATATATTTTAAAAACAGAAATCTTTTTGAAATACTTAAATATTGGGTATACCATATTGGGTTTTTATGTGGGCACTGGCTACTCCCCGACTGCCACTATAAACAAGCTAAATTGCTCCTTTACAATCAATTTCTTTGTAAAAATTGCTACAAAATAGACATGCTGTGTTATATCGGATTGGCTACATTTATTGGCTTAAAAATATTATCCAATATCGGCTATCAGAATATCGGAAAAATCTCATATCAGTCCTACACTAACTGAGTCAGTTAGTCACTAGAAAATTCTGTTTTTTAAAATTCCATAACAACTTTTTGGAAGTGACTCGGCTCAATCTGAAGGCTTGTTTGGGCTTAGTTTTATCTAACCAATACTGCCTCCTCATCGTCATCAGGGAAAAGTGAGGTTGGTTTTTGGGTGATGTTTTTTCATACACCACGCCCAAACCTTTGTGGTCCCTACTGTACAGTGCTATCATACTGTATGATATGTAGCTAAGTATAATACTGTACAGTATAAAACACTAGTCTGCACTTAAAGCACTGAGATACTGTACTAGCAGCCTACTTGCACTTTCATTCCGAAAACTCTAATAGTAAGAGCATGTCATGCTCCCATGCATTGTACATATCCAACTAACCACAAACTGATCAACACCCATGCAGACACACAGGGCCCTATTGATAGGCTCCTGCAGCTCAGTTCATACCTGCATTTATATAATGGTGTTGTGAAACGTGTTATCACTAGCTACAGCTTTATCTCTTTCACTCCCTATCCTGCTAATGACTGCTATACTCCTCTACACCTACTCTATGTGTACGATGCATGTATATATCAAGTAAGAAATTGTGGTCACGTGAATTTGAAGGTCTTCTCTTTATGTTTAATGCACTTCACTGCAACATTTAATCAACATTTGTTTTCTGAAAAGTGAAACATTGTATCTTGGGATGTCTGCTCTAGCAGGTGTTTGAGTGTAGATGCCACACTGCATTCACCATTGGCCATTTTCACTTTCAGTATCATTGCTACAATTCCAGTGTATTTTTATTAAGCACCTACATAAATTAATTATTGTGTGCTTGTTATAGTTCAATATTGTTTGTCGCACGCAATCTCTAACCCGCTTGTTGAACAGAAAGGCTGACTCAAGTTTGATAACCCGGTTGGCCTGTATTGAAAGTAACCCGGGACAGCGTGAATGAGGTGTTAGTTTGAATACTACGAGGAATGCTTACAGCTATTAATGAGTAGATTATAGCTAGCTATTGCTATCAAAACAAGACTAAAATATTTAATATGCTTCCATTTTCTGGGGGGAGGGGACATGCCCTCAGAACCCTTATAGTAAGAGCATGTTATGTATGCTGCATACCAACTATACTCAGAAACCATGAGTGGCCCACCCGACTCAATCTGACCAGCAAAATAAAGCACTTCTAGGCCTGTCACCGTCAACCCATCTATGGTCAGGTCCTGCACTTGTCTGTCTACTGTCGATTCTGTTATTTTCTGTTTTTATTATTATTATTTTCTGCATATTTTGCAGGCTTAGCAAAATGATTTTTGTAAGGGTTTCACTTCACATGTTAGTGTACGTACTGAAAGATGAAGGTACAAACTTAAGCATGCTTTTATGTAGTCATTTACTATGGCTGTGAGCAGGCAAATAATAGTTTGAAAACTTATAATGGAGTACTGACTCAGGTGCGGTCTTGAGCCAAATATAGCACTTGGCCTTGCCTCGTGCTATATTTGTCTCTCGGCTACACTCTCGTGCCATATTTTCCATACTATGGTGCTTTAACTAGTATATAAAATCCCATTGTTACTTTAGCAAGAATGTATTCAAGCACAAGGCATACAATACACTATAGTTTCTTCAATTTTTTTCATCTGTCATTTGGGGGTAGGTATAAACAGTGGACCTGGGAACTGGAGATCCCACAAGGACCCAGGGTCTCAGAGGACCTCCAGAGACCCAACTTTTCATGGAAATTTACGTACTTTGCAATGTTTATACATATTCTGTACTTTTACTAGACACCTCTGCTAGTCACAGTGGCTAATCTCACTTGGCCAACCCACTTTCTGTTTGTTACGATTGTTCACACTGTGTTTAATTCAATTAGAAATAACAAGCACCTCTGAAAATTGCCCGCTGTAGGCTACTCGTGCTGCACAAAAACACGCTAGCCTATTTTGTCACCAGTTAAATAAGTTCATTTCACATGAAAATAACTTCAGTGAAGCAATTACTACATGCAGCTTGATAACAGACGTCATGTGGTGAAGGCAATGACCTGATGGAAACAGTTAATACTGCAGTTATTGAAGGCATGTGGCCTACAAGGCACTTATAATTTCTAGGCATTGTGCAAGGAACCGTTATGATGACAGGACAAAGAAAGAGTGATCTAGGCTATTTGATACTAGCCACTGTGACTTGTAAAGGTATCTAGTACAAAGATAGAATGTATAAACATTGTTAAGTATGTAAAATTCTCAAAAAAGGTTCCACAAAACACATGGTCCTTTGGTCCCTGGGTCCTTAAATCCATGGTCCTTCAGTCCACTGTTTATACCTATCCGTCCACCTAAAAACCGTATATGAACAACTGGAATGTGATAGATGAGTGCCTAATATATGTATCCATTAACAGCTTTTTGATGCCAGTTTCCTTATACGGTCAAAGGGAAGTGGTATAGAATCAACACAAGTGCAATGAATGGCTTCTGTACTTGACAAACTATGTGACCATATTAGCCTGCAGTACAGTATGGTATGTATGGTATATTAGATCATGGAGGTTTGTGCTTTCTTTAAAACAAAAGATTGACCAGAAATCAGTCTCATGGTGCCTTGGTAGTATTTTGGTAGGTATAGCTATGCCCAAAAGTGCAGCACTTCTACAATTATATTTAAATTATTCAGTATCATATTTAAATTATTCAGTGGATTTTCTGCTGACTGCCTGACTTACTTATGCCTTCAGACAAGCATAACTTGATAATGGCTGAGGCCATCGACGTCACTTCAGCCCAACAGGTTCCTCTTGGCATACCACAGTACGTGCGATACACGCATCATGGGCTTACCTTTCTCCTCCTTTGTGTCCCATTTGTAACCCAAGATGTCAATTCGCAGTAGTGCAGTGACTTTCCTATGTTTGTAAATAGAATCGTCCATATTTTCCATGGTAACTGGATTGATTGCAGAAGTGCTTCTTGTACTGTTTTTCATATGTAATGCTGTGTAATGGGCTGAACATAGCTAAAAGTGAAGCACTGCACTTTGAGTTGGTAATGTGGTACTCAAATAATCCATATTTTTTGTGGTGACTGAATGGATTGTAGCTGATTTTCATTTGTAGTGCTGTGTAATGGGATGAACATACATAGCTAAAAAAAAGATTAATGGCTACTTCACTTTCGAGTCAGGAATTGATAGTTGAGGCATGCGTTCAGATGAAGCATTACCTCTGGCAGTATTCTTATTTTTTGATGCAGTATGTACCAAGTTCAACAGTCATAACAATGTTACAAAAAAAGTAAACAAAAAAGTATAGGGAAACAAGGGAGGTTGCCTATGCCTACAGATATACGTACTAGTGGACATTCAACATCTAATTCAGTAATCGGTATAGACTGGAAGTAGGAATTATATGTCCACAAGTATATCTGCAGGTGTAGGCAGCCCCCTACTATTATTTCTATGATCCCTAATCAATTCCTTATACTTGTAATATTATGTAATCAGCAATGGTTGGATTATCATCAGTAATTAGGTGGTTTAGTACTGAACAGTGCTCTTAAGAGTTGTGACAACTTTGCAGAAAATTTGCCAAGTTCACTGACCATGTAAAAGGTTCAGGCAAATGTTTTGGTCACGAATAGTTTAGTTTTCTGTGAATCAAGAGAGATACCATCTAGATGGTCAAGGGAAGTCATAGATCTCTGTAATTTCATGCTTCTTTTTATTCAGCCATGCAGGTAGAATTTTGGATTTTTAGTTCAGGCATGATAATGGGTGACATGCTAGGATCAGTCATAACACTCCAGGAACTCTCATTCATGCACTTCACATGCCAAAAAGAACATTTTGTTAAAGCAACCAAATACCTATATTTGGTCACAACATCAGATAACCTGGATTTCTAGTGCCTCTGCAAGCATTACACTAGTGGTGTACAATATAATTATCAAGCCACACAATAGTGTGTCGTGCGACCCAAGAAGCCGGCGCGCCACACCGTGAGTATATTAATAGGAAGAAAGAAAACGCAATTTTCACACCTATGTAGCTCTGTGATCCCTTATCCAATTGGAACCAAATTTGCTAGAGACGTGCCGTGCCGCCCAGTTAGGGGAGTCTACATACCAAATTTGAAGAAAATCGCTCCAGCCATTTCCGAGATACGAGCGAACAAAATTTCGTTTTAATTTCTTCGTTTTTTTCTTCTTCATCTTCATTTCGCACACTTGGCAAAATTCTCCATAAAACACGAATTCGTGCTCGGATTGGGCTGAAATTTGGCACACTTAAAGGGATCATTAAGGCGAATCTCCGTACCAACTTTGGTAGGAATCCGATGAACATTCACGGAGTTATTACCGATTATTTGCGTAAAATAAGGTCGAAGGTCTGTCACGCCTACAGGGTAAACCCCTTGGAGGAATCAGTTGAAAATTGATATGTAGATGGAGCAACCATCGTAGGAGTGTCTTTTTGTGGTTTGAAAGGAATCGGGATAAAGACCATGGAGATATGACACAAAACCCAACCTGTGTCAAAATTACGCGATCGATTTATATGAATAAAAAAACTATTAGTTTTCGTGTCTACCAGGCAAACCGCTTAGAGCAACGAGCTGAAAATCAGTATGTAGCTGGAATAATCATCATAGAAAGTTCTTGCAGTAGTACAGAAGAATCGGATTACAAATCACTGAGTTATGATTCGAAAGGCAACTACGTGCAGCAAATGCGAGATCGAGATACTCTAATAGAACAGTCACCCTAATAAAGCATTCAGCTGCATGTATAATTTACAGTTATATTACATTGCAAGTTATTCTGTAGGGAATTCAGCTACAAACAAGTCACCCTGTAGACAGATAAGCTAGAAGAAGGTACCTAATAGAGAGTTCAGCTACAAAGAAGCCATCATGTAGAGAGTTCAGCTCAAATAAATCACCCTGTAGAGAATTCAGCTACAAACAAATTGCCCTGTAGAGAGATCAGCTAGAAGAAGTTACCTTGTAGAGAGTTCAGTTACAAAGAAACAATCATGCAAAGAGTTCAGCTACAAACAAATCACCCTGTAGAGAGTTCAGCTAGAAACAAGTCACCCTGTAGAGAGATCAGCTAGAAATAAGTCACCCTGTAGAGAGTTCAGCTAGAAGAAGTTACATTGTAGAGAGTTCAGCTACAAAGAAACTACCATGTACAGAGTTCAGCTGCAAACAAATTGCCCTGTAGAGAATTCAGATACAAACAAATCACCCTGTAGAAAGATCAGCTAGAAGGAGTTACCTTGTAGAAAGTTTAGCTACAAACAAATCACCCTGTAGAGGATTCAGCTACAAACAAGTCACACTGTAGAGAGTTCAGCTAGAAAAAGTTACATTGTAGAGACTTCAGCTACAAAGAAACTACCATTTACAGAGTTCAGCTGCAAACAAATTGCCCTGTAGCTACAAACAAATCACCCTGTAGAAAGATCAGCTAGAAGAAGTTACCTTTTAGAGAGTTCAGCTACAAACAAATCACCCTGTAGAGGATTCAGCTACAAACAAGTCACACTGTAGAGAGTTCAGCTAGAAGAAGTTACATTGTAGAGAGTTCAGCTACAAAGAAACTACCATGTAGAGAGTTCAGCTGCAAACAAATTGCCCTGTAGAGAATTCAGCTACAAACAAATCACCCTGTAGAAAGATCATCTAGAAGAAGTTACCTTGTAGAGAGTTCAGCTACAAACAAATCACCCGTAGAGAGTTCAGCTAGAAACAAGTTAGCCTGTAGAGAGTTCAGCTAGAAGAAGTTACATTGTAGAGAGTTCAGCTACAAAGAAACTACCATGTAGAGAGTTCAGCTGCAAACAAATTTCCCTGTAGAGAATTCAGCTACAAACAAATCACCCTGTAGAAAGAACATCTAGAAGAAGTTACCTTGTAGAGAGTTCAGCTACAAACAAATCACCCGTAGAGAGTTCAGCTAGAAACAAGTTAGCCTGTAGAGATTCAGCTAGAAGAAGTTACATTGTAGAGAGTTCAGCTACAAAGAAACTACCATGTAGAGAGTTCAGCTGCAAACAAATTGCCCTGTAGAGAATTCAGCTACAAACAAATCACCCAGTAGAGAGTTCAGCTAGAAACAAGTTACCCTGTAGAGAGTTCAGCTAGAAGAAGTTACATTGTAGAGAGTTCAGCTACAAAGAAACTACCATATAGAGAGTTCAGCTACAAACAAATTGCCCTGTAGAGACAAACAAATCACCCTGTAGAAAGATCAGCTAGAAGAAGTTACCTTGTAGAAAGTTTAGCTACAAACAAATCACCCTGTATAGGGTTCAACTACAAACAAGTCACCCTGTAGAGAGTTCAGCTAGAAGAAGGTACACTGTAGAGAGTTCAGCTACAAACAAATCAACCTGTAGAGAGTTCAGCTAGAAACAAGTTACACTGTAGAGAGATCAGCTAGAAACAAGTCACCCTGTAGAGAGTTCAGCTAGAAGAAGTTACGTTGTAGAGAGTTCAGCTACAAAGAAACTACCATGTAGAGAGTTCAGCTGCAAACAAATTGCCCTGTAGAGACTTCAGCTACAAACAAATCACCCTGTAGAAAGATCAGCTAGAAGAAGTTACCTTGTAGAGAGTTCAGCTACAAACAAATCACCCTGTAGAGACTTCAGCTAGAAACAAGTTACATTGTAGAGAGTTCAGCTACAAAGAAACTACCATGTAGAGAGTTCAGCTGCAAACAAATTGCCCTGTAGAGACAAACAAATCACCCTGTAGAAAGATCAGCTAGAAGAAGTTACCTTGTAGAGAGTTCAGCTACAAACAAATCACCCTGTAGAGAGTTCAGCTACAAGCAAGTCATCCGGTAGAGAGATCAGCTAGAAGGATCACCTTGCAGAGAGGTCAGCTACAAAGAAATCATCCTGCTTCATCTTTTCTACTTCCTGTAGTTAAGAAAAAATTACAGGTTAAATAGCCCTAAAGCCAGCCATAGGCCGGCTTTGGGGTATACAAATACAAAAAGAAGTGAAATCTAATCCAAAACAGCCAAGCTGTAAAAAAAGAGTGCGGCCCTGAGAAAGGCTATGGTGAAAAAAGATGTGAAATCCAAGGTGGCGGCCAAGAAATGGCTGTGATGGTAGGTTAATGGTAAAAATTTTAATAACAACAATTCAGGTGAATTTGGTGCCGCTTGATCTTGGCACAAAATTCACCTGAATTGTCGTTATTAAAATTTTTACCATTAACCTACCATCACAGCCATTTCTTGGCCGCCACCTTGGATTTCACATCTTTTTTCACCATAGCCTTTCTCAGGGCCGCACTCTTTTTTTACAGCTTGGCTGTTTTGGATTAGATATTAATTATCCCGATAATTATTTGGATTATCAATTAGTAATTGTTATAACATACCCATGAAACTTGTATTCTAATTTGTAACACACACAAACATAGTGGTTTATAAAAACTAAATGGGTGCGTTAGTACAGTGTTACTACTGTTTTGTGGGGTATGAGGTGTGCATGGATCAAAGGTTTGTAACACAGAATGAGGCATGAACTACTGCTTCCCATCCAGATCATAAGTATTCCAATATTCATTGTTGAGTAATATATAGTGATGTATTAATGTATTGGCAAGTTTATGGTTTGTTTGTGCTGGTAGTATGATACATATGGTTTGTTTGTGGTGGTAGTATGATACATATGGTTTCTTTGGTTCCTTTGAAGTAAAAAGTGGCCAGACTACATGTCCTATAATGGTGGTGCTTAACCATATTTCAACCACTTGCATACTGGTATATACAACTGATTTGTAACACTAGCAGCAGCCTTTGATCTGCCTACAAACCACTTATCATACTGTATGGTATGTAGTACTGTGTATTAGGGATCATGAAAGTTTTATCTTCTCCCAAAAAAATATTATTGACCAGAAACCAAATAATCGACGGACACACCTTGTGATACAGCTGCAAGTAGTCTCGTCCCCAGCCGCCCACGCGCTCGATCACGCAAAAGTCATTTGGTGACTTTGGTCCACTTTCTTAGCCCTAGTGGAATATTGCTACAAACATGTTTCTTGTGCTCATTCATGCTTACATTCAAATGAATAAACTTTTCATTCACTTAAGGGAGTGTTAGTTCATAAAAATCGCTGGAGTGACTAATGAATGCTGATTAAAACTTTATGTATGAAAACCTTCTTAACATTCGACTTAGAACAACAATCAACAGTGAAGAAGACCTTTAGACCACTACTAAGCTAGTTTTTCAGGTGTATACTTTATTAATGCGCACTTCATGAACCAAGAAGTTGGACCAATGTCACCAGACGACCCCCACGTAATCAAGCGCATGGGCAGCTGGGGACGAGACTAAGCTGCAAGGTGAGACAAGCTTGTATGGATTCAACAATAGCAACAGCTACCAGACAAGAATGATAGTGGGATACAACTGCAAAATGACAATCCAGCAGGGAACAAAACAGCAAACACAGCTGCCCATCAACTCCTCAGATATGGTCCACACCACAGGGTTCAGAAGCGATAGACAAACAATCACACAACTCAACAACAGGTAAATGCCAGTGGAGTGTACCTATAGCTTAATGGCTCTTATTACGATTTCTAAGTGTGCATCAAATGTGAATCACCTATCACTATAATGTGAATAATTCTGAATCAACACTTACGTGAAAGAAATGGGGACAAAAAGGTAAGTCCATGGTGTGTAGGCAGAAAGGTATGTCTTGAGCCTAAACAACATCAAACAGTAGTTATGCTTGGCTGACGGCATCAGCCAGTTAGTCAGTACATAAAAATGTTAAATAAAAAATTCACTGAAACTTGTTGAAAACATTTTTGAAGACATGTTTGGTTGCCATGAAGGAAAAATAAGGCTGTTTTTGGATGATTTTTTTTGCAGGAGATCCTTTGTGATCCCTACTATAGTTGGTTCATGTTCACCTGAGTTCTTATTTCTTGTTAATAACTCATGTTACATGGGCCAGCTGCCCAAACATTTAGTAGCACTGTGAAGCCATTTAAACGCGCTTTGATATGGGCAAGCACAAGTTAGTTATGAGGCTTTAAAAATATCCCATACATTTACGTAAACATGTTTACAACATGAAAACATTCTTGTTCCAATACAAAACCATTGGAAGCGAACACATGTTCACCTCTTTGATATTACTATATTTGGTGGGGGTTCAGGTAAACACAAAGTACCATCTAAATTTAAAACAAAATACACACAAGAAGTATCTTTCAGCTGTTCTCTCTAATGTTTTCTTATGAATATTCTTTAGCTGGCACCTGAGTATCAAAGATTCTGCAACTGGTTAACAATCTTGAACAGTATGCTTTGTAATATTTCAATATCTCTGAAATGTTGCCAAATTAAAAACATTCATAAAATTAATGTTTATGTAAAATACACTAAATGATTGGTGCCTTTCTTTCATTTAATTTAAGAAGTGGGTGCACCAGTCAATGTGCAAGCTATGTTATATATGTCGGTATGCTACTTGCTACCTATCTGCAGAAATTAATTTTTAGCAGTGCCACACCTGACTGCTCTATTAGAGTAACTTGATGCTACTAAGCTGGAAATTTCTAGGGACCTTTGTGAAATTAATTAAGATGGTTTCTACATTTTTTAATTCATGGAATTCTAGAAATTATCTGCAAACATTTTAACATTGTTTTGCTATGGTAATAGAATATGTAACTCCATACATTTCACAATAATAGACTATCATTACTCACTAAATTGCAAAGTTTCATCCCTCAAAAATTCTGAATATACAGGATATTGTCCCAAACGCTCAAGGAAATCATCAATAACCTATTAGACAATCAAAGGAATCCACTGAAATCAATCTTTTGTGTTGAGGCATACATCATCACAAAGCTACATACAAGGTCAGGAGTTATCAATATAGCTATGTGAGTCCATGTTTAAACACCTTGATAAATTTTCAGCATTTAAGTTACAATTAAGCACTTTAATGTGTCATTGAACTGCATTGCACCCTTATGCCTTGCTGAATTTTTAAGATTATACTTGTAGAAACTAGAATTTTCGGAGCTGAGAATACTTGCCGTGGATGCAGTAGCGTTTATGGATGTTGTCATGATTTGTCCAGTGTCAACTGTTGTATATATTTCCTGCAGTGTTTGCCACTGCTAGCAAAAGTCTAGTTCTGTAATGTAACTTCTTAAAAGTCCACTGAAATGGTAAAATACACTTTGGCTATTATCAATCCTTGCTACTAGTGGGATAGGTTGGTGCATGTGATTTAGTCACATTTTGTTTTATTTTTAGTAGATATAGCACATTTTAGTGTATTGCGGTTTGTCAATTATATTATGTCATAACGCATCAGACAGAGAAACTTTAGTATGCGTGAGGTGCCAATAAAGCAACAGAAGCGTCCATGTACAGCTAGATTTGATTTAGTTTCACGTCATATCTAGCATGCATGACAACTTAAAACATGGTAAGAACTTGTACTACAAACAGTTACAAGCCAGTAAGTAAATTTACGCTGGTGTTGTGGTGAAGAACGCTCGAGAACGCCTGTTAAAGAGCCTGTAAATTAACAGTACAGTGGCCGAAACACGTCTAAGTTTTTTTCTTAGATGTTTTGGATACATTTAATGGTTCAATGCAGCGCATGAAGGTAGTGAAACACGAGGAAAAACAATTGTGATAGTGCCACTGGCAAAACATTATCCCTATATGGTGGAGAAGCGACTCTGCATAGAACAAGCTCTGGAAAGTGTAATATAGATACCATTGTTTGTTTTATAACCCAGCTTTGTAAACAAATCGAACTGATCTTACTTCGGTGAAGCATAATGAAGTGTGAGCTTCGATAGTGCGAAGCACACAGGCTAAGCACATGTAAGCTGCTACAGGAAACTACAGAACAATTCTGCTATTATTTTCTAGCAGAACGTTCAAGTAATCTTGGAATGCTATGAAGTTGAAAAGAAGAGCTTGGTATTGCCACCCGCACATTAGATTTTCACTGTTTATCTACCTTTGCCATTGCAAAGTGTGTCATAACAGTACTTCCGGTTCTTTGTCTTGCATCACAACATGACGTAACTAGACTTTGTGGCTTAATATCTCTGTACAACAACACAATTGAATATTAAAAAGGTGTTTTTGTGCATTGCATGATACAAACAACCTATTTATTCAATAAAATAATTTTCCATTTCAGTGGACCTTTAAGCTTGTGATTCTTTTCTTGTTTGCAAAAGTTGTACATATGCCACCATTCCATCAATATCACCATCATTTTATTTTAGCAGATTCTGTGTTGTTAGAATACATACATGTTTGTGTGGTCTCAACCCAATGGTCAAAATGAAAGAAAGCTCACTGATCTGCTTTGCCCCCTGAGGGAGGCATAGCAGATCAGTAATCATCAATGAGGTGTGTGCTGTGTGGTGACTCCTTTAACTGGAGATATACAGACACCTATCTGCTATATAGCAGATCTCTAGTCATTTTAGAGAACTTCTCCAGAAGTCTCATAGATATTTCATTATCTCGCAAAAATCAAAAGATTGTAGAGTATTAAGTACTTGAATAACACACACCTTGAAAGTATAGAGCAGATCATGATTTTCATGTCACCTAATTTTCTGATGAGAAAAACTGTTTTGTTTATTTTTATATCATCTATTGTATGTACAATATCCTTATACTTTGTAGTGATCACTCTTTAGAGAAGCAATAACAAGTGATTTTCCTGAAATAGTATGCATGAGCATGAAGGCCAAAGGCCCGAGTGTGAGTACATACATTTCAGGAAAATCACTAGTGCCCATGTTACAATTAATATTCCACTTGGGTTACTCACCTGAAACTACAGGAATGCTTTGCGAGTGTATATGGGATCACTTGAATTTTGATTGTAGATAACATACATAATATAAGGACAATGACAAGGCATTGCTGAGGCTAAACGTAAGTGTATCAACACAAGCATGCAGAACATTTTGATTGTGAGCATGCAATTAAACACAGAAACAGCTCATAATGTTGTGCACTAAAGTACTTACGAATAAACCAAAGTAATGAATATCTAATCCAAAACAGCCAAGCTGTAAAAAAAGAGTGCTGCCCTCAAAAAGGCTATGATGAAAAAAGATGTGAAATCCAAGGTGGCGGTCAAGAAATGGCTGTGATGGTAGGTTAATGGTAAAAATTTTAATAGCGAAAATTCAGATGAATTGGTGCCACTTGGTCTTGGCACAAAATTCACCTGAATTTTTGTTATTAAAATTTTTACCATTAACCTACCATCACAGCCATTTCTTGGCCGCCACCTTGGATTTCACATCTTTTTTCACCATAGCCTTTTTGAGGGCCGCACTCTTTTTTTACAGCTTGGCTGTTTTGGATTAGATTTCACTTCTTTTTGTATTTGTATACCCCAACATAGGCCGGCTTTGGGACTTTTTTAACCTATCTTTTTTTCTTTACCACATGAAGAAGAAAAGATGAAGCAGATGTACTTTAAATATTTCTGATTTTATCAGTAAATGTACAAATTATAAATAGAATACATATATTTATTACAGAACTCTCCATGGTGGTTTCTTTGTAACTGAACATTCTACAAGGTTACTTCTTCTAGCTGAACACTCTACAAGGTGACTTCTTCTAGCTGAACTCTCTACAAGGTGACTTCTTCTAGCTGATCTTTCTACAGGGTGATTTGTTTGTAACTGAACTATCTACAAGGTAACATCTTCTAACTGATCTCTCTACAGGGTGATTTGTTTGTAGCTGAACTATCTACAAGATAACTTCTTCTAGCTGATCTCTCTACAGGGTGATTTGTTTGTAGCTGAATTCTGTACAGGTGATTTGTTTGCAGCTGAGCTCTTTACAGAATAGTTTCTTTGTAGCTGAGCTCTTTACAGAATAGTTTCTTTGTAGCTGAACTCTCTACAAGGTGACTTCTTCTAGCTGATCTTTCTACAGGGTGATTTGTTTGTAGCTGAACTATCTACAAGATAACTTCTTCTAGCTGATCTCTCTACAGGGTGATTTGTTTGTAGCTGAATTCTGTACAGGTGATTTGTTTGCAGCTGAGCTCTTTACAGAATAGTTTCTTTGTAGCTGAACTCTCTACAAGGTGACTTCTTCTAGCTGATCTTTCTACAGGGTGATTTGTTTGTAGCTGAACTATCTACAAGATAACTTCTTCTAGCTGATCTCTCTACAGGGTGATTTGTTTGTAGCTGAATTCTGTACAGGTGATTTGTTTGCAGCTGAGCTCTTTACAGAATAGTTTCTTTGTAGCTGAACTCTCTACAAGGTAACTTCTTCTAATTGATCTCTCTACAGGGCAATTTGTTTGTGGCTGAATTTTCTACAGGGTGATTTCTATGCAGCTGAACTCTCTACATGTTGGTTTCTTTGTAGCTGAATTCTCCACAAGGTAATTTCTTCTAGCTGATCTCTCTACAGGGTGATTTGTTTTTAGCTGAATTCTGTACAAGTGATTTGTTTGCAGCTGAGTTCTTTACAGAATGGTTTCTTTGTAGTTGAACTCTCTACAAGGTAACTTCTTCTAGCTGATATCTCTACAAGGTCACTAGTTTATAACTGAACTCTCTACATGGTAGTTTCTTTGTAACTGAACTCTCTACAAGGTGACTTCTTCTAGCTGATCTTTCTACAGGGTGATTTGTTTGTAGCTGAACTCTCTACAAGGAAACTTCTTCTAACTGATCTCTCTACAGGGTGATTTGTTTGTAGCTGAACTATCTACAAGATAACTTCTTCTAGCTGATCTCTCTACAGGATGATTTGTTTGTAGCTGAATTCTGTATAGGTGATTTGTTTGCAGCTGAGCTCTTTACAGAATGGTTTCTTTGTAGCTGAACTCTCTACAAGGTAACTTCTTCTAACTGATGTCTCTACAATGTCACTAGTTTATAGTTGAACTCTATACATGGTGGTTTCTTTGTAACTGAACTCTCTACGAGGTGACTTCTTCTAGCTGATCTCTCTACAGGGAGATTTGTTTGTAGCTGAACTATCTACAGGTGATTTGTTTGCAGCTGAACTCTCTACATGATGGTTTCTTTGTAGCTGAGCTCTCTGTAAGGTAACTTCTTCTAGCTGATCTCTCTACAGGGCGATTTGTTTGTAGCTGCACTCTCTACATGGTGGTTTCTTTGTAGCTGAACTCTACAAGGTGATTTCTTCTAGTTGAACTATCTCTTTCCATAGTTGCATGAACACCCTACAAGGTAACTTCTTCTAGCTGATCTCTCTACAGGGTGAATTGTTTGTAGCTGATCTCTATACAGGTTACTTGATCTCTTGAATTCTCTTCAGGGTGACTGCTCTATTAGGATGACTGCTCTATTAGAGTATCTCGATCTCGCACTTGCTACACCAAGTTGGATTTCGTGTTATAACTCCGTAGATTTAAGTCTGATTCTTCTACACCATTGAAGAGCCTTTCTAAGGTGATTACTCCATCTATACAGCGATTTTCACAGCATTACCCCAAGCGGTTTATCTGGTAGGCGTGGCAAGCAGTCGTTTTTTATTAGCTAATCTCGATTGCGAATTGTTACGCACTGTTGGTTTTTTCGTTATATCTTCCTGGTTTTTAGCTTAATTTCTTTCAAACCACAAAACGTTTGAGGATCAATAGTTAACCTATTCACCCACCGATTTTCAGCTTCTTCCCATACGCAGTTTACCCTGTAGGCGTGACAACATATTGGTGTTATTGTTCGTGAATAATCACTCATAACTCTTTGCCTGTTTATCATATTCCAGCCAAAGTTGGTACCCAGATGCGCCTTTGTACCCCCCTTCTGTGTGCTAAATGTCAAGGCAATCGGATATGGCGTTCACGTTTTATAGCAGTTTTTGTAAGTGTGTGAAAAGAGGAAGAAAAGTAAGAAGAAAAAAACGGTGGGGTCTATTCTACGGAACGAAACGGAACGGAACGGAACAGAATGATGGATTAAACTACGGAACGGAATGCTTTCTCAAATTGAAGCTTGCAGCTTACCATTGCTGTATAAGTTATCGGTGGCACTTCCAGCTGGCATAGATCCTGCAGCTGGTAAACAAATGTACCCCAAGAAAGATAAAACGAAGTTAAGGATCGATTGTGGGTTCTTGCTGTTTATCTTCGGATGTATCAAGTAGGGAACTTAATGCATGACTTGTTTTTGCTAATATGTGAGTTGTTTTTGCTTACTTTGACTTTAGAATGTACAATCTGGGGCTCAGCCTTTCTAATAGGCATAAATCCGGCAGTATGTAGCTACACTACGAAGGAAACAAGTATGGTGACAAGCTGAATCAACTCTGTCAGGCTAAACAGAATCTAAAGGAATTTTGTGCAGTGTGTGAGGAGCAAACATTCAGATACCTCAAGGAGGCTATATTGTGTGAACATCAATGATTCATTAACAGAATAGTGGACTACATAATGTCAGATATCTTAGCCTGAGTAGTGAGTTGAATCCAGGATGGGGTCTATTTTACAGAATTGAATGTTTTCTGAATCAAAACTTACAGCTTGTCTAGCCGCTATCATTGCTGAAGTTGCATTCATCAGTGGAACTTCCAGGAAATGGAATATAAAATATTAATAGCTGTTTCATGCAGTGCATTGTTCTATTACCTGATATATCACTTCAATTCATTTATTGCATGACCAAGGCAAGTTTTGTTACTACAATACAGTAGCTGATTGGATGTCAGTTGCTTCTGGTGATCTTGACAAGATAAATAGTTTAGAAGACCACTCAATTTCTTCAGTTTCAGAGCGTAATATCCACAGAGAAATTAACTAGAAAGTTACTGGTGACAGGAAAAGTCTAGGTGATCATGACTTTATTCAGTCTAATAAACAGAATATATGGTTGATTGAGTGAGGTATCACTTGCAGAATGTTCAGACAACCAGCGATGAGATGCATGCATGGATTCATTGAATTTTTGTTACAGTTGGAGACATTAAATGTCCAAAAGCAAACTGACTGTATAATATTAATTCACTTGCTTTATATTTTCTCAATTTTGAGCCTGTATACAAATATTAATTAAATTTTTCTCAGTCCTAGAATATGATGGGAGAGAAAATTTATCTTTGTTTACCTATACTGTACAACTTCAAAGGAAATGAAGAATAAAATTAGTAAAACCACAACAAGGTGAATTACAGATTTAAATACTAAATATGAATTAGAGCCTTTAGATAATTATTGTTCCAAAGCAAAATTGTAGATGGAAAAAACAAGGACTGGTGAGATCTTGGTTATTTAATGACAGCGGTTGGAGATTAAAAGGGTAGTAACTTCTTGTTCTTGAATATGTTGCAAAGCGGAGGTACAAATCAAAATGGGATATCAATTTCATTATGAAAAATTTGTATACTTAAATAATCTAGCATTACTGTATTCATTTGTCCTCCACTTAAGTATGCTACAACAGTGTCGGTACATTGGCAGTCTACCTTGAAATCTCAACTCTAGAGTAGATCCAACACAGAGCAGCCCACACTGTAACAAATACATGTGATCCCACTGTAATTTCATGGACCATGCAGCTGGACTGGGAATCACTTGAAAATAGATGAACAAATTTAACCTGTTTTGTTTGAAGTGAAGCATGTGAAATGTTACACTTAAGAAATCCTAGGATTCTTAGGTGGTATGTAATTAATTTGAATGTTCCATTTCCGGTCTGACTAGATACATTGAAATTACACACACATCTTGGTCCAAATCACATTTGCCTGGTGGTTATGGGCATGGTTTCACATGCATAGCTAGACTTATAATTGAGATTTGGTTGATCTTGGAGTTTTGGCATTTGGCCTGATTCAAGGCTAGCAGTCAGACACATCCTTGAATTTGTGCAACAGAAAAAATCAGTTCACTATTGAATACAGCATTAGTCCACTGCACTGGCTGTTAATAACTCCATGCATACAATTCAGTGATGTTCGCAGAATATAGCCCCTTTACGATCTGCCAAAATATTTGCTCCTCTCACACTGCACAAAATTCTTCAAGTTTTAATTCAGCTGGCTCTTTCCTGTTACCAGTGTCTTCCTGCTTGCTTTATTTGTACACTGACATATGACTTGAAAAGCCGGCTCAGACTGTTTTCTAAAGTCAAAATGAGCAAACCAGCTCACATAAAGTGCCCTTCTTAGTATATCCGTAGATGAACCAAGGATGAACATCACTGATACAGCTCATCCCACAATTAATACTTCGTTACTAATGACAACCAACAAGAACCCACAATCGATCCTTTAATTCTTTTTATCTTAAATTTAATCACCCACTGGAGGTGCCACTGATAACTCGTAAGGGCAGTTTCAGCAATGGTAAGTTGCAAGCTTCAATTTGAGAAAGCGTTCCGTTCCGTAGTTTAGTCCATCATTCCGTTCCGTTCCGTCCCGTAGAATAGTCCCCACCGAAAAAAACGAAGAAACTAAGCCAATTTTTAAAGTTGTATATCTCGGGAACGCTTGAAGCGATTTCGCTCAAATTTGGAATGTGGAGTGCTGAAGTTGGAGGGCGTGTCCACAGCAAAAATCGTCGTCTTGTTTTATCAAGGAAGCACAGAGCTACGGAGGTGCAAATATTGCGTTTTTGTTCTTCCTGTCAATATACTCATGGGTGTTGCGCGCCGGCTTCTTGGGCCGCACGACACACTACGGTGTGTCTTAATGTTTACAGTGTTAATGGGCCTAATAAATTAAGCACCATTCCCAATGCTACATGTAAGTTACATCATACCAGGTGTCTACAAAACAACAATATAAAGATGAAAAATGGGAAGAAAACTAAAGTACTTACTTTACTAGCCATGAACAAACTAAATAATTTTATGTGTACAACTCTAATAGTCAAATCAATTAAGTGCCATAACCAGTACTATAAGTGGCATCACACCAGGTGTCTATAATCAATCAAAACACTAACCTGTGAACTTTTTCAGTAAAGCAACAAACTATCTTCTTCTCAAAGTCCACAGGTTAACTCTGGCCCAGCTTTTACAGAATTATAACCCACAATTAATCCTGTGAAGTGTCACTATATCATACAGCACAATAGTACTGTATAGTAGAGACCACAAAGGAGTAGGCATGTCCTATGAAAAAACATCACCCAAAAACCAGCCTCGTTCTCACCAGACATCGATGATGCAGTATTAGTTAGGTAAAACTAAGCCCAAACAAGCCTTCAGATCAACCCGAAATGTTTCCAACAAGTTGCTAAGGAATTTTTTAAATTATTTAATGGAATTCTCTACTGACTGACTGAGTAACTGACTGATTCCTAGAGACAAGCGTAACTCAATAACGGCTGAGGCTACAGGCTTGATTTTTCACTGTTCGACATTGCTTTGGCCCAAGAAGTGCCTTTTGGCATACCGCAGTACGTACAATGCATTCTTCATGGATTTATCAGTATCCTCCTTTGTGTCCCATTCATCTTTGCTGACAGCAAAAGTGTTGATTTGACAGTAGCACGTGATGGCTTCCCTTCGTAACAGAAGTTGTCTGTATTTTTCATAGTAGCTACTTTGATTACAGAGGTGCTTTTTGAACAGTTCATGATTCGTAATGCTGTGTAACGGGTTGAACATAGCCGACAACAAAGCATGATGGATACTTCACTTTTCAGATGATAATTGATATGACTGTTAGTATAGTAGTGTCCGTAGAGTTTTACAGCGACAACGTGTTCACACTATTCTTATTGACGCACTACATACACGTGAGCAATATTACACTACAAAACCCACAATACATAGTAAATGTTACATACTAAGTCATGTCTTCAGGACATCCTCGGGGGGGGCACGTAGAGGGTCAATCCATTCTCTAATTTTGTGTTGTCCTCTCTTGGCTTCCTCACAAGTTATAATGGCTGTAGTTGTTACAGACTTCCTTGGTTCATGGCTCCTCCTTCCAGCTTTAGTAGTGATCTCCGGAATGTCAAACTGCTTAAAAGGATCAGTATCCTCCAACACAAGATGGATAGTGTTTGCTCTGGGAATCTGTTCAAGCTGAAATAGGCTTTCTGGGGAAGAGCTGGATAGTGTAGGATTGTAGCCACCTACTGGTAGATTGTAAGGGCTTGGGCTAAGAATTTCTGTCTTTGGTTGGCAATTGGGAGGATAGTAAGCTTCACTAGATCCCTCACTTAGCATGGAACTGCAATTCTGGTTATTATCATTACCATTTACAGCACTAGTGGTAATCAAGGTTGTTGGAGACCTTGATACTGGTAGCTGTTTAACGTCATTCTTCATACAAGTTGTCACAGAGTAGACATCACAGGCTATTGCAGGTGTCTCATTCTTGGAAAACACTGCTGAGTTGCAAAATGGAGTGTCAATTGGGCTGCTATCTCTAGCATTCTCTGTAGTGCAGGAAAGGATTGAAATATGAAGGCTAGTTGTAGAAATTGGTTGGGGTAGAGGAAGTGGGCCTGAGAGCAAGTACCCCAATCTGGATTGAACAGCTGTTGGTCCATCACCACGGGCTACATGGTCCTGAATGAACTGCCAATAGTAGTCCGCCCCTATGAGAACTGATATGGAAAAATTCTCATCACTAGTCACTGGATGAGCCAGTGTTAGTCCTTGTAAGTAAGAGAACTGATTGAGGTGAGTTCTGATGGAGTTTCGAACTGGTGCAGCTAGCTTGGGTACAATCAGGACAGAAATAGGGATCTGACTTCCATTCAATGTATGAATGGAGATTGTTGTGACAGCAAACCTTGTTGGTGTAGAAATTTGCTCACCAAAGGAGGACACTGTGATGAGTTCATGTCGGATTGGTTGCAGTTGTAGAGTGTCGGCCAGCTGTTGGGTAATGAATGAGCGTTGGGCCCCTTCATCGAATAGGATATGGCCCTCAACAGTTGTTGAGTTAGCTGATACATCTGCAATGGCAGTTTTGAGGAGGCAGACACTAGTGTAAAATGTAGACAATGGTGCAGGGGTCATGGTGGTAAATGAACTAGTGGCAGTAGAATTTGTAGATGTCATGGTTGAATTTGTGGAAGATAAAGTAAATTCTGTAGCAGTTGGTACAGGTTCAAGTTGTAACTGATTAGGTGGAGGTGCCTCTACATTGGTGGTGAAGGCATGACAGAGGCTAGTATGATGTTTCTTATGACACTCACGGCAACTGAACTTAGATGTACATTGAGATACTTTATGCCGTCCAGACAGTTGAAGCACAAACCAGCACTCTTCACAATGTCAAGTCTTTCTTGGGGGGATGTAACTGAAGAACATGAACTGGTTTTGTGCATACCCTTACAGAATACGCACACTGGATCTCTCTTTGGCATATCATGGGTCTGTGGTGTCTTGTAGGTGTCTGTATAGAAGGATGCTGTGGTTGGAGTAGCATAGCCTCGAATGTCGGAGTGGTTGTGTCCAGTAGGTAGACCAGCCTCAAGGATGTGTACTTCTTTTAACACTCTAGTTAATAATTCGTCGATTGTCCACTTGGTATTGTAGTGATCGCGGGCCATATTCATCTTAACACTAGGAGGTAGTTTTCTCAGAACAGAAGTGGTTAAAAGGGCTCCATATGATTGGGATGACTCACCTAATGCTGATAGTGCTCTGATGTGGCTTTGCAAAGTGTCATAAAATGTCTGTAAGCTCTCTAAATTGTTAGATGGTGGCAGCACATTCACCAATGCATCCACATGAGCCTCTACCAACTTGTGACTCTGACCAAACCTTTCCTTCAACAATTCCACTGAATGTGAGTAGTTGTTATTAGATAGTGGGAAGCCACTAATAACACGTGATGCATCTCCCTTTAGCTGGGCACGAAGGTAATTGAATTTCTGTATGCCCATGAGGCACGGGTTAGAGTCTACTGCTGCAGAGAAAGAATCCCAAAAGGTCTGCCATTGTAAGGGATTCCCATCAAAGGTTGGCAGTGGCAACTTGGGAAGCCTAGCATAGGTCTGATGCATACCTCTTGTGTGTTCATTTACATCTGATGTGTCACTACTCACTTGTGCTGCTGAAGATGTGTCGGAGTGAAGTGTCTTCTTGACTACTTCAGTCTCTGGCAAGGTAGCTGCTGTCACTTCAGGTTCTGTAGTTGTCAATTCTGCCAAAATTAAACGTGGTGCATCATTCACTGAGGATGGGGGGGTGGGAGGTCGTGTTCTTGGCGATTGACTGGCTTTCTTAATGAATTCGGTTAGGACAGCTATTTGTTGTTCTAGAGTGGTCTGGTAGGTATCTGCATCACATATCTCTAATTCAAGCTCATCTTCCTTCTGAATCATCTCTGCAATAGTGCTGTCAAGTTTGATTATCTGTTCATGTTTCACTCTGAGCTGTTCGACTGTAGTGGCTACTAATATTCTCCGCGATTCCGGCATGGATTCAACGCTCACTCTCTCCAATTCGGCGGTAAGCGCTTCATCTACTTTAGCCAATAATTTCGTTATGCTGCCCTTGAGTCCACGTCGCTTAACACGAAGTCGCTGAATCTCTTCCATTTGATTTAGTGTCAATAAACTGCTTAGTCCGGTCGGTTTCGGTCACAGCACCAATGCAATGTTAGTATAGTAGCGCAATACAATGACAACGTGTTCACACTATTCTTATTGACGCACTACACACACGTGAGCAATATTACACTACAAAACCCACAATACATAGTAAATGTTATATACTAAGTCATGTCTTCAGGACAATGACTGGGGCGCACGGTATAATTTCTTTCTTTTTATGCAGTATGCATAGATTGCAGATGTGCTTTTCGAACAGTTCTTAATTCGTAATGTTGTGTAATGGGTGGAACATAGTTGACAACAAAGCCAGCGTAATGGATATTTCATTTTTCAGATGATAATTGATATAACTGCATGGGGCACACGGAGCCATTTCTTTCTTTTGATGTGGTATACGTGGGTTCACCAGTCATAATAATTATTTACGAAAAGTTAACAAACAAGTACGTGCACAAAAAAATTGGAATTTTCAACTAGAGTAGGGACCATAGCATATCAATAAAAAGTACTGAAACAAGCTGGAGTAGTCCATGGTATTAAATCACAGTAAAACAATAAGAAGTGTTATATCCCTATTGTGCATTTCCATTATGGTATCTTGAGCACAGTAGGGATGTAACACTTCTTATATTGTTTTACTATGATTTAATTTCATCCACTACAGCTTGTTTCAGAACTTTTTATCAATGCTATGGTCCCTACTCTAGTTGAAAATTCCAAATTTTTGTTAGAGTAGAGGAGATACTACAGTTTAATCATGATTTCTAAGTGCCTGGAATGCATTAATGAGTAGTTTCTCATTAATGCATTCCTGAGCACTGATAGCAGTGCTATATGGCATTTATACACCTTCTCTTCCCTTTGAAGTGAGGTGTGAAAGTGGTATATTACAGTAAGAAAATGCTACTAGGAGAAATACCCATGCAAATTTTAAAATAAAGTTTGCCTGTACTAGTGTTTGGTTAATATGCAACCTACATTTTATTTACCTTTTCCTCTTGTTATAAGAGTCATTTAATAGTGTCCAAAACACAGGATTTAATGTATGCCTATGCATTGGTAATCCACCAGTGTTAATTCTGATAGGTACAGTGTGTCTACAAGCTTGTACGTACATACATGTCTTTTAATAAATGACAAGGTGTATATTTTGATAATGTGACAATATATTTGTATTCACATTACAGCTACTGGTGATATGGACCTCATCTGTTTAGTAGTTGTGTTGATAAGCAGTGTAACATGTTCAGGTGAGAAAAGGATAAATTTATATTAAATTTTGTGTAATTAATTTCTATTTCAAACAGTGGTAGATTTTGAGAAAGGGGGTCCATTTTGCAGCATAGCTATTTTGAACTACAACTAGCCAGCAAGCTAGAACTTTTTCAAACAGTACCGTATAGTGGGAAATTTTCAACAGATGAAACTTTTGCAAAACTGTGCAAAATATAACTTTCACATTTTTAAATTCATGAAAGTCTAGAAAGTGGTAATAGCTACATGTATGTGTATAAACTGAAACATTTCACGATTGCTATCATTACTCGCGAAATTTACGAAAGTTTTGTCCTCGAAAATATCCGGCTATACCGGTATCTGATAGCAGCCTATCTCTTTCCAGCATTGTTTTATGGTTCGTATCTTATCATTAAAGCTTTTACAGAAGGATTTTAAAGTTGTTACTAAATTGCTATTATAAAAGCTATAGGAATAAAAAATGCACATAACATTATTATTTTTAGAAGTACTCAGTAATGTAGGTGCAACCCAAAATGCTTCTGTCAATTAATAGAATTTTTACTAACCAGCTAACTGACTAACTAACTTGCTGATGCATTCAGACCAGCATAACCCAATGGATAAGGCTACAGGCTTGAGTTTACTGTTAGATGTTGCTTCATACAGCCAAACAGGTGCCCTTTGGCATATTGCAATATATACTTACAGTGGATGTATCATGGACTTAGCTCTGTCCTGATTTGTGTCCCATTTCTTTTCACCGACAGTGTAAGGTGTTGATTCATGGTAATGCAATAATAGTTAGTTTGTGTGTAATTTCCACACTGTGCCTTAGATTGGTTGTAGGCTAGTAGCTTTGTGTATTGTTCTCTTTGTGTAGGACTGTGTAACAAGTAGAACATAGCCAAAAAGATTGAAAAATGGTTACTTTACTTATTAGTACAGGAGCACACATTTCATATAAAATTGTAGTCTCATGCATCTGCCACCATTCTTTCCTTTGATGTGGTGGTATAGAATTTCACTAATGTTATAAAAGTGTAGATATTTACAAACTGTGTAATAGGGATCATAACATTAAAAAGTGTTTAAACATTACCTGAAATGCACCTATTGTATATGTCATAGGCAGTGGAGATGGGGGGCACTTTTATGGGACACTGTTTGCAAGAAAAGATCGAGATACTGTAATAGAACAGTCAGGATCTAGATACTCTAATAGAGCAGTCACAGTATTCAGAGAAGCATTGTAGCAAGCTACTTAGCTATGTATGTGTAGTTATAAATAAGGAGATAAAGTTGATGGAGAGCAGCTATTGTTAGCAGGTAATGACCTTCTTTTTTTTTTTGGTCTTTGGCTTACAGCTGATCTGTCCCCCTCAATCTTTGGCCTGCTCCAATTCCCCTGGTATATGTACAAATTTTTGAGGGATGTAATTTTTGCAGATGATAGCTTGCTGCAAAATTTTTATCCTCAAAAATTAACAATCATCAGGGTTAGCTGTATGGTTTCTAATTGGTAACCTCAGTAAAGAACAAGTGATCCTCGAAAAAAAATCCTGAAATTTGTCAATCTGCAAAAATTACACACCTCAAAAATTTATACATATACACAGTACTTTAGCCATGTAGGTTTACTGTTGATTAATTATATGGGCTAAAGTAGGAATTGAATTTGTACTTTAGGTGAAAATACCCTTCATGTTTTATTGCAATGATCCCTACAAGCTTGTAAATTCTTTCCTTATGCCTGTAAAATATTATATATTTCCGTATGTGATAAACTGATTTTTATTGTACCAAATTTAGCACAAGTTTATATCAGTCAAAAATTGGTAACTATGTGTAGGAACCCAGTAGTACTTCTTCCCTGAACACACACACTGTATTGAATGATTTATTATTAAATCAAAAGTATTGAGTTCTTATCTACGTATGATCCTAAAAAGTAGACTGTTCAGCTATATAACTCCTTCTTTGCGACTCTCTGCTCGACTGATTCCTGTGAGCCTACACAGTTGTCCATGGTATCATATGACTTCTCACAACTTCCCCTTCCTTTTAAAGATGGCCCTTCATGACTATCTTCCTGAAAATCCTGTATTACTAATCTCACTGGTTTCCTCACAGTACAGCCTGATCTTGTCACATATTGAGTTGGCTGTGAGTGTCCACTTTATAATACATTGTCAGTTGTCACTCTACTTTGAGCTTGTGATCTTGGTTTCCTAATAGTTCACCTTTCCTGACTGGCCTAACCAGGGTCTTGCGTTGCCCAATTGTTGATTACATTTAGATAGTCTCTGTCTTGACACATTCATTGACTTCCCAGCCTTATCTCCTTGGACATTTATGACAGCATTAGTTGCTGTAAGTGAAACAATCACAAATGGTCCTTGAAAATGTTTATATTTAGGTAATTGTACCTTAAACATTACCAGATCTCCAACCTTAAGATCACAGTCCTTTGTGTTCTTATCATGCATGTGATACCTTTTCTGTTGCTTGTGGGAAGCTTCTAAGTTCTTCTTGCAAGTGATCGGGCATACTTTAGTTCCATCTCTAATGTAGCACCACAATCAGTATGTCTCTACCACAGGGAACTTTTTCACAGGAAAATGAAAATTCAGTACTGTTGGAAGATTAGGTTCTGTGCCATGTACTAAATAAAAAGGTGTTTCACCTGTTGATTGATAAGCTGTACTCCTATAAGCAAGCAGGACAGCTCCAAGTATTTTGTCCCAATTTCTGCCTTTTGTGGTAACTACCTTAGGCAACATTTTGTTATTAAAACATTCTACAAAGCCATTTGCTTGTGGATGACAACCTGAAGTGGGTAACTGAGTAATTCCCATTAAGTGAGCTGTTTCCTGCAATACATCTGATAAAATTCTGGTGCCCTATCATGGATAATTCTACTGGGAACTCCATGATGCCAAGCTAAATCCACTAGACACTGAGCCACGGTTTCTGCTTTACAATCAGACAAAGCATACATCTCAGGCCATTTAGTTAAATAGTCTTGGAAAACTAAAGCATCTCTCTTTCCAGTTCCACTCAAATCAAACTCCACAAAATCCATACCTAGGCATTCAAATGGGCCTCTCACAGGAACACTTACTAAGAGTGGCTTACTCATAAAACTACAACCCTGAACAGAGAAGCACAGACTCACACTTTTTCAGTACATCAGCATTCATACCTCTCCAATAAAGTAGCATTCAATTCTCTTACTCATTTTGTTCATAGCATAATTTGCAAAACTTGCATCATGGTGTTCATCCACAATCTTTTGCTGTAAATGTGTTGGAACTACTAGTTGACGCTTATCGGGGAACTCTCCTCCCTCATAGTAAAGAATAGCATCCATCAAAATAAAACCCTTCTTAGCTTGACCTATTATGTGTCTGGCAGCTTGTACATCATCAAGTAAGGACATGATCTTTAAATAATCCATTATCTACACCAATTCTTGACCTTGCCTTTGTTCTTACCAAACAAGCTGTAACAACGACTCCCGTCCTTCAGAAATCTGTAGTGCTGTTGCCTCGTCTGTTGATAGTGGAGCTCTAGAAAGGCAATCTGCAACAACTTTACTGATCCTGGCTTATACTCTAGTTGCATCTTTGGCAGAAATCTTGCTGTCCTCGAATACCATCTTTCAAGTAATCCTTTCAGCTGGAAATACCATAAATGCACTCACCAATGACTTGTTATCTGTGTAAACAGTAAAACTATTTCCCAATAGGTAACTTCAAAGTGTAACTGCATACACGAGTGCAGTAACTTCTAATTCAGTAGGTGCATAGCAGAGTTGGGGGGTAACGCGTTACAAATGTAATGCGTTATGTAATAATATTACTTGTACAGTAACGAGTAATATAACGTGTTACATGACAAAGTAACAAGTAATATGTAACGGATATTACATCCGGAAATTGTAACGAATGTAACGCATTACTTCCTTTTAAGGTGCATTATATCCAGGCACATGATTGATGATTGCATTTTGGATCCAGACAAGACTGGATATAGCATTATAGGCATGGACAAAGAATGATAGTGTATGGGGAGTGCTCTTGAGGCCAAGATACAACAACAAAGTATGTATTTGTGGCTGAATCACACCAGAGAAACAAGTGTCTCGCTCGTGTCACTTGTAGTTGTAGACTGGTAGCTTGTATTTAGAAGGTTGGACTTACTTTATAGTTTGTAACAAACAAATGTAATATCTAATATCATTACTAGTTACAGCCCTCAGAGTAGTGAGTAATATGTAACTCGTTACTTTTTTAGTAGGTAATATGTAACTGTAGCGTGCTACATCACATAAAAGTAACAAGTAATATGTAACTAGTTACATTTTTAGAGTAACGAACCCAACTCTGGAGCATAGTTGAATTCTGCTGTATTAGTTTGTCTTCTAGCATAAGCAACTGGATATCTTCTGCCATCACACCTTCCTGTTCTAAAAAGGCACCAAACCCTTTACTACAAGCATCAGCCTACAGGAAGAAAGGTTTGCTCAAATCAGGTGGGTGTAAGAGCCACGCTGAAACTAGCATACTCTTGATTAACTGAATAGCTGACTCACACTGACTATCCCACACAAAAGATACTGTAGCCTCTGTGTTCTTGTCTTTCCTTGTCAATGCAGTAAGCGACCTTGTTACCACTGCAAGATTTGGTAAATGATGATGATAAAAATTGACTAAACCAAGAAAGCTCTTAACTTCTTTACAACAAGTAGGTGTAGGAAACTCTTTCACAGCTCTCACCTTGTTGCTATTTGGTCTCGCTCCTTGTGGTGAAGAGGTATGGCCCAAATAAGTAATCTCACTGAGCAAATGCATGAGGTTTGAGTCTTAAACCTGCTTCTTGTAAACACTGTAAAACAGTGCTCGAAATAACGTTTGACAACCGGACATTATCCGGACAATACACGGAATGTCTGGATAAGTTCCTATTTATCCAGACAAATTGTCCAGACACATTGTCCAGACACAAGAGAGCCAGTGAAGATACTGCTAGCATGCTGATAGCAATGATCGCGGAAGTGTGTAGTAGCAAAGAAAATGGTGGAGAAATTCAGTGGTGTCTGAAATGATAAAAGTCTTCAGACAATATGACGGTTGCAGAACACAGGTTTGAAACAGCATCTGGTGATCCGGAGCATGTGACCATGTAAAAAATGTAAAGTGTTTAACATGATAAGTTCTGCTTGATGCGACACTATAGGTAGGCCGGCCTTTATTAAAGAGGCACGACCAATATTCACGCTTTGACCATCAAGGATCACGTGGCAACCGATATGAACAAGCAAGCAATGGCATTGGAGGCCAAAAAAGCAGCCAGTAGCTTGATGGAATGTGCACCAATTGTAAGGGCAATGGCTCAAGCCAACCTTAGCGAGGCTGCCAGGTTGAAGATTAAAAGAAAAATGGATATTGCTTACAAAATTGCTAAACTATTAAAGATGGGAGTTATTTGTGAGTTTGAATTAGCTGTGACTGTTTATGACCATATCACTTACTGTAATTATCAATGTGATAAATACATTCACTAATTGTAACATTTTATTGTGATATTATTAGTAAGATACAAATTGTCATTGTACAATAACACAAACTGATCAATTCTTGTTTCCTGTCAAAAATAAAATTAATCATATATCTGTATATGGTAAAATGTTTGTAATTGATTCACAGATTAAACTTATCCCGCTTTCAGATGTGATCTCAGACGTTGTAATTTTTTAAATTTTCCTGGGGGCATGCCAGACCCCCCTAGAATTAGCATGATTTGCATTCTGAAGTACATTTTGAATATGATTGGACAACCACAATTAATGACAGGTCATTGGTGACTTTGTCCAGACATTTTGACATCTGATTATTTTGATACTATTTCAAGCACTGCTGTAAAACTTTCCTAACATGAATTAGATGCTCTTCAAATGACTGGGATACTATTAGAATATCGTCAAGATAATTTCCAATCACGACCACTAACAATTTATTCATTAACCTTTGAAATGTAGTGGGTGCATTTGTCAACCCAAATGGCATCCTTCTGTATTGAAATAGTCCCAAGTGACATGTAATATCTGTCTTATCTCTAGACCCAAACGCCATCCTAATTTTGGTGATTCCCTTTTATTAGGTCTGACATGGCAAAGATTTTCCCATTGCAATGACCAACAGTGTCAATCGGATCTTCAATTCTTGGGATTGGTTATTGGTCAGGAATAGTTTTCTTATTGATTCCCTATAGTACGCACATACATGTAGACATCCATCTTGTTCCCTTACTGAAACTAGCAAAAGAAACTCCCTGAGGGTTCTATACAACCAATATCCATTACATGTTGTAACTCACTCTCAATTTCATTATGTGTAGAGCATATGTTAGCCTTCTTGGTGAAGACTTCAATGGGGTAGTATCACTCATGTCATTGGAGTGTTCTACCAAGTCAGTTTCTCCAAGTTCCTGGTCTGCTAAAGTAAACACATCATTCTTGTGCTTCATCAAGCCAATCACAGCTGCCCTCTGTTCAGGTATACAATCCTTGCCAATATCCAATTGTGCTTCAAGAAGTTCTCACAATCACTGTTGTCTTGTATTGCATTCACCACAACCACAGCTGCAGGGGATTTCTCTTGCCAAATTTTGTCATCATCAACTAACTATAGTAACAGTATCAACACTTCCAACAATAGTACATTATTTTAGGAAAATCTAATGGCTCTGCCCCCAATTAGTGACCAGAATTTTCACCAGTCCAATAACCTTCTAAATAGTCACACTGCTCTCTGGCATGACTCATCAGGTGTCACTACTCCTACTTGACTAGTTGCGTCTGAATCATTGGTGTCACTCAGCTCCACTTGAGCTATTCTAGTCTGCTGTGGCCCTATAATCTCAGGATATGAGATCAGTAATAAAACTCTCCTTACTACTGCTGATTCTATGTTCTTGCTGGAAATCACTGGTTGTCCCTTGTTAGCAATTCTATAACCCAACTCTTCCATGGCATTAGTACATGTACCAAGGATCAAATCACAATTCTGTAACTCGCCTTTCCAAATTGGCTTGGCTGATTGGCTTGGTTACTTGGTTACAGCAATGGTTACTTGTAATGGCGTAACACCCTTAGCATCTAATGATTCACCACCAGCTGCATCTAACTTTAGGTGTCTCTGTCTAACTTGTGTCCCACTGTCTAAAAGGGCTCTTGTGTTAGTTCCATTAACCACAATATCCACTTTGTAGTTGAGCCCTTTTTTCTCTACTTGCAATTGATACTACCTGTGTATCAAAATCTGCTACTATTGTACATAGCCATAGTTCATCAATCTGCTGAACTCAGTTTCTTCCTTAGCTTCTGGACAGTCAACACCAAAAGGAGAATTTGAATGTAGACTCTGTACAGTTCTCAGCCACGTGCTGCCCTGTTCTTTGATACCTAGCTATAGCACTTGACACCCTTCGTGGACATTTCAGACTGGTTCTTAGGCTTTGTTGGAACACTGGAATTACTCTTATCTTGAGAGGCCTTGTTAAACTAACTAGAGATGGTTTCACTCTGTCTTTCTTTCTTTGAAACTTTCTCACCCATACCACTCCTTCTAGCTATCTCCTGAATAACCATTTCTGCGAGCAACAGTCTCTGTAGTAGATCTTGTACAGAATCATTGGGAATCTTTCCCAATTCTTTCTGGAGTTCCAGTGGAACCTTATTCCCCAAAATAGATTCCAGGGTCTCATCAGTTAACTTATGAGGTACCATGCACTGGTAATTGTGCATTTCATCCAGCAGACCTTAGACAGATCCAAATTGACTATACTGAAGTTCTTGGTACCTCTGATAAGCTGTGTGTGGGTCAAGATGAACACCGTACTGTCCACGATAGATCTCCACTGTCTTTGACCAGGAAGCCTTGTTTTGTTAGTATATGTATGCATGTATTGGTCTTTTCTGATATGTAACCAGTACCACAATGGTGTCTTGTGTGCAAAAAGATTCTAATAATCCAGGTTGCTAGGTGGTGTTCACTGGTCATATTCACTTGCCCCCTTCCTTAACGGTATGTTGCCAAGTTGCTATGGCAGCACCAGTTAGAAACCATGAAAACCACCAAGCACATTGTTGGTTACTCCACCCACAATCATCGGTTGCTTAATAGCCAAACCTCAAAGTCATCATTACCTGATTTGCCACTAAATTTGTCAACTCTGCTAGTAAGAGAACAGAATCCAGGAGGATGACATTGCACGTCCTGCTCTGTCTACCAGGTAATTAAGCACTCTGTTGAGATGAACTGCTATCACTAGCATCTGCAAAGTAGAGCCACTACCATCACTATGGTGGGTATCTGTAGTCTGCAACAATGGTACTACACTTGTACCTCAGTCTGTTGTTCTGACCTTGACCCTGTAACCTCAGCAGGTGTCTTAACCTTTCCATGCAGTGACATTAATTGCTTAGTTAAATCTCACCCTCCACACTTTTTTATAAGTGCTCTCTTCTCTTCACGTAGCTTGTGCACTACTGCATTGAGCTCATCACCATGTAGCATGCTGGCCAGCTGCTCTTTGTGTCTCGCTTCTTGTAGACGCGAACGTTTGAGCTCTGAAACATGCAATCAACTTACTATCATGCCTTTCTTTCGACAAGGTGAATACACATACAATACAGCCTTAGAACAACACCCGACCAGTGCCTCATACAATTTATCACTCAGCTTATCATTATGCTTTAAACAACCTACATGTTCCCATTTGTCACAAAGGTCACATACCATGGCCTTGTCTTTGTCCGTAACTTCCTTCTTGCAGGTTACACAGACAACCATAGATGTCAGGCGCTGTTTCAAACATATGCGAAGGGGCTGAGACATTTGCATGGCATGAGTCTCTCTACTGTAGCTATACACGTACAGCTGTACACAGTTATATTTCTCGTACTTACTTGAATATTCTGAAGGTTCAAGAAGCATCAGGCATCCATTGTACTATGTAAAATCTGGATTCAGTAACTTCGGATATAGCCGGCGTCGTTATCAAGCCATCATATCCTTGAACCAACTGATCTCAGATAGCTACCTCACTTATCAAGGTGCTGCTGGGTGGTATAAACCCTGTACACCTAGGCCTGTTGAGCTCAGCGAGTTTAAAGGTGACTGTCACATTGTGATTGTGGTTTTATTTGGTGATCACGTGAATGGTGGCTCCCAAATACATATACTGATTCATGAGTGTTTGACATCACTGTAGAGGATAATGTGTTGTCACGTACATACTTACAAAGATTATTTGAGTACTAGTTAATTGTGGTACATGTATCTTACATTTCACTACATGGTTTTCCACTGTATATTCCATGACAATATTGCGTCTTTCCATGAGACCTTTTGCTCTAATGAGATCACAGACGTGCTTCCACAAAACCCTTCCACTAGAAGTGAGGTGAGTACACAGACATGAACCACATACAAACGTGGCATGGAATTATGCAGATATAATGAAGTTATAGTTGAGCTGTTCCTTTTTCAACAATATAAAACAAAAGCATTGAGTTCTTATCTACGATCCTAAAAAGTAGACTGTTCAGTTATATAACTTCTGGTGTAGTCAAGCTACAACTTCTTTGCGATTCTCTGCTTGACTGATACCTGGGATTCTCACGTGAGCCTTTATAGTTGTCCGTGGTATCATGTGACTTCTCCCAATGGCTCATTCCAAGGCTCCTGGTCCCATGAAATGCTTGAATCCCTTAGACAGCTAGGGGCTGAACCCCCCCTTATGGGGGCTTAGTCCCTCCTCAGATCTCACCAAAATAATATCCTTGGAGTGGGGCTAAACCTGTGAAAAAGATTAACATAGTCTACTCTAATAGAACTCTCAAATACTATAATAGAGCAGTCAAAGCGCTTCAAAAAACATGTTCATAAAGGTAACCTAAAAACAATATAGATGGCTACAGCAGGAATTGGACCACTTACTGTACCTCTTACTGTGAGAGCTGGTATCTTACCACTGTACCAGGCATCTAAATGCTGGTTATAAATACTGTATTAACCGTGTAGTCAACAGCTTTTATTCTATAAACAAGAGCTTATTATTCACTGCAAATAGCCTGTTACTTTGACTAAAAGTTGGTGTTTTAGTTGAAATGCTTCAAAATTGTACTTGTAATTAATTTTGAGATATTATGAAAGCTAATTTAATATGGCTCCAGCTTCTGGAGGAAGCATACCTTCTGCTGCCAGAGATTCTATACTCTGGTCAGCCCCTTTACATCATCTACTTCTTCCACCTCTTCTTTTGACCCACCCCCATCCCTGGATCCATAAAATCACTATAAAAGCATGGGAGGACATTAGGGTAGGTTCATAAACAGTATGATTTAATCCGTAAAATCATCCTGTTAATCATGCTATCAATCATGTAGCACAATTTAGTAACAAGAGCCCCATAAGTACTGCAAAGGTTTGGTCTTTGTTGTGCATGTGTGTGGGCTGAAATATCAGCCTTACACTTCTTTCATGATAACTAGCGATATATTGTTTAAGTATACATCAACCTCAAGTATGTGCTCATAATAACCCTGATGACTCAAAATGCTTTTAACTTAAATTTAACTGAATGACTATCTAATGGATACCCTCAGTCAAAGTATAACTTGATTATGGTTGACTTTACAGGCTTAACTTTTTCACTGTTTAAGACATTAGGCATGCGAAGTACCTCTTTACTCACAGCTACAATATATACATCTTGGACTTACATACCTTTGTCATCAATTGTGTCCAATTTGTTTCTCCGCTAGTGCATGGGTGTTGATTCATGAGTAGCACATCTTGTGCTGGCCAACTGAAATTGTTTTTAGTTTTCACATTGGGTTGATTGATTGCAGAGGCACTTCTTATACTCTTCTTCAATTGTAACTCTGTGTAATGGAAGGAACACTACTGTAAACATATGAAATAGCCACATTGTTTTTCAGCATTTGATAGTCTGGGCACACGTTCAGTGGATGATTAAATTTATAGTACGTATGTCTGGTGCCATTCCTTCCTTTAATGTGGTATGAGTGGACACAAAAGTTAAGTGTATCAACTAACAAGAATTATTGAGAAGCATTATTACTGAAGTATAAATGTCCACTAATATAGCTGCAGGTATCATACAGTACGATATAGGTAGGGACGATGAAGATGTGGGCATGGTCTACAAAAATAAATCAAGCCAAAATCATCTTTGCAAACCCTTCACCGCCACTTGATAGTAATGGTCAGGTATAACCAAGCCCAAGCATGCCTTCAGAAGGACCAGAAGCATTTTCGATTAGGCGCTACGAAATTTAAAAAAAAAAATTTCGCGAATTTTCTACTGCCTCACTGCCTGATGCGTTCAGTCAAGCATAGCAGAAAATTGGCTACAGCTACAGCCTTACTTCTTTGGCGGAAATGCTTTGAATTTCATAGAGATGAAACTTTTAGTATTTTAAATATCCTACAATGTATGCGCTATTGCTTACTGATTTTCCTTTGATCCTTCTTTATCGTGGCCATTTCTCATCGGTAGGGCTTCCATATCAATAGGGCTTCCATAATCATTGTGAATACACGTGTTATCGCACCAAACTTTTAGAATACGTTTGTGATTTGACGTTTGGTTTATACAGGACCTATCGTACGTCGTCGACAAAATACACGCGTAAGACATCTTGTTTAGTACTAGTGTGTTTGTTGTTTAGCGGCTAGGTTTAACTGCTTGCGTTTCTAAACGCATTTCTTTGCAACTAACACATTCTTCGCTATTACAGTATTAACACTTCTTTATGTATCCTTGCATGTGCTTACTATTGTCTACACAGTCAGCAAAACCATATACATACATGATTGGAATAGTCAAATAACTATCTAAAGCTGTTAACACTATTAAGTGTACAAATGCATACACAAAACTTCTAATTAAATACATGAATAATAATGTATTAAATGCATAATCTCATAGAAACCCTGCATATTATGTTTTGTCACAATTCCCTGTCAGTTGTCAGTCGCTCCAGTAGCATGGTCCTTATGTGCAGCAATTACTTATTGTGTTCCACAATATTCCCACTACAATGATCAATGTGTACTGTCAGTGTTGGGAGTAACGCATTACTTATGTGACACGTTACGTAATATTATTACTTTTATGGTATCTAAGTAATATAATGAAATACGCTATAAAAACAGGTAATATAACTCAAGTTATTATACATGTACTTACAAATGTAACACATTACCTAAGTAATGTAGTTACTGAAACAAATCTAATATTATGTAATATTATTACTACAAGTAACGAAGTTACTAATCTCGTTAGTAATCCACTGAGTAATGCTAAGCCACAATGAAGTAGTGAAGCCTACTGAATGAAGCTTATTCACCAGCTTCTTACTTATAACCAAGATTTGCATATTGTCCAACAATGCAATCATGTCACGTGATAAGGTGATAGTTTCACACGTGACAGCTTAAAGCTGTGGACACAAAGTAATATAAATGTAATATTATTATAGTTACTTTATTTTATGGGTAATATGTAACTGTAACTAAATAGTTCAGTTGCAAGTAATATGTAACTAGTTACTTTTAAAAAGTAACTTGCCCAACACTGTGTACTGTATAGCTAACCTATGACAGGTACAAAGACAGCATAGCTTATTTGGTAACATCATTGTTAACAAAGTTATAGCTAACGAATGTGTAAAAGGTAGAGTAGGGCTTATCATACAGTATGATAGTAACTGTATAGTAGGGACCACAAAAGAGTAGGCGTGGCCCACAAAATAATATCTATTGAAATGAAAATGACACAGAAATCTTAGACCTGCTTCAAATGTTATTCTGGTACTACTAATTATACCCTTTACTCATGTGTTAGTAGTATGACATTTTCTTGTAAATTGTCATTGTTATGGTTTTCATTCAATAGTTGGACAGACTTGTATAGATGATGTTAATGATGTTCAGCAAACCAGTAATAATTTCATTAGTCCTGATAGAACAGCAATTGTTCCCCCTCTCAAGTTCACTTGTAACGGTAGGATAACCAACATCAGCGTTAGTATATTACGTGATAACACTGGAACTAATTTTCCTTATATACAAGTATGGAGACAGTCACCAACTACACAACTGTATAGTTTAGTTGATAAAGTTCAGATACAATCAGATCACTTCGATACTCAATTAGCCAACCCAGTAGCTATCATTCCACTTACTGGTAATAACAGAATACAATTTCTATTTGGAGATGTTATAGGATTTTATAATCCATCTGATTCTGGTTATGTAATTAGAGATAAAATGACATCTGGATACATGTTCTATGTATTCCTCGGATCTGATGCTTCATTGTTTAATCTTAGCAGTACCAACCTCATTCCTGTTGGACGACAACCATTGATCCAGTTTACACTTGGTAAGTATGATGACAGTCACTGTTGATGAGTATTATATGTAACTTCAATGTCATAATAATATATTATGTTAGTTATTCATCTACATATGTGTATGTGCACAATACCATAATTAAAAGTACTCAATCATCTACTGTATATTTAAATGTTTTACTTGTTTAGATATTCAATGTAATAACCTCACAACACCATTCAATGGAGAGATAACATGTAGCTCTGGTAGTGTTAGAGTGGGTTATGAGGGAAAAAGTTGTAATTTCACATGTAACACTGGTTATGAGCTAACTGGTAGTGACACTAGGACCTGTCAGAGTAATGGGAACTGGAGTGGTAATCATGTTGTGTGTAGAAGAGGTATGTTAACACATTTGTATTAGCCCTTAAGCTATGGCATGAGTAATACTTTCAAGGTTCTCAGTGTGTGAGGTAGGGCTGTACAGATTCTAGTGTCGGTATCAGGCCAATACTGCTGTTTTCATGAAGTATCTGAATCAGCCACTATAATCAACCACTATAATTATTGTTGCAGATACTCACATGCGAGAATAAAATAACGTTTGTTTGTACTTGTTTATTTTACTAGCACAATGGACGCCTGGTATAACACTAATAACTACCAGCAAAATTACTGATCTATGCTGAACTTAACCTGTGAAAGTGCTTTGCTGAGAAAAAGATCAATATATTCTAATAGAACAGTCATTAACTCTAATAGAGCAATCAGGTAGAAGTGACTGTTTTATTAGAATAATTATTTGTGTTTTGTAAGATATTATCTAATCCAAAACAGCCAAGCTGTAAAAAAAGTGTGCGGCCCACAGAAAGGCTATGGTGAAAAAAGATGTGAAATCCAAGGTGGCGGCCAAGAAATGGCTGTGATAGTAGGTTAATGGTAAAAATTTTAATAACGACAATTCAGGTGAATTTTTTGTGCCGCTTCACAAAATTTACCTAAATTGTCATTATTAAAATTTTTACCATTAACCTACCATCACAGCCATTTCTTGGCCGCCACCTTGGATTTCACATCTTTTTTCACCATAGCCTTTCTGAGGCCGCACACTTTTTTTACAGCTTGGCTGTTTTGGATTAGATTTCATTTCTTTTTGTATTTGTATACCCCAAAGCCGGCCTATGGCCAGCTTTGGGACTTTTTTAACCTATGTTTTTTTCTTTACTACAGGAAGAAGAAAAGATGAAGTAGATGTACTTTAAATATTTTATCAGTAAATGTACAAATTATATATACTGTATAATACATATGTGACCGGATTTGCGAAAAGGGGTCTTCCACACACATCCAATTTGCCAACTTTGACAATTGATAACTTCAGATTGGAAAGAGCTATTGCCTTGAATTTTGGACAGTGGTGAGCACCACTATAGCTGAATACGTGGTGAAATGTTCAGGTTAATATGTTACTTGAACACTGAGTTATGATCTCCAACGGTTACGGAATTGGATGTGTGTGGAAGACCCCTTTTCGCAAATCCGGTCACATAATATTATATTGATTACAGAAATCTCCATGGTGGTTTCTTTGTAACTGAACACTCTACAAGGTGACTTCTTCTAATTGCTCTCTCTACAGGGTTAATTGTTTGTAGCTGAACGATCTACAAGGTAACTTCTTCTAGCTGATCTCTCTACAGGGTGATGTGTTTGTAGCTGAATTCTGTATAGGTGATTTGTTTGCAGCTGAGCTCTTTACAGAATGGTTTCTTTGTAGCTGAACTCTCTAAAAGGTAACTTCTTCTAACTAATCTTTCTACAGGGCAATTTGTTTCTGGCAGAATTTTCTACAGGGTGATTTCTTTGCAGCTGAACTCTCTACATGGTGGTTTCTTTGTAGCTGAACTCTCTACAAGGTAATTTCTTCTAGCTGATCTCTCTACAGGGAGATTTGTTTGTAGCTGAACTATCTGCAAGGTAACTTCTTATAGCTGATCTCTCTACAGGGTGATTTGTTCGTAGTTGAATTCTGTACAGGTGATTTGTTTGCAGCTGAGCTCTTTACAAAATGGTTTCTTTGTAGCTGAACTTTCTCCAAGGTAACTTCTTCTAACTGATCTTTCTACAGGGTGATTTGTTTGTAGCTGAACTATCTACAAGGTAATTTCTTCTAGCTGATCTCTCTACAGGGTGATTTGTTTGTAGCTGAATTCTGTACAAGTGATTTGTTTGCAGCTGAACTCTTTACAGAATGGTTTCTTTGTAGCTGAACTCTCTACAGGGTGATTTGTTTGTAGCTGAAATCCCTACAAGGTAACTTCTTCTAGCTGATCTTTCTACAGGGCGATTTGTTTGTAGCTGAGTTCTCTACAGGGTGTTTGTTTGCAGCTGAATTCTCTACATGGTGGTTTCTTTATAGCTGAACTCTCTACAAGGTGACTTATTCTAGCTGATCTCTCTACAGGGTGATTTGTTTGTAGCTGAACTCTCTACAGGTGATTTGTTTGTAGCTGAACTCTCTACAAGGCGATACTTCTAGGTGATCTCTCTACAGGATTCCTTGTTTCTAACTGAACTCTCAACAGGGTGATCTGCTCATAGGTGAACTTTCTACTGGGTGATTTGTTTGCAGCTGAACTCTCTAAATGGTGGTTTCTTTGTAGCTGAACTCTCACGTGACTTCTTCTAGCTGAACTCTCTACAGGGTGACTTGTTTCTAGCTGATCTCTCTACAGGGTGACTTGTTTCTAGCTGAACTCTCTACAGGTGATTTGTTTGTAGCTGAACTCTCTACATGGTGATTTTGTTGTAGCTGAACTCTCTACAAGGTAACTTCTTCTAGCTGATCTTTTTACACTGCATATTTGTTTGTAGCTGAGTTCTCTACAGAGTGATTTGTTTGCGGCTGAACTCTCTACATGGGAGTTTCATTGTAGCTGAACTCTCTAAAATGTGACTTCTTCTAGCTGAACTCTCTACAGGGTGACTTGTTTCTAGCTGAACTCTCTATAGGTGATTTGTTTGCAGCTGAACTCTCTACATGGTGGTTTCTTTGTAGCTGAACTCTCTACAAGGTAACTTCTTCTAGCCAATCTTTCTACAAGGTGATTGAGTTTTTTGCAGCTGAACTCTTTACATGGTGGTTGCTTTGTAGCTGAACTCTCTAAAAGGTGACTTCTACTAGCTGAACTCTCTACAGGATGATTTGTTTGCAGCTGAACTCTCTACGTGGTAGTTTCTTTGTAGCTGAACTCTCTACAATGTGACATCTTCTAGCTGAACTCTCTACAGGGTGACTTGTTTTTAGCTGATCCCTCTACAGGGTGACTTGTTTCTAGCTGAACTCTCTACAGGTGATTTGTTTGCAGCTGAACTCTCTACATGGTGGTTTCTTTGTAGCTGAACTCTCTACAAGGTAACTTCTTCTAGCTGATCTTTCTACAGGGTGATTTGTTTGTAGCTGAATTCTCTACAGGGTGATTTATTTGCAGCTTAACTCTCTACAAGGTGACTTCTTCTAGCTGAACTCTCAACAGAGTGATTGATTTTTTTTGCAGCTGAACTCTCTACATAGTGGTTTCTTTGTAACTGAACTCTTTACAGGGTGATTTGTTTGTAGCTGAACTCTCTACATGGTGATTTGTTTGTAGCTGAACTCTCTACAGGGTGATCTGTTCATAGCTGAACTCCCTATAAGGTAACTTCTTCTAGCTAATCTTTCTACAGGGTGATTTGTTTGTAGCTGAGTTCTCTACAGGGTGATTTGTTTGCAGCTGAACTCTACATGGTAGTTTCTTTGTAGCTCTACAATGTGACTTCTTCTAGCTGAACTCTCTACAAGGTGACTTGTTTCTAGCTGATCTCTCTACAGGGTGACTTGTTTCTAGCTGAACTCTCTACAGGTGATTTGTTTGCAGCTGAACTCTCTACATGGTTTATTTCTTTGTAACTGAACTCCCTGCAAGGTGACTTCTTCTAGCTGATCTCTCTACAGAGAGATTTGTTTGTAGCTTAACTCTCTACAGGTGATTTGTTTGCAGCTGAACTCTCTACACGATGGTTTCTTTGTAGCTGAACTCTCTACAAGGTAATTTCTTCTAGCTGATCTCTCTACAGGCCGATTTGTTTGTAGCTGAACTCTCTACATGATGGTTTCTTTGTAGCTGAACTCTCTACAAAGTGATTTCTTCTATAGCTGATCTTTCTACAGTGTGATTTGTTTGTAGTTGAACTCTCTACATGATAGTTTCTTCGTAGCTGAACTCTCTACAAGGTGATTTCTCCTATAGCTGATCTTTCTACAGGGTGATTTGTTTGTACCTGAACTATCTACATGATGGTTTCTTTGTAGCTGAACTCTCTACAAGGTAACTTCTTCTAGCTGATCTCTCTACAGGACAATTTGTTTGTACCTGAACTATCTACATGATGGTTTCTTTGAAGCTGAACTCTCTACAAGGTGATTTCTTCTAGCTGATCTTTCTACAGGGTGATTTGTTTGTAGCAGAACTCTCTACAAGGAAACTTCTTCTAGCTGATCTCTCTACAGGGAGATTTGTTTGTAGCTGAACTCTCTATACATGATTTGTTTGCGGCTGAATTCTCTACATGATGGTTTCTTTGTAGCTGAACTCTCTACAAGGTAACTTCTTCTAGCTGATCGCTTTACAGGGTGAATTGTTTGTAGCTGAACGATCTACAAGGTAACTTCTTCTAACTGATCTCTCTACAGGATGATTTGTCTGTAGCTGAACTCTCTACAAGGAAACCTCTTTTAACTGAGCTCTGTACAGGGTGAATTGTTTGTAGCAGAACTATCTACAAGGTAACTTCTTCTAGCTGATCTCTCTACAGGATGATTTGTTTGTAGCTGAACTATCTACAAGGTAACTTCTTCTAGTTGATCTCTCTACAGGGTGATTTGTTTGTAGCTGAATTCTGTATAGGTGATTTGTTTGCAGCTGAGCTCTTTACAGAATGGTTTCTTTGTAGCTGAACTCTCTACAAGGTAACTTCTTCTAGCTGATGTATCTACAGGGTCACTAGTTTGTAGCTGAATTCTCTACATGGTGGTTTCTTTGTAACTGAACTATCTATAAGGTGACATCTTCTAGCTGATCTTTCAACAGGGTGATTTGTTTGTAACTGAACCCTCTACAAGAAAACTTCTTCTAACTGATGTCTGAACAGGGTGAATTGTTTGTAGCTGAACTCTCTACAGGGTGATTTGTTTGTAGCTGATCTCTATACAGGTTACTTATTTCTAACTGATCTCTTGAATTCTGTTCAGGGTGACTGCTCTATTAGGATGACTGCTCTATTAGAGTATCTCGATCTCGCACTTGCTACACCAAGTTGGATTTCGTGTTATAACTCCATGGCTTTAAGTCTGATTCTTCTACACCATTGAAGAGCCTTTCTAAGATAATAACTCCATCTGTACAGCGATTTTCAAAGCATTACCCCAAGTGGTTTATCTGGTAGGCGTGGCAAGAATAATAATAATAAAAAAATTAGCTAATCTCGATTGCGTAATTGTTACACACTGTTGATTTTTTCGCTGTATCTTCCTGGTTTTTAGCTCGATTTCTTTCAAACCACAAAAGGTTTGAGGTTCAATAGTTAACCTATTCACCCACCGATTTTCAGCTTCTTCACATACGCGGTTTACCCTGTAGGCGTGACAAAATATTTGTGTTATTTTTCGTGCATAATCGCTCATAACTCTTTGCCTGTTTATGGTATTCCAGCCAAAGTTGGTACAGAGATGCGCCTTTATACCGCCGTCTGTGTGCCAAATGTCAAGGCAATCGGATAACGCGTTCGCGTTTTATAGCAGTTTTTGTAAGTGTGCGAAAAGAGGAAGAAAAATAAGAAGAAAAAAAAAACAAAGAAACTAAGCCAATTTTTGAAGTCGCATATCTCAGGAATGCCTGAAGCGATTTCGCTCAAATTTGGAATGTGGAGTACTGAAGTTGGAGGGAATGTACACAGCAAAATTTGTCTTGTTTCATCAAGGCAGCACAGAGCTACGGAGGTGCGAAAATTGCGTTTTCTTTCTTCCTGTCAATATACTCACGGGGTTGCGCGCCGGCTTCTTGGGCCGCACGACACACTACCGTGTGTCTTGATCTACATTTCTCCAGTTAAAGTACAGAAGAATACTAGAGTATCCATTAAACTGGTTTGCATTTTCAGTGATATTTGTCAATCTTGATTAGCTACTTCATCATAAACTTGAACCTTTAATAAAATCTTGTACAAGAATACCATGAAATACACTATATATGGTGTATATAACTAATAAATGTGTGTACTATGAATTAGCTACTTTAAGGTAGTTGGTATTGGTACTTGTACTTGCAGATACTTCCCAGCTGAGTACTGGGTATTTGAAGTATCGGTAAAAAGTGGAATTGGTACAGCCCTAGTGTGAGGCCTCCTATGAGTAATTGAGGATGTCATTCGGCTGTAGTCACATAATCCTTCTGCATCTAAAACCATCATAGAACTATCATACTGATAGTCTTACTCATCAAACCTACCTGCCCACCTGCCTGTCTGCTCATCCGCTCATCTACCTGGCTGACTGTAGTTGCAAGGCAAGAAGCCAAACAAAGCAGCACACAGCCACCATTTTATGCCACAACAACAAACTCACTGGTGACATGTGCCTTTTGTGGTTCCGACGAATGTCTGCCTTGTGTGCAGCAGCTAAGATGCGCTTATGACTTTCTGGTAGCAATCTGAGAGGAATCCCGCAGCTTACCACTAAATCCATAACTAGCTAACTTCTGAAGGAGCCTTTGATGTGGCACTGAGTCAAATACCTTACCGAAATCAAGGTAGGCGACATCAACTCCATAGCCCTGGTCAACCGCAATAGTCCAATCCTTGAGAATTGTCAAAAGATTGGTAAAACAAGATTTCTTTTTAATGAAACCATGTTGGCAATTAGCAATAACTTCATTTTCATCCAAAAACTTCATCATTTTAGACCTAACCAAAGTTTCCAGATCCTTTATTACCTGAGATGTCAAACTAATAGGTCTGTAGTTTTCAGGACTGACTTTGGAGCCCTTTTTAAAGATAGTAGTTATATTTGCTCTCTCCAGAAACTAGGAAGCATACCAGTACTTATAGACTGTGTAAACAATAAAAATAAGGGTTTAGCTAAACTTTCAGCACAATTCTTTAGTACCTGTGAATGTATGTTGTATGGTCCAGGGGCTTTATTAGGTTTTAATGATGTCAATGCCTCAAAGATCTCAATTTCTGTCTGACATATGTCGGACAATTGATCAACATTAGAAAGGAGGATTTCAGTATATAGCACCACACTCACTTGTAAACACTGAATGAAAGTACTTTCTCCATCATTTCCAGTAAGGGTACCATCAGTTTTAACAACTTGATGAATTTTGGGTTTTAGCCTAGATTTGTCTCTCATATAGCCATACAGAGCCTTAGATTGGCATAAAATTTATCAATTAAGTGTTGGTCATGTTTAGCCTGTGCAGCTTTTACCATGGACTTTAATTTGTTTCTTTTAATGGATATATGCAGCATAGTCAGAGGGTAATTGAGTATATTTAAATGTGGAGTATAACTGCCGTTTCTGTTTGATCGCTTTTGTAAGTGAACTAGACCACCATGGGGGTGTTCCTATAGGCCCTTTAGTCTTTTACTCTCCCCTATGAATTTCACAAATTAATAAAAATCAAATCAATCACGGAGGTTTATTTGATGGATTTTTTTAGGCAACTTTTGTAACGTATTTATCGACAACAGATGTAACTTTTTCCTCAAAGAGGTTCCAATCGATATCATTAGTATCATTGCTGAGTAATAGGTCCCAATAAATTTCATTAAATTCTTCACGCATAGCCAAGTAATTTCCTTTCCAGTAGTTGTAAGTACATGGCAGACTCTCAGCAGTGGGGTTGTCAAACAAACATTCATACTGTCATGTCAAACAGTCATGGTCACTAGAACCCAACAGAGAGTGGTGCTGTACACACTGAATGGAGTTAATATCAAAGAAGAAAAAAGAAGTAAACATTAAATCAAGAAGAGAGGATCTTTGACCACTTCTATGATGAGTAAAACCAGTCACATGCTGAAATGGATAAGCATCATTAATAGCATCAAGTAAGTCAGCAGCTAGGGATGATGCATTCCCTGTATAGTCTAAATCCTCCCAATTGATTCCTGGAGCGTTAAAATCTCCAATGAGTAGAACTTGAGAAAAGTTGTAAAGTTCATTAATACTTCTAATGGCAGATAGTAATCTACAATTATTGACATCACTTGTAAAATCATGACAATGGGCCATGCCCCTTTAACGATCAGAACATGCTACCACACCTCCACTCCTCAACAATCTAGTTTTGTAAAATCGAGGTATCATTGTTCCACATCCCCTAGCTTCATGTACTATGCATAGTACTGTAGCGATATAAAGATGCTCTAATACAGCAGTCACAACCACATGTGTATTTAATAGCTATATATGCTCAGACAAAAAGTTAAAAATAGAAAGTATTGATTTAAAACTAAAATAGGGTTCCAGTGATAAAAAGTAGTAAAACAAGAGATAATGGCAGCTATGAGAGAGAATCCCTACTTGGTTTTGTAGCAACGTGAGAAAATCCCTAAATTGACATGTTTTCACCATCTTTTCGATGCCTGAGCAAAAATGTCAATGTGGGATTTCCCACATCGCTGCAATGCCAAGTAGAGATTTTCCCTCATAGCTGCCATCATTTCTTGTTCCACTATTTTTATCACTGAAACCCTACTTCGTTTATTAAGTAATAATTTTATTTAACTAGTATAATATAATTGTTATGTGAATTTTCTTTTAGTAAGTACTATGGCTTACATGATCTTATGTGACTGGTCCCAGAATCTGGAAAAATTGGTCTTATCACCCATGACAGCAGGTTTGATTTTCACCGCGAACACAAAGCTAAATGGATAAAGTATCAAATTTTGCTGTCAAAATCATCCAGGCTTGAGTGGTCTGCTTTTCCCAAGCCAGTGGCAAGCTGTATGAATGGTCTGAGGCCTTAATGAAGTCCTGGTCAACCTGGGGATGGCCGTATGTGGTTGTATAGCTAGTGTTGAATAAACATTTGACTTTTGTGTTAGAAAATTCCTTAGCCAGGTTGATACCTGTATGTTCCATAATTTTGGTCTAATTCGTCTGTATGCATTCCTATTTCATTTTGCACACAATGTCTTACCATGCCCTCCACCACCTGCAAACCATCCTTATTGGAGCATGCCTGCTATAGTCAGCCTCAAGTCAAAAAGTATCTAAAATGGCAGGAAACTTAGCTTGAAAGGTAAGGAAAATGTGTGAAAATTTGGCACAAGTAACTTCAACCACTGTCATATACCAAATACTTGAAACCGTCATTTCTTGATATGTTTGAATAGGTGATAAGACTGGTTTTCTTAGAGAGAGAGTCACAATTTAACAAGTTGGAATCCAGACAATTAAATTAAGTGCTGGATCATCACCTGAACTACAAATTTAGTGCCTACACTTTGGCCATGTTGGTTTATTACTACTATTACCATTATCACGTTTTGGTTGATATATATCACATAAGGAAATATGTTATTATATAGTAATATACCACTTTGACACCTCAGGTCAAAGAAAATCACAGGGTTATATATCACATATTGCCCTGACCACAGGGAAATATCTAGATATTGCCCTGTGGTCAGGGCAAAATCATGATATAGCCCTGACCACAACTGCCTTTGATGCTGAGGCAGCTTACAAAGCATCAGTTCCCTTTGATTGTTTATATAGAGATGCTTAAAGTTTTGCATTGTGGGTTTGAGTTAAACATGTTGATTTAGTTAGGGCATTGTTGTGAAGTAAAAAGAATTGAGTGAGTTTGCATTGCATAGTTCAGTTACTAAGCATCACTAAATAATCATTTTTGCAATTTGGGGATTGTTTTTCTACAGAGTACATTTCAACTGCATGAAAAGATGCCTCAAACATTCACAGCCTATATGTCTAAGTGTTTATTTTAGCACCTTAGGTAACTTTATTCTAGGGCTCAAACGAATAGCCGATTATTCGTATTAATATTCGTTGGCATAGTATTCGAATAATAAAATTAACCCCCGAATATTCGCACATGATCGTTATACAATGGCACGTGATTAGCTGTAAGCAATTAAGGAAGCGGAGACGATGCTATTGAATGGAAAGAATGGTGGTGAAGAAGCAAACAGTAGAAATAGCATTAGGCAGCCACTAATTGGTGAAGATGTACTAATGCTGTGGCAGATCGCCGTAAGCACAAGACTTCATATGGATTCATGGTTTACTCCAGATACTTCTACTTTGTTATAAACACTTTCCATCACAATATCGCTGCGGTAATCCTTTCAGAAAGGGCACTATGCTACCCTTTTCTTCTCAGTAAGTTATTCATACGAAGCCACAAACTTGTTTGTGGTTCTTTATAGGTTTCTTGGTAGTGGCCACCTTAATTACTGGATTGCATTCATAGCAATGAAACCTTACACCGAATATTCGAGTATTCGGACAATATTTGAGTAAATATTCGAATACAGAAAGCTACTATTCGTTTGAGCCTTACTTTATTCATCCACAAAGTAGTTATTTGGTTTAAAATGGTATCACTACAACCAGTGAAACCCACAATCATTTCTTTTTGTGCCCACAATTTAAACCCACAATCGATTTTTGCAAGCCTCTGTATAAAAGTAATGTGGTGAATGCAGGTTTGTCTTCCTTCACCTATTAGGTGAGCATGCCGGAGTGGTATATCATTAAGTACGGTAGTACTTAATGGTAGGGATCGTCAAGGTTCACGATTTCCCGCTAAAAAATTACACACCAAAAGCAGACTTGCAAAACCATCTCGGCGATTCAGCAGTATTGTATTACAAAAGTGAAGCACGATTTCGCCTTCAAAACGGCACGAAATGCATCCTATGAGTTTCCACGAATTTAAAAAAAAATTCTATCTGATCGAATTTTCTAGTGACTAACTCCCTAACTGATGCCTTCAGCCAGGCTTAGCGGGAAGATGGCAACAGCTACAGTCCTACTTCTTGCATGAAAACGGCTCGCTTTGCCTATAGATTAAACCTTTCCTACACCGATAGAAATACAATCCTTGTGCTAGGGTCTTACCTTTCATCGTTCTTTAATGTCGCCATCGTCCTGGATTCACTACAGGTAGTGTTAATAACTTCCACAAAATGGCTTCAATGTACGGCGCTGTCCGTTTCAATAAGAGTGCTCGCTAAATAGAGTAATCATAATCTTCACAGTAAAATATTCGAATACACATGGTTGAAAGTTTGAAGTTGATTTTGAGCAGGAAGAGCGAGCTATTCACAATCGGGAAGCTTTGTACGTGTAAGTAAATATATTTAGTGACTTATATCTTTTGTTTCTGGCAAAGTTAACCGGCAAAATTAATATTGCTTGCGTTTGTAAACGCATTTCTTTGCTGTAAACAACATATCTACCTCAAGTATTTGAGCGATATTAGAAATAATTCGTAGCAAAATAGCGTTAGCTAAGGGTATTGTGGTTATTATTGCTTTGTGTGTTTTCTCTGAGGCAATATTGGGTGCGGCAATGCCTTCGAAGGAAGCGGCACGGAAGAGTAGAAAGAAGGAGAATAACAGGGCGTACTATGAAGCTCATAGAGAGTCTATACTCTCAGAGAGAAAGGACAAGTACAGCAGTGAATGCCGATCACAGCATCATGCTAATGAGTACTACAAAAATGTAACAGCGTCGCGTGAGAAATCAGCTGAAGCCACCAAAACATCATTTAACAAAGATTTGGCAAAGTCTTGCATTGAGTCAGCGGAAAGGCAAAGGGAATACTACCATCAAGACGTGGAAAAGTCTCGCACTGAAGTTGCAAAAAAGAGAAGGGAACACTACCATCAAGACTTGGAAAAGTCTCGTGTGGATTCTGCAGAGGGCACTAAAGAACATTACCGCAAGGATGTTGCCAAATCCCGTGCTGCTACTAGATCCTCAACCAGCAAGTACTACTTTTGTAATATTGAGAAACTGTGCAAAGAATCTAAACACAGGTAATGTTGTCTATAACATAGCTAGCAAACCATGGACATTGAAGAAATAGTAACTTTAGTGTCCTGTGTAATAGAAACTGCATGCACATAAAAGATAAGATTCATGCAATGTTTGTAAAAAGTAAAACAAACAAGTGGAACAAAAAATTAGGAATTTTCAATATGAGTAGGGATCAAAGTAATAAAAAGTACTGAAACAAGAGAGATTATCTACCACTTGAAGTCATGCTAGTACACACGTAATCCCTACTTCAGTGCCATTATATCTTAAATCTTGGCAACTGAAGTAGCGATTACGTGTGTACTAGCATGACTTCAGGTGGTAGATAATCTCTCTTGTTTCAGTACTTTTTATTACTTTGATCCCTACTCATATTGAAAATTCCTAATTTTTTGTTCCACTTGTATCAAGACACACGATAGTGTGTCGTGCGGCCCAAGAAGCCGGCGCGCCACACCGTGAGTATATTGACAGGAAGAACGAAAACGTCATTTTTACACCTTTGTATCTCGGTGATCACTTATCTGATTGGAACCAAATTTACTACGCAGTTGCCCGCCAGCCAAGGGAGTCTACATTCCACATTTGAAGGAAATCGCTCCAGCCATTTCCGAGATACGAGCTGCCAAAGTTTCGTTTTTTTTTCTTCGTTTATTTTTTCTTCTTCTTCGTCTTTTCGCACACTTGCAAAAATTGCTATAACAAGCAAACGCGTACTCCGATCGCCTTGAAATTTGACACACAGAAAGGGAGTCCAAAGGCGAATCCTAGCAACAAATTTGGTACAAATCCGATGAATGGTTCAGGAGTTATGACCGATTATTCGCGTAAAACAAGATCGATTTGTTGTCACGCCTACAGGGTAAACCGCTTCATGGAATGAGTTGAAAATTGCTATGTAGATGGAGTAACCATCGTAGGAGTGCCTTTTGGTGGTTTGAAAGGAATCGAGATAAAGACCACGGAGATATGACACAAAATCCAACCTGTGTCACAATTACGCGATCGATTTTTAGTAATAAAAAGTATTAGTTTTCACGCCTACTAGGCAAACCGCTTAGAGCAATGAGCTGAAAATCGGTGTATAGCTGGAATAATCTTCATAGAAAGTCCTTGCAGTAGTACAGAAGAATCGGATTACAAATCACTGAGTTATGATTCGAAAGCCAACTCCGTGTAGCAAATGCGAGATCGAAATACTCTAATAGAACAGTCACCCTAATAGAGCATTCGGCTAATTTATTTACTCCATTATAGAATTTTATTACATCACAAGTTATTCTGTAGGGAGTTCAGCTGCAAACAGTTAATCTTATAGACAGTTCAACAAGAAGACAGTCACCATGTGGAGAGTTAAGCAAATATATCACTATAGAAATTCAGAACATTACAAGTCACCCTGAAGAAAGTTCAGCTATAAACAAGTCATGCACTGTGTAGAGAATTCAGCTACAATTAAGTCTCTCTCTAGAGAATTCAGTTACACAGAATTCAGCTACACACAGGTCACTGTGGAGAGAGTTCAGCTACAAACAAATTACCCTTTAGAGTGATCAGCTACAAACAAAACACTTTGCAGGGTGTTCAGCTGCAACAAATCAACCTTTAGAGCAATCAGCAATGAACAAATCAACACAAATCTACCTGTAGAGAGATCAGCTAGAAACAAATCACCCTAAAGAGAGTTCAGCTACAAAAAATCACCCTGTAGAGACATCAGCTAGAAACTAGACACAATGTAAGGAGTTCAGCTACAAGCAATCACCCTGTAGAGAGTTCAGCTAAACCAATCAACCTACAGAGAGATCAGCTACAAATAAATCACCTTATAGAGAGTTCAGCTACAAACAGATTACCTGTAGAGAGATCGGCTTCAAACAAATCAACCTGCAGAGAGATCAGCTACACACAAATCAACTTGTAGAGAGATCAGCTACAAACAAATCACCCTGTAGAGAGATCAGCTAGAAACTACACACAATGTAAGGAGTTCAGCTACAAACAAATCACCCTGTAGAGAGATCAGCTACAAACTAGACACAAAGTAAGGAGTTCAGCTACAAGTAAATTACCCTGTAGAGAGTTCATCTACAAACAAATCAACCTGTAGAGCAATCAGCTAGAAACAAATCACCCTGAAGAGAGGTCAGCTACAAAAAATCACCCTGTAGAGAGATCAGTTAGAAACAAATCACCCTGAAGAGAGGTCAGCTACAAAAAAATCACCCTGTAGAGAGATCAGCTACAAACAAATTGCCCTGTAGAGAGATCAGCTACAAGCAAAACACCCTGTAGAGAGTTCAGCAACAAAGAAACCACCATGTAGAGAGTTCAGCTACAAACAAATTACCCTGTAGAGAGATCGGCTACAAACAAATCAGCCTGTAGAGAGTTCAGCTAAAACAAATCAACCTGCAGAGAGATCAACTACAAACAAATCACCTTATAGAGAGTTCAGCTACAAACAAATTACCCTATAGAGAGATCGGCTACAAACAAATCAACCTGCAGAGAGATCAACTACAAACAAATCACCTTATAGAGAGTTCAGCTACAAACAAATTACCCTATAGAGAAATCAACTACAAAAAATCACCCTGTAGAGAGATCAGCTAGAAACTACACACAATGTAAGGAGTTCAGCTACAAATAAATCACCCTGTAGAGAGTTCAGCTAAAACAAATCAACCTGCAGAGAGATCAGCTACAAACAAATCACCTTTTAGACAGTTCAGCTACAAATAAATTACCTTGTAGAGAGATCGGCTACAAACAAATCAACCTGCAGAGAGATCAGCTACACACAATTCAACTTGTAGAGAGATCAGCTACAAACAAATCACCCTGTAGAGAGATCAGCTAGAAACTAGACACAATGTAAGGAGTTCAGCTACAAGCAAATCACCATGTAGAGAGTTCAGCTACAAACAAACCAACCTGTAGAGCGATCAGCTAGAAACAAATCACCCTGAAGAGAGGTCAGCTACAAAAAAATCACCCTGTAGAGATATCAGCTATAAACAAATCACCCTGAAGAGAGGTCAGCTACAAAATATCACCCTGTAGAGAGATCAGCTAGATACAAATCACCCTGAAGAGAGGTCAGCTACAAACAAAACACTTTGCAGAGAATTCAGCTACAAACAAATCAGCTTGTAGAGAGATCAGTTACACACAAATCAACTTGTAGAGAGATAAGCTAGAAACAAATCACCCTGTAGAGAGTTCAGCAACAAAGAAACCACCATGTAGAGAGTTCAGCTGCAAACAAATCACCTTATAGAGAGTTCAGCTACAAACAAATCACCCTGTAGAGAGATCAGCTAGAAACTAGACACAACGTAAGGAGTTCAGCTACAAGCAAATCACCCTTTAGTGAGTTCAGCTACAAACAAATCAACCTGCAGTGAGATCACCTACAAAAAAGCACCTTGTACAGAGTTCAGCTACAAACAAATTACCCTGTAGAGAGATCGGCTACAAACAAATCAACCAGTAGAAAGATCAGCTACACACAAATCTACTTGTAGAGAGATCAGCTACAAACAAATCACCCTGTAGAGAGATCAGCTAGAAACTAGACACAATGTAAGGAGTTCAGCTACAAGTAAATCACCCTGTAGAGAGTTCAGCTAAAACAAATCAACCTGCAGAGAGATCAGCTACAAATAAATCACTTTACAGACAGTTCAGCTACAAACAAATTACCTTGTAGAGAGATCGGCTGCAAATTAATCAACCTGCAGAGAGATCAGCTACACACAAATCAACTTGTAGAGAGATCAGCTACAAACAAATCACCCTGTAGAGAGATCAGCTACAAACTAGATACAATGCAAGGAGTTCAGCTACAAGCAAAATCACCCTTTAGTGAGTTCAGCTACAAACAAATCAACCTGCAGTGAGATCACCAACAAAAACGCACTTGTACAGAGTTCAGTTACAAACAAATCACCCTGTAGAGAGATCAGGTAGAAGAATTCACCTTGTAGAGAGTTCAGCAACAAAGAAACCACCATGTAGAGAGTTCAGCTGCAAACAAATCACCCAGTAGAAAGATCAGCTAGAAGAAGTTACCTTGTAGAGAGTTCAGTTACAAAGAAACCATCATATAGAGAGTTCAGCTACAAAGAAATTACCCCGTAGAGAGTTCAGCTAGAAGAAGTCACCTTGTAAAGAGTTCAGCTACAAAGAAACCATCATGTACAGAGTTCAGCTACAAAGAAACCACCTTTACAGAATTCAACTACAAACAAATTACCCTGTATAGAGATCAGCTAGAAGAAGTTACCTTGTAGATCGTTCAGCTACAACAATTCACCCTGTAGAAAGATCGGCTAGAAGAAGTCACCTTGTAGAGTGTTCAGTTACAAAGAAACCATCATGTAGAGAGTTCAGCTGCAAACAAATCACTCTGTAGAGAGTTCAGCTACAAAGAAACCGCCATGTAGAGAGTTCAGCCTCATACAAACCACCTTGTAGAGAATTCAACTACAACAAATCACCCTGTAGAGAAGAAGTCACCTTGTAGAGAGTTCAGCTACAAAGAAACCATCATGTAGGGAGTTCAGCTACAAGGAACCACCATGTAGAGAGTTTAGCTGCAAACAAATCACCTGTAGAGAGTTCAGCTAGAAACAAATCACACCGTAGAGAGATCAGCTGGACGAAGTCACCTTGTAGAGAGTTCAGCTACAAAGAAACCATCATGTAGAGAGTTCAGCTGCAAACAAATCACCCTGCAGAGAGTTCAGCTACAAAAAAATCACCCTGTAGAGAGTTCAGCTAGACGAAGTCACCTTATAGAGAGTTCAGTTACAAAGAAACCATCATGTAGAGAGTTCAGCTACAAAGACACCACCATGTAGAGAGTTTAGCTGCAAACAAACCACCTGTAGAGAGTTCAGCTAGAAACAAAATACCCTGTAGAGAGACCAGCTAGAAGATGTTACCTTGTAGAGATTTCAGCTACAAAGTAACCATCCTGTATATAGTTCAGCTACATTTCAAGTCACCCAGTAGAGAGATCAGCTGCAAAAAATATCCTGTGGGGAATAATGGGCATGTAATAAATATATGTATATAATTTGTATAATTACTAATAAAATCAAAAATAATTGAAGTACTAAAATTCTTCTTTAAGTTCTTCTTCCTGTAGTAAAGAAAAAAACACATGGGTTAAAAAAGCCCCAAAGCCAGCCATAGGCCGGCTTTGCAGTATACAAATACAAAAAGAAGTAATATCTAATCAAAAACAGCCAAGCTGTAAAAAAAGGTGCGGCCCCCAAAAAGGCCATGGTGAAAAAAGATGTGAAATCCAAGGTGGCGGCCAAGAAATGGCTGTGATGGTAGGTTAATGGTTACATTTTAATAACGACAATTCAGGTGAATTTTGTGCCGCTTGTTCTTGGCACCAAATTCACCTGAATTGTTGTTATTAAAATGTAACCATTAACCTACCATCACAGCCATTTCTTGGCCGCCACCTTGGATTTCACATCTTTTTTCACCATGGCCTTTTTTGGGGGCCGCACCTTTTTTTACAGCTTGGCTGTTTTTGATTAGATTACTTATACCATGGCCACAAGGGATTTGCCTGATATATATGCCCAAGGGCGAGGGCATATATATATCAGGCAAATCCCGAGTGGCCGTGGTATAACTATTAAATACCATACCTGTTTCACTGCCCATATAAAAGTCTCAATAGTAGCAGTGAAATTTATCCCATATTTCACTGGTAGCAGTGAAAAAGTTGTAATTATAATTTCATTGGCTAGAATTTATGTTAACAATGTAACGCCAATTAGTGTTTACACATGTTTAGTACATAGAGACAAATTGCATACATAGCAACGCTAATGCACAGCATGCGTATATGCAGCGAGTATGGTATTAACTGGGAATAGCATGGGTAGCAGTGAAATTTGGGATAAACACCACTCTTGTTGTATTGGAAATGGTAAATTTCCAGTACAACACTCGTGGTATTTATCCCAAATTTCACTGCTACCCATGCTATTACTAATTATATGGGCTAATGCAGCAATTGAATTGCTCTTCAATTGCCTATATTGTAATGACCCTTATTAACTTGTAAAATTTTCCATATGTATTTCTGTGTGTGAAAAACAGATTTTTGTTATCCCAGATTTAGCATGATTAAAAAGTGGTGACTAAGGATAATTCCAAACATATCCTGGTAAATTAATTAAAATTTAAAATAGAGCAACTTGTTGAAAGAATTTTGAGTCAGCAGAGTTGCTCTAAGCACATGTTTGAGGTTGATTAAACAATACCACCAAGTTATCATAAAAGAATGGTAAGGCTGATTCATGATTGAATTTTTTTGGTGGGGAAACCAAACCTATAATATCCACTATCAGTGTTGCAAGGCACCATTGCAGTACTGTGCTACATGATTAATAACAACAACAGGACGATATCACAGATTACAGTTAATGAACCTATGGTCCTCCAATACTTTGATAGTGTCAGGGATGGGAGGAACAGTAGAGCAGCTAAGCAACAAATTTTGATGAAATCATTCACTAAAGCACTGCATGTTCTGTGCAAGTTGAGTAAGGTATACTATTATCGATTGAGATACAGTGCCACATCAAAATCATTGCCTTAGGGCATGTTTGGAAACTTTTAAACTAGGTTATACAGTAGGACCTCCATTATCTGAACACCTGTGTGCCAGTTAAATTATAAAAATGTTCAGATAAGTGAATTTGTTCAGATAAATGAAGCCCATTTATTTATATACTGAGTTCTGTTCAACTACTCTAATAAAACATACACTTACTCTAATAGAACGTTCACCTAATGGTGAAATACTTTAATAGAGCAGTCACTTACACTGTTTGGATAATCGAGGGTTCGGATAATCAAGGTCCTACTGTACACAAATTTCTAGTTCAGGAAACCATACATGTGCTTTAAAATCTTAGTTTTACTTAAATAGCATGAATATTTTTCAAATTTACATGTAGAATCTTTCAAAATGTGGTAAAATAAACTGTTTTTAAACACTGTGCCCTACCAAGCTACGTAAGTGTCTAGATCCCCTGCTATGTCTATGCCATCCCTTGCTTGTCTATGTAGATGCAAAGTTTCAGCTTATAAAATTTTACTATTGGGTGCTTTTATGGCTTCCCCAATACATTATCTATTGGTTTCATTTATCAAATTCTTGAGCATGATGTGTTTGGTAATTTAGCACCGTACCTAATATGAAATAGTACGAATCAGGCAAATATTGTATCAAGTTTGGTGGTGCTATTTTATCAAAAAGAAATGATCTTTTTTGCTTAGCCTCTCTACTAGAAGGGTTCTATGGGAAGAAATGTAGCTGAAAGAAGATGGAATGCCGTATATAGCCACACTGCTTTTCAGTATTGGGGCAAGGGAAATTGATCGTACAGTATGGTAGTACTGTATATTAGTGATCACGGAGGTTTGGGTTTTTCTGGGAAAAAAAATAACCCCAAAACCGGCTTCACAATGCCATCCTGGTGCCTTGGCAGTATTCGTTAAGTATATATAATTAAGCCCAAAAGTGTCTTCAGTACAATTCTAAAATCTTCCAATAGATTGTTACAGTTTTTTTAAAAACATTTATTCAATGAAATTTTCTACTGACTAACTAACTACCTGATGCCAAAGTGTAACTCGATTATGGCTAAAGCTACAGGCTTGATCTTTTCACTGTTTGACGTCACTTCGTCCAAAGACATGCCTTTTTGGCATACCACAATACATAATGCACGCATCATGGACTTACCTTTGTCCTCCTTTGTGTCCCATTTCTTTTTGCTGACTACCCAAGCGGTAGTATGATGCATGGCTTCCCTACATTTGTGATTGGGAATCATCCATATTTTCCATGTTGACTGGATTTTGGCCTGTGTCAAATATGTGAGCATCATAAAAGCATAATAGGCTGGAGTGCTATACCAACGTAATGCTAGCATATTACGTGGATTTTTCAATACTCCTTTGTGTTAGTAGTATGATATTTGCTTTTTAATTGGTCATTCATTGTTATGGTTTTCATTCAATAGCTGGACTGACTTGTATAGATGTTGTTGATAATGTTCAGCAAACTCATGATAGTCAGATCATTGCTAATAGAACAGTAATTGTTCCACGTCTCAACTTTACTTGTAATGGTAGGATAACCAACATCAGGGTTAGGATAGATAATGCTACTGAGATACCTAATTATGATAACACTGGTACTAATCTTCCTTATATACAAGTGTGGAGACAATCACCAACTTCACAACTCAACTACAGTTTAGTTGATCAAGTTCAAACACAATCAGATCACCTCAATACTCAGTTAACCTACCTAGAAGCTATCATTCCACTTACTGGCAATAACAGAATACAATTTCTATCTGGAGATGTTATAGGATTTTATAATCCACCTGATTCTGGTTATGTCACTAGAGATATAGGAACACCTGGATATGTGTTCTATGTATTCATTGGATCTAATGCTTCATCATTTAATCTTAACAGTACAAGCCTCACTCCTGATGGACGACAACCATTGATCCAGTTCACACTTGGTGAGTATGCATGGTGACAGTCATTTTGCTGATTATTATGTACCTCAATATCATATATACATAATTATGTAGATATTCATGTACTGTATGCGTTTGTACGGTACCTAAATTAAACACCTTTTTAATTTACTCAAATATCAGCCATCTGTTCTTAAATGTTTTGCTTGTTTAGATATTCTGTGTGATAACCTCACAACACCATTCAATGGAGAGATAACATCATGTAGTTCTGGTAGTATAGGAGTGGGTTATGAGAGGGACACTTGTAGTTTCACATGTAACACTGGTTATGAGCTAACTGGTAGTGACACTAGGACCTGTCAAAGTAATGGGAGCTGGAATGGTAGTGATGATGTATGTAGAAGAGGTATGTTAACACATCTTTTTAGGCCTTACCAAATTATATGCATATGTTATATAGTTCCCTGTCCTTTGCTTACTGACCCTAGTAATGGTACAATAAATTGTTCACTGGGAGGTGATGGAGTTACTTCCTATGAAGACACTTGTAGTTTCACATGTAACACTGGTCATGAGCTAACTGGTAGTCATCAGAGAACATGTCAGTCTGATGGTAGTTGGAGTGGATCACCAGTGCCCTGTACCATCATGGAGTGTCCCTCATCATCACTACCAATGAACAGCATGTTGGCTGAGTCTTGTAGTAGGTCATATCAGTCAATGTGTGATCTGCAGTGTGAAGAAGGCTTTGATGGTAGTGGAGAGCCATCATATGTGTGTGATGTGTTGAGTAATGGATCATCAGTAATGTGGATGACAAGTGGAGGAGGATGGAGCTGTGAAAGGAGTAAGTTGCTGTATTGTCTTTAGTATCGTGTATTCTTTAAAAGAACTTGTGCTGTATAGCACATAATATATGGAAAAGGGTCGACATGTACATAGTAGTTTCACTGGTTATCAACTACCTGGTATATAGTGAAGAAGTATTTGATGGTAAGCATATGCCTTCTTTTACCTTTTTTTTTCATCATACGAAAGTTAGAGATTTTAAATTTGTGTAGGATCGTGGAAATAAAGAGTAGACTACATAAATACACCTGAAACTATACTAGAAAAAAGTGTCAGACATTTTCAGCACCTTAAACCAAACATGTTTGAGACACAATATCCAACATACCCTGTACATGTATTTCCACTCACTGTTGGTAGAAAGTTCAGATACTCATCATCATTTAGACATTATATAATATTTAAACAACAGAAAGCAACTGCACAATAGGCCTGCGCCTATTATGCCGGAATAATCTTGAGAATAATAGGTCACCAATTTCGTGAGAATAATTCCGGAATTATAGAATGGTGACAGGCATAATTTTAGAATAATCGGATGACCACGGGAATAATCGGGGCGTGTCTCTTCTTGATTATCTAGAAGAAAGAGTTAAGCTACTACAAATGATATAAAGCTGACAGGAGTGCTGGCTGAAAGGAGCTGAAAAGCCTCTAAAAGATCGATATACTCTAATAGAACGCTCAAATACTCTAATAGAGCAGTCAGATCGTTTCATGTTAACAATCTGCAGCCAGCATCAGGGATTTAACTGCATGATTATCTACAATTCTGAAACTTGTACATATTATACCAGTGTATCTTCTTCAAGTCTTTGATCATTATTATCTACCTAACTTAGTAGCTACAGCATATTATAATACACTAATAATTAAAATTAATATACTTGAATTATTACTGTAGATAGCTATCTAATCCAAAACAGCCAAGCTGTAAAAAAAGTGTGCGGCCCTCAGAAAGGCTATGGTGAAAAAAGATGTGAAATCCAAGGTGGCGGCCAAGAAATGGCTGTGATGGTAGGTTAATGGTAAAAATTTTAATAATGACAATTCAGGTAAATTTTGTGAAGTGGCACAAAAATTCACCTGAATTGTCGTTATTAAAATTTTTACCATTAACCTACCATCACAGCCATTTCTTGGCCGCCACCTTGGATTTCACATCTTTTTTCACCATAGCCTTTCTGAGGCCGCACACTTTTTTTACAGCTTGGCTGTTTTGGATTAGATTTCATTTCTTTTTGTATTTGTATACCCCAAAGCCGGCCTATGGCCAGCTTTGGGACTTTTTTAACCTATGTTTTTTTTCTTTACTACAGGAAGAAGAAAAGATGAAGTAGATGTACTTTAAATATTTTATCAGTAAATGTACAAATTATATATATAATACATATGTGACTGGATTTGCGAAAAGGGGCCTTCCACACACAATTTGCCAACTTTGACAATTGATAACTTCAGATTGGAAAGAGCTATTGCCTTGAAATTTGGGCAGTGGTGATTTCTTTGCAGCTGAACTCTCTACATGATGGTTTCTTTGTAGCTGAACTCTCTACAAGGTAATTTCTTCTAACTGATCTCTCTACAGGGAGATTTGTTTGTAGCTGAACTATCTACAAGGTAACTTCTTCTAGCTGATCTCTCTACAGGGTGATTTGTTTGTAGCTGAACTATCTACAAGGTAACTTCTTCTAGCTGATCTCTCTACAGGTGATTTGTTTGCAGTTAAGCTCTTTACAGAATGGTTTCTTTGTAGCTGAACTCTCTAAAAGGTAGCTTCTTCTAACTGATCTTTCTACAGGGCAATTTGTTTGTGGCAGAATTTTATACAGGGTGATTTCTTTGCAGCTAAACTCTCTACATGGTGGTTTCTTTGTAGCTGAACTCTCTACAAGGTATATAACTTCTTCTAGCTGATCTCTCTACAGGGTGATTTGTTTGTAGCTGAACGATCTACAAGGTAACTTCTTCTAGTTGATCTCTCTACAGGGTGATTTGTTTGTAGCTGAACGATCTACAAGGTAACTTCTTCTAGCTGATCTCTCTACAGGGTGGTTTCTTTATAGCTGAACTCTCTAAAAGGTAACTTTTTCTAACTGATCTTTCTACAGGGCAATTTGTTTGTGGCTGCATTTTCTACAGGGTGATTTCTTTGCAGCTGAACTCTCTACATGGTGGTTTCTTTGTAGCTGAACTCTCTACAAAAATAATTTCTTCAAGCTGATCTCTCTACAGGGTGATTTGTTTGTAGCTGAATTCTGTACAGGTGATTTGTTTCTTTGTAGCTGAACTCTCTACAAGGTAACTTCTTCTAACTGATCTTTCTACAGGGCAATTTCTTCGTGGCAGAATTTTATACAGGGTGATTTCTTTGCAGCTGAACTCTCTACATGGTGGTTTCTTTGTAGCTGAACTCTCTACAAGGTAACTTCTTCTAGCTGATCTCTCTACAGGGTGATTTTGTTTTTCTTCTAGCTGATCTCTCTACAGGGAGATCTGTTTGTAGCTGAACTATCTACAAGGTAACTTCTTCTAACTGATCTTTCTACAGGGCAATTTGTTTGTGGCAGAATTTTATACAGGGTGATTTCTTTGCAGCTGAACTCTCTACATGGTGGTTTCTTTGTAGCTGAACTCTCAACAAAGTAATTTCTTCTAGCTGATCTCTCTACAGGGTGATTTGTTTGTAGCTGAACGATCTACAAGGTAACTTCTTCTAGCTGATCTCTCTACAGGGTGATTTGTTTGTAGCTGAATTCTGTACAGGTGATTTGTTTGCAGCTGAGCTCTTTACAGAATGGTTTCTTTGTAGCTGAACTCTCTAAAAGGTAACTTCTTCTAACTGATCTTTCTACAGGGCAATTTGTTTGTGGCTGAATTTTCTACAGGGTGATTTCTTTGCAGCTGAACTCTCTACTTGGTGGTTTCTTTGTAGTTGAACTATGTACAAGGTAATTTCTTCTAGCTGATCTCTCTACAGGGTGATTTGTTTGTAGCTGAATTCTGTACAGGTGATTTGTTTGCAGCTGAGCTCTATACAGAATGGTTTCTTTGTAGCTGAACTCTCTACAAGGTAACTTTTCTAGCTGATGTCTCTACAAGGTGACTAGTTTGTAGCTGAACTCTCTACATGGTGGTTTCTTTGTAACTGAACTTTCTACAAGGTGACTTCTTCTAGCTGATCTTTCTACAGGGTGATTTGTTTGTAGCTGAACTCTCTACAAGGTAACTTATTCTAGCTGATCTCTCTACAGGGAGATTTGTTTGTAGCTGAACTCTCTACAGGTAATTTGTTTGAAACTGAACTCTCTAAATGATGGTTTCTTTGTAGCTGAACTCTCTACAAGTTAACTTCTTCTAGCTGATTTCTCTACAGGGTGATTTGCTTGTAGCTGAACTATCTACAAGATAACTTATTCTAGCTGATCTCTCTACAGGGAGATTTGTTTGTAGCTGAACTCTCTACAGGTGATTTGTTTGAAACTGAACTCTCTAAATAATGGTTTCTTTGTAGCTGAACTCTCTCAAGGTAACTTCTTCTAGCTGATGTCTTTGCAGGGTCACTAGTTTGTAGCTGAATTCTCTACATGGTGGTTTCTTTGTAACTGAACTCTCTACAAAGTAACTTTTTCTAGCTCATCTTTCTACAGGGTGATTTATTTGTAGCTGAATTCTGTACAGGTGATTTGTTTGCAGCTGAGCTCTTTAAAGAATGGTTTCTTTGTAGCTGAACTCTCTACAAAGTAACTTCTAGCTGATGTCTCTACAAGGTCACTAGTTTGTAGCTGAGCTCTCTACATGGTGGTTTCTTTGTAACTGAACTCTCTACAAGGTGACCTCTTCTAGCTGATCTTTCTACAGGGTGATTTGTTTGAAGCTGAACTCTCTACAAGGTAACTTCTTCTAGCTGATCTCTCTATAGGGAGATTTGTTTGTAGCTGAACTCTCTACATGATGGTTTTTTTTTGTAGCTGAACTCTCTACATGATGGTTTCTTTGTAGCTGAACTCTCTGCAAGGTAACTTCTTCTATTGATCTCTCCACAGGGCGATTTGTTTGTAGCTGAACTCTCTACATGGTGGTTTCTTTGTAGCTGAACTCTACAAGGTGATTTTTTCTAGCTGAACTATCTCTTTCCACAGTTGCATGAACTCCCTACAAGGTAACTTCTTCTAGCTGATCTCTCTACAGGGTGACTTGTGTGTAGCTGATCTCTATACAGGTTTCTTATTTCTAGCTGATCTCTTGAATTCTCTTCAGGGTGACTGCTCTATTAGGATGACTGCTCTATTAGAGTATCTCGATCTCGCACTTGCTGCACCAAGTTGGATTTCGTGATATAACTCCGTGGCTTTAAGTCTGATTCTTCTACACCATTGATGAGCCTTTCTAAGATGATTACTCCATCTGTACAGCGATTTTCAAAGCATTACCCCAAGCGGTTTATCTGGTAGGCGTGGCAAGCAGTCGTTTTTTTAATAGCTAATCTCGATTGCGTAATTGTTACACACTGTTGGTTTTTTTGTTGTATCTTCCTGTTTTTTAGCTCGATTTCTTTCAAACCACAAAAGGTTTGAGGTTCAATAGTTAACCTATTCACCCACCGATTTTCAGCTTCTTCCCATACGCGGTTTACCCTGTAGGCGTGACAACATATTGGTGTTATTTTTCGTGAATAATTGCTCATAACTCTTTGCCTGTTTATCGTATTCCAGCCAAAGTTGGTACCGAGATGCGCCCTTATATCCTCCTTCTGTGTGCCAAATTTCAAGGCGATCGGATATGTCGTTCGAGTTTTATAGCAGTTTTTGTAAGTGTGCGACAAGAAAAAGAAGAATAAGAAGAAAAAAAAAAAAAAACCAAGAAACTGAGCCAATTTTTGAAGTCGCATATCTCGGGAACGCGCGAAGCGATTTCGCTCAAATTTGGAATGTGGAGTGCTGCAGTTGGGGGGCATGTCCACAGCAAAAATCGTCTTGTTTCATCAAGGAAGCACAGAGCTACGGAGGTGCGAAAATTGCGTTTTCTTTCTTCCTGTCAATATACTCACGGGTGTTACGCGCCGGCTTCTTGGGCCGCACGACACACTACCGTGTGTCTTGATTCTAAGTCTGCTGTAACTATTATGGATAGAAAAATGATGTGTAAGGTAGAATGCTTCATATATGGCTATTAATAATTCGGACAAAACTACTTATAGCAGCATCTTGAAAACTAAGCGACTAGCCACAGATCAAGACACACGATAGTGTGTCGTGCGGCCCAAGAAGCCGGCGCGCCACACCGTGAGTATATTGACAGGAAGAACGAAAACGTCATTTTCACACCTTTGTATCTCGGTGATCACTTATCTGATTGGAACCAAATTTGCTACACAGTTGCCCGCCAGCCAAGGGAGTCTACATTCCAAATTTGAAGGAAATCGCTCCAGCCATTTCCGAGATACGAGCTGCCAAAGTTTCGTTTTTTTTTCTTTCTTCGTTTTTTTCTTCTTCTTCGTCTTTTCGCACACTTGCAAAAATTGCTATAACAAGCAAACGCGTACTCCGATCGCCTTGACATTTGGCACACAGAAAGGGAGTCCAAAGGCGAATCCTAGCATCAAATTTGGTACAAATCCGATGAATGGTTCAGGAGTTATGACCGATTATTCGCGTAAAACAAGATCGATTTGTTGTCACGCCTACAGGGTAAACCGCTTCATGGAATGAGTTGAAAATTGCTATGTAGATGGAGTAACCATCGTAGGAGTGCCTTTTAGTGGTTTGAAAGGAATCGAGATAAAGACCACGGAGATATGACACAAAACCCAACCTGTGTCACAATTACGCGATCGATTTTTATGAATAAAAAAGTATTAGTTTTCACGCCTACTAGGCAAACCGCTTAGAGCAATGAGCTGAAAATCGGTGTATATCTGGAATAATCTTCATAGAAAGTTCTTGCAGTAGTACAGAAGAATCGGAGTACAAACCACTGAGTTATGATTCGAAAGCCAACTCCGTGTAGCAAATGCGAGATCGAGATACTCTAATAGAACAGTCACCCTAATAGAGCATTCGGCTAATTTATTTACTCCATTATAGAATTTTATTACATCACAAGTTATTCTGTAGGGAGTTCAGCTGCAAACAGTTAATCTTATAGACAGTTCAGCAAGAATACAGTCACCATGTGGAGAGTTAAACAAATATATCACTATAGAGATTCAGAACATTACAAGTCACACTGAAGAAAGTTCAGCTATAAACAAGTCATGCACTGTGTAGAGAATTCAGCTACAATTAAGTCACTCTCTAGAGAATTCAGTTACACAGAATTCAGCTACACACAAGTCACTGTGGAGAGAGTTCAGCTACAAACAAATTACCCTTTAGAGTGATCAGCTACAAACAAAACACTTTGCAGGGTGTTCAGCTGCAACAAATCAACCTTTAGAGCAATCAGCAATGAACAAATCAACACAAATCTACCTGTAGAGAGATCAGCTAGAAACAAATCACCCTGAAGAGAGTTCAGCTACAAAAAAATCACCCTGTAGAGACATCAGCTAGAAACTAGACACAATGTAAGGAGTTCAGCTACAAGCAATCAACCTGTAGAGAGTTCAGCTAAAACAAATCAACCTGCAGAGAGATCAGCTACAAACAAATCACCATATAGAGAGTTCAGCTACAAACAGATTACCTGTAGATAGATCGGCTACAAACAAATCAACCTGCAGAGAGATCAGCTACACACAAATCACCCTGTAGAGAGATCAGCTAGAAACTACACACAATGTAAGGAGTTCAGCTACAAACAAATCACCCTGTAGAGAGATCAGCTACAAACTAGACACAAAGTAAGGAGTTCAGCTACAGGTAAATTACCCTGTAGAGAGTTCATCTACAAACAAATCAACCTGTAGAGCAATCAGCTAGAAACAAATCACCCTGAAGAGAGGTCAGCTACAAAAAATCACCCTGTAGAGAGATCAGCTAGAAACAAATCACCCTGAAGAGAGGTCAGCTACAAAAAAATCACCCTGTAGAGAGATCAGCTACAAACAAATTGCCCTGTAGAGAGATCAGCTACAAGCAAAACACCCTGTAGAGAGTTCAGCAACAAAGAAACCACCATGTAGAGAGTTCAGCTACAAACAAATTACCCTGTAGAGAGATCGGCTACAAACAAATCAGCCTGTAGAGAGTTCAGCTAAAACAAATCAACCTGCAGAGAGATCAGCTACACACAAATCAACTTATAGAGAGATCAACTACAAATAAATCACCCTGTAGAGAGATCAGCTAGAAACTACACACAATGTAAGGAGTTCAGCTACAAATAAATCACCCTGTAGAGAGTTCAGCTAAAACAAATCAACCTGCAGAGAGATCAGCTACAAACAAATCACCTTTTAGACAGTTCAGCTACAAATAAATTACCTTGTGGAGAGATCGGCTACAAACAAATCAACCTCCAGAGAGATTAGCTACACACAATTCAACTTGTAGAGAGATCAGCTACAAACAAATCACCCTGTAGAGAGATCAGCTAGAAACTAGACACAATGTAAGGAGTTCAGCTACAAGCAAATCACTGTGTAGAGAGTTCAGCTACAAACAAACCAACCTGTAGAGCGATCAGCTAGAAACAAATCACCCTGAAGAGAGGTCAGCTACAAAAAATCACCCTGTAGAGATATCAGCTAGAAACAAATCACCCTGAAGAGAGGTCAGCTACAAAAAAATCACCCTGTAGAGAGATCAGCTAGAAACAAATCACCCTGAAGAGAGGTCAGCTACAAACAAAACACTTTGCAGAGAATTCAGCTACAAATAAATCAGCTTGTAGAGAGATCAGTTACACACAAATCAACCTGTAGAGAGATAAGCTAGAAACAAATCACCCTGTAGAGAGTAGCTACAAGCAAAACACCCTGTAGAGAGTTCAGCAACAAAGAAACCACCATGTAGAGAGTTCAGCTGCAAACAAATCACCTTATAGAGAGTTCAGCTACAAACAAATCACCCTGTAGAGAGATCAGCTAGAAACTAGACACAATGTAAGGAGTTCAGCTACAAGCAAATCACCCTTTAGTGAGTTCAGCTACAAACAAATCAACCTGCAGTGAAATCACCTACAAAAAAGCACCTTGTACAGAGTTCAGCTACAAACAAATTACCCCGTAGAGAGATCAGCTACAAACAAATCAACCAGTAGAAAGATCAGCTACACACAAATCAACTTGTAGAGAGATCAGCTACAAACAAATCACCCTGTAGAAAGATCAGCTAGAAACCAGACACAATGTAAGGAGTTCAGCTACAAGTAAATCACCCTGTAGAGAGTTCAGCTAAAACAAATCAACCTGCAGAGAGATCAGCTACAAATAAATCACTTTACAGACAGTTCAGCTACAAACAAATTACCTTGTAGAGAGATCGGCTGCAAATTAATCAACCTGCAGAGAGATCAGCTACACACAAATCAACTTGTAGAGAGATCAGCTACAAACAAATCACCCTGTAGAGAGATCAGCTACAAACTAGATACAATGCAAGGAGTTCAGCTATATACAAGCAAAATCACCCTTTAGTGAGTTCAGCTACAAACAAATCAACCTGCAGTGAGATCACCAACAAAAACGCACTTGTACAGAGTTCAGTTACAAACAAATCACCCTGTAGAGAGATCAGGTAGAAGAATTCACCTTGTAGAGAGTTCAGCAACAAAGAAACCACCATGTAGAGAGTTCAGCTGCAAACAAATCACCCAGTAGAAAGATCAGCTAGAAGAAGTTACCTTGTAGAGAGTTCAGTTACAAAGAAACCATCATATAGAGAGTTCAGCTACAAAGAAATTACCCCGTAGAGAGTTCAGCTAGAAGAAGTCACCTTGTAAAGATTTCAGCTACAAAGAAACCATCATGTACAGAGTTCAGCTACAAAGAAACTACCTGTACAGAATTCAACTACAAACAAATTACCCTGTATAGAGATCAGCTAGAAGAAGTTACCTTGTAGATAGTTCAGCTACAACAATTCACCCTGTAGAAAGATCAGCTAGAAGAAGTCACCTTGTAGAGTGTTCAGTTACAAAGAAACCATCATGTAGAGAGTTCAGCTGCAAACAAATCACTCTGTAGAGAGTTCAGCTACAAAGAAACCGCCATGTAGAGAGTTCAGCCTCATACAAACTACCTTGTAGAGAATTCAACTACAACAAATCACCCTGTAGAGAAGAAGTCACCTTGTAGAGAGTTCAGCTACAAAGAAACCATCATGTAGAGAGTTCAGCTACAAAGAAACCACCTAGTAGAGAGTTTAGCTGCAAACAAATCACCTGTAGAGAGTTCAGCTAGAAACAAATCACCCCATAGAGAGATCAGCTGGACGAAGTCACCTTGTAGAGAGTTCAGCTACAAAGAAACCATCTTGTAGAGAGTTCAGCTGCAAACAAATCACCCTACAGAGAGTTCAGCTACAAAAAATCACCCTGTAGAGAGTTCAGCTAGACGAAGTCACCTTATAGAGAGTTCAGCTACAAAGAAACCATCATGTAGAGAGTTCGGCTACAAAGACACCACCATGTAGAGAGTTTAGCTACAAACAAATCACCTGTAGAGAGTTCAGCTAGAAACAAAATACCCTGTAGAGAGACCAGCTAGAAGAGGTTACCTTGTAGAGAGTTCAGCTACAAAGAAACCATCCTGTATATAGTTCAGCTATATTTCAAGTCACCCAGTAGAGAGATCAGCTGCAAAAAAATATCCTGTGGGGAATAATGGGCATTTAATAAATATATGTATATAATTTGTATAATTACTAATGAAATCAAAAATAATTGAAGTACTAAAAGTCTTCTTTAAGTTCTTTTCTTCTTCCTGTAGTAAAGAAAAAAACACATGGGTTAAAAAAGCCCCAAAGCCAGCCATAGGCTGGCTTTGCAGTATACAAATACAAAAAGAAGTGATATCTAATCAAAAACAGCCAAGCTGTAAAAAAAGGTGCGGCCCCCAAAAAGGCCATGGTGAAAAAAGATGTGAAATCCAAGGTGGCGGCCAAGAAATGGCTGTGATGGTAGGTTAATGGTTACATTTTAATAACGACAATTCAGGTGAATTTTGTGCCGCTTGGTCTTGGCACCAAATTCACCTGAATTGTTGTTATTAAAATGTAACCATTAACCTACCATCACAGCCATTTCTTGGCCGCCACCTTGGATTTCACATCTTTTTTCACCATGGCCTTTTTGGGGGCCGCACCTTTTTTTTACAGCTTGGCTGTTTTTGATTAGATATAATTATACTTAATGAGAATAATTATGGAATAATAGGCTGGATACAAGAATAACAAAAAGAATAATAGGAGAATTTTTTGGGAAATTCCGGAAAGAATAATAGGTAAAATTTTGAGCATAATAGGCTCAGGCCTACTGCACAAGTACATATAGTGCCATAAAACAATGCAATTACCCCTGAATGAAATCACTGTATATGACCGAGTGTCTGATCAATTAGCACTTTTGTTTATATTACAATACACCAATAGAATAATCACAACTCTAACAAAATCAATATTTGGTTAACCAAGAGCTAGGATAACTGGTATTTGGATAATTGGTTTATGGATAACTGAGGTTTCACTGTAAGTGCTACACATATACAAATATACAACACTATAAAATACTGTGTTCATTAATAGCAAACTTTACATACTGCTATTACTGACAATTAGGATCTAGTGGATCATCATCAGGATCTACTGGAGCTGTTATTGGTGGAATAATAGGAGGAGTTGTAGTGGCTATGGTCATTATTGTAGTGTTGGTGGTGGTGATTATTTGGGTGAGAAGATCAAGAAGGAAACAAGTGGATATTGTTGATTATGATAAATCTAAAAGTATGTGTACATACGTATGATAAATAATTTTATAATGGAAACACACCTTAAGTAGCTAAAGTCTAAGTAGCTAAAGTCTTTGAGCAGGCTGTAGGACCAGGTGTCCTACAGACCTTCAGCACTTGTGCTGTAAAGCATTAATAAATAAAAATAAATAAATGAAGGGAAGCATGATTTGTCCTATATGTCTACACCAGGGAGTGAGGGTGTACATACATACATACATACATACATACAAATCATATCTACGTAGTAGTATTGTAGCCTGTTGTTGATGCCCGCACTCTTTCACAGTTTAATTACCTGTCACTATAGAAACATCTTATGTGATAGTTACCTGAGAAGTTTACATAAGCAGTTTAACCAGTAGTTTTAACCCTTAAACCTGCAGCTGTTTTATAAAACACAAGCACTGAAAATGCATAATCCTGTAAACTGGATAGCATCCCTTATAAAACTAAAGTCCATAGCACAGAAACCACTAAAGCTATCTAAACACCATCTTACTCACCGTTAAATTTTGGTTTAAATGGTCCCATACTTTGTCGCGTTCATCCAACCCAGAGCTTCCTGCTTCACTTGAAAGAGCAAAAGAACAATCCCTCCGTCTTCCTTCTTCACATATACAGTAGTACTAATATACAGATGGCCATAACTTGGCTGTACTTCATCGTATCGACTTGTTCTTGGTATCGCGTTGCTCCTCATGATCACGTGATGGTGATTCAGTTGATATATATATATATATATATATATATATATATATATGTATATATATAGATATCACATGATTAAATCATTGTCAGACGAGCACAATGACTATACAAAGACAAAAGGACACAAAATGATTCAGCACGTCGTAGTGCATGAGTTCCTTGTTGTATGTTGAAAGTTTGTACACAGTTAGATAGCTTACTCTTTGCCAATCAATAAAATCTGTTTTTTTCTAAGCAATTGTACGAATGCTTCATGAGATATGCCTGTTTGTAACCACCTATGTAAACTGGCAAAAGTATTGTGCGTTTTCAATTCATTTTTTATCAAATCTAGTTTTCTGGATTATATGGGTTCAAGGATTAATAACAGTGACACTGACTGCCCGATTATAGTATCAGGCCATCTACCAGTAAGCCACTGATTCTTGCCTAGCCAGGCCCTTTACAAAGCCCGAAATCACCATTCAAGCTCTCCACACCACCCAGAAAATACATTTGTTAAAACCAGCCTCAAATAGTTTAAATAGTACTAAGGGTCATAGTATGAGTGTAGCTATCCACTGGTGGTGTTAGTTTGATTTTGCCGATTGGTTTTGTAAAATGTGGTCACATATATGTTTGGTTGTATTTCACTATTTATTAATATGCTTTGTAGTGCTCTAACAGAGCACACATTCTTCAAATACAATGTACATAGAATGTTCTAGAAAGAACAATCTAGAGTTTTTGTGGATATATATAGACCTATGAAATTCTGGTAAGAAATTCTGTTTAAAAGGTCGAATTGAACAACTGACTGCAGTTACTTCTCAGCAACTGTTTTACTGAACAATTTTTTTGACATAATTTGTACATGTTTTTTTTTTTTTTACTTCTCAGTGACTGTTCTATTATACATTTTGATCACACTTGTTTCACATGTTTGGTTTTTTGCTTTACATCCATTAGATAATACTCTCAGTACTTTCAAATCACAAAAGGTCCATGCCATGATAGTCAGTCTGTATGCATGCCAAGTTTTCAAGTTTTAACTTGTTTGTGTCAGTAGTTTACCCTGCAGGTGTGACAAAAAATTGCACTTACAATAGTTGAAAATTGCTCGTAACTTCTCATCACTTTCATCTATCTATTCACAAATTTGAAAAATAAATGTACTATACTTATGCTCTTTATACCCTCCAAAATTTAAAAAGAATCCAATAAAGCTTGTGCAAGTTATGGTGATGTTTGTAAGTGGTACAAAGAGAAAAATTAACATAGAAGATATGAAGAAAGATGAACTTTGAATGAACATAATTATCTCAAAGATGGTGGGGCCAATTTACCTTGAATTTAGCAATGGAAGATGTTCCACCCAAGGAATGTTGCACACAAAAAATGGGCTATTTCTCTTCATCTGTTAATGAGGCACGAATGCATGAAAATCATGTTTATCATTAATAGTGATTAAGTGCTTCTCATACTGTGTAATGACTGAACATATAGCTGAAAACAATCACTCCACTTTCAGTAATTGATAGTTGGGCATGCATTCAGACTTAAAATTAATTTTATGAATTTCTTGCAGTATGTTTGCTAGTCATATGTAACTATGTTACAAAAAGACCAAGTACAAGAAAAATGGACTGAAGTAACTTTAATGAAAAGGTTGCTACTAAGTGAGGTTTTACTGTAGCATGAAGTTGTGGCTGCTTTTGACTTTCAATGTTTTCTATTTCTGCCTTCCATTTCAATTGTCCCCTTTTTTCTTAGCAGAAAATGGTGAATTAACCTGCTCAAGATGTTACATATAACACTGTTGAAACACTGGGTAGTAGATATCCTTGATGTGAATGTTGCAACTCTCAATAATTATTGTGGTGTATATACAAGTACATCATGTAAAGCTAATTCCAATTTTACAGCTATGTATTAAACCATGTTGTTCTGTGTTGCAGATGGAGTTGATTCAATAGCTACTCCTACTGCTGTCAGTGACAAAGTAAGTATCATGATGAATGACATGTCAAGTTCTCCAAGTACCATGATTTGAGTAAGCTGTTTTAGATTCATTCCAAACTTGGCATAAGAATTTTAAAATATTGTATGATATACAGAAAATTCTTACACATACACTTAGTCTATAAGCCAACTAGAAAACTGCCACAATTAGCCAGCTTAATTATTTGTTGGACATCACAGGCTTCTTACTCCTTGAACATGTATAAGTATATTAATACACATGTATAATACGGATGTATCAAGACACACGGTAGTGTGTCGTGCGGCCCAAGAAGCCGGCGCGCCACACCGTGAGTATATTTACAGGAAGAAAGAAAATGCAATTTTCACACCTATGTAGCTCTGTGATCCCTTATCCGATTGGAACCAAATTTGCTAGAGAGGTGCCGGCCAGCAAGGGGAGTCTACACACCAAATTTGAAGAAAATCGCTCCAGTCATTTCCGAGATACGAGCGAACAAAATTTCGTTTTAATTTCTTCGTTTTTTTCTTCTTCTACTTCTTCATTTCGCACACTTCGCAAACTCCGCCATAAAACACGGATTCGTGCTCGGATCGGGCTGAACTTTGGCACACTTAAAGGGCTCATTAAGGCGGATCTCTGTACCAACTTTAGTAAGAATCCGATGAACATTCACGGAGTTATGACCGATTATTTGCGTAAAATAAGGTCGAAGGTCTGTCACGCCTACAGGGTAAACTCCTTTGAGGAATCAGTTGAAAATTGATATGTAGATGGAGCAACCATCGTAGGAGTGCCTTTTTGTGGTTTGAAAGGAATCGGAATAAAGACCATGGAGATATGACACAAAACCCGACCTGTGTCAAAATTACGCGATTGATTTTTATGAATAAAAAAACTATTAGTTTTCGTGTCTAGCAGGCAAACCACTTAGAGCAACGAGCTGAAAATCAGTATGTAGCTGGAATAATCATCATAAAAAGTCCTTGCAGTAGTACAGAAGAATCGGATTACAAACCACTGAGTTATGATTCGAAAGACAACTACGTGTAGCAAATGCGAGATCGAGATACTCTAATAGAACAGTCACCCTAATAAAGTATTCAGCTGCATTTATAATTTACTCAATTATATTACATTGCAAGTTATTCTGTAGGGAATTCAGCTACAAACAAGTCACGCTGTAGTCAGATCAGCCAGAAGAAGGTACCTAATAGAGAGTTCAGCTACAAAGAAACCATCATGTAGAGAGTTCAGCTCAAACAAATTGCCCTGTAGAGAGATCAGCTAGAAGAAGTTACCTTGTAGAGAGTTCAGTTACAAAGAAACAATCATGCAAAGAGTTCAGCTGCAAACAAATCACCCAGTAGAAAGTTCCGCTGTGAACAGACCACACTGTAGCGAGTTCAGTTAGAAACAAGTCATCTTGTAGAGAGATCAGCTAGAAGAAGTCACATTGTAGAGAGTTCAGCTACAAAGAAACTACCATGTAGAGAGTTCAGCTGCAAACAAATCACCCTGTAGAGAACTCAGCTACAAACAAATATGCCCTGTAGAAAGATCAGCTAGAAGAAGTTACCTTGTAGAGAGTTCAGCTACAAAGAAACTACCATGTAGAGAGTTCAGCTGCAAACAAATCACCCTGTAGAGAACTCAGCTACAAACAAATATGCCCTGTAGAAAGATCAGCTAGAAGAAGTTACCTTGTAGAGAGTTCAGCTACAAAGAAACCACCATGTAGAGAGTTCAGCTGCAAACAAATCACCTGTAGAGAGTTCAGCTAGAAACAAGTCACCCTGTAGAGAGATCAGCTAGAAACAAGTCACCCTGTAGAGAGTTCAGCTAGAAGAAGTCACATTGTAGAGAGTTCAGCTGCAAACAAATCACCCTGTAGAGAACTCAGCTACAAACAAATATGCCCTGTAGAAAGATCAGCTAGAAGAAGTTACCTTGTAGAGAGTTCAGCTGCAAACAAATCACCCTGTAGAGAATTCAACTACAAACAGATAACCCTGCAGAGAGTTCAGCTAGAGTCAAGTCACCCTGTAGAGAGAATCCTGTAAAGAGTTCATCTACGTACAAGCAGATCACCCTGTAGAGAGTTCAGCTACATTTCAAGCCACCTAGTAGAGAGATCAGCTGTAAATTATCCTGTGGGGATTAATTGAAATATAATAAATATATGCAAGAGTTCATAATATAATGAACTCTTGATATATGCATTATATATATAATTTGTACATTTACTGATAAAATCAGAATGAGTTAAAGTATTTATAAAATCTGCTTCATCTTTTTCTTTTTCCTGTGGTAAAGAAAAATATATAGGTTAAAAAGCCCCAAAGCTGGCCATAGGCCGGCTTTGCGGTATACAAATACAAAAAGAAGTGAAATCTAATCAAAAACAGCCAAGCTGTAGAAAAAGGAGTGCGGCCCTTGAAAAGGCTATAATGAAAAAAGATGTGAAATCCAAGGTGGCGGCCAAGAAATGGCTGTGATGGTAGGTTAATGGTAAAAATTTTAATAACAACAATTCAGGTGAATTTGGTGCCGCTTGGTCTTGGCACAAAATTCACCTGAATTGTCGTTATTAAAATTTTTACCATTAACCTACCATCACAGCCATTTCTTGGCCGCCACCTTGGATTTCACATCTTTTTTCATTATAGCCTTTTCAAGGGCTGCACTCCTTTTTTAACAGCTTGGCTGTTTTTGATTAGATAATATATACATATGCATGTTTGTGTAGTTTGTTTGTAACAACTTACTATTTGTCATGTAGCAGGGCTTAGATGTGGAATCACTGTTAACAATAGCCTTATCAGGCATAAATGTTATTTACGATGAAGTCATCAGCTATGAAAACTCCAAAGGGATTTATCAGATGTCTTCAAATGACGTTGCCAAGTCATTACAAACAGAAGAGAGTATTTATGATACTCCATATAGTCACATAGGGGACTGTGGTCCAATATACTGTGTGCCTGCTGATGATGAAAAGAAAATTTATGAAGAATTTGCAGGAAAAAAATTTCGGAAACTACTCCACAAAGAAATCAAGTAAGGCAAACTAGTATGAATATACTGTGAAGGATGATAGTCACCCGAAGTGCAAGTTTAACTTCTATGATCCCTACTAGCTTGTAAGGTTTCTAGGTTTGTTTTTTTCCCCCATGCTTATTGATACATATGCATCAATAACCTACTAGACTTATCAATCACCCACCCACTTGGTTACTTTTAATAATTATTAAGATCAAGTTACTGATGTTGAACCTGTTACATGTAACAAAACTATATGCAAGCTTCACATTACAGTGTTTATACACAATTTACCACTGTAAATAAGGTTAATAGACAAGGAAGCCTGTGTTTGGTTGGGATTAAATGAATTAGAACCCATGATCAGTAATATTCAATACCATCAAATGTATGCACATTGATCACACGGTTGCTACTTTCAGGTGCTACTTGGAGTTTCTTGTGCTGAATCCTGTCACAGAGATTGAATTCACTGTAAACATACCCAAATACTCGTTGTCTGTTGCTTGTCATACATTGCTCATTATTTGTTGCTTACCATGGATTGCTCATTGTTGCTCATCATGCATTACTCGTTGTTGGTTGCTTGTCATACATTGCTCATTATTTGTTACTCTTCATGCATTGCTCATTAATTATTGTTTATCATGTATTGCTTATTATTTGCTGCTTGTCATGCCTTCATTGTTTGTTGCTAATCATGCGTCACTCACTGTTTGTTGCTAATTGTGAAGTGCTCACTGGCTGCCACTTCATTGTTCCATACTTAGGGTTCCTCTCTACCACTGCCATGCTAGCAAAGTTTAGGAGAAACTGGGTGCAGTCAAGTTGTTTGATTTGACTTAGCAGCTAGCTTCCTGACTAAGGCAGATATTGATGCAGGTGCACTTAGCTCCTAGCATCCATTGCTGCCTGATTTAACCCCAAAATATGTATATAGTGCACAGCACATCCCACATAGCGGTAGTGCATGTGGGCCAAGCTGACGTAGGGTGTTAACTTATACAAAAAGGAGAGGAGGTTAAATATGTACATGGGTACTTGTAAATACAAAAAATTAGACACTACATGTATTATGGATGTGTAGTACTGCAGTATAATTATCATACAGTATGATAGTACTGTATAGTAGGGACCACAAAGGAGTAGGCGTGGCCACGAAATAAAATAACTCAAAAAACAGCCCCAATTTTCTCTGACGACAATGAGTTAGGTAAAGCCCAAACAAGCTTTCAGATCGACCCGAAATGCTTTCAACAAGTTGCTACAGAATTTTAAAATATATATTTAGCAGAATTTTGTAGTGACTGACTGACTGATGCCTTCAGACATGCATAACTCAATAACGGCTAAGGCTACAGGCTTGATTTTTTCACTGTTCGATGGCGCTTCGGCCCAACAGGTGCCTTTTGGCATACCGCAGTACGTACAATGCACTTTTCAAACAGTTCTTGATTCATACTGCTGTGTAACGGGTTGAACATAGCCGACAAGGAAGCGTAATGGATACTTCACTTTTCATACAATATAATTGATGACTAAGGCACGTGGCACCACTTCTTTTGGTATGCATGGATTGCAAAGGTGCTTTTCTTGATTCAAAATTAGTACTGCCACGATATATCATTATATCGATAATATCAATATAACAAGGTGGCAATAAGGTATATCAATGTATCATGATATAGTATAATGATGTGGGGGCGGCCAGACATATGGTATTTGGCATTTAATTAAGTTATGTGTTGATGATTTAGTGGTGGTAACATGCCAACCCCAAAGTAAATTGTGAGGTTTGTATGAAATACCAACCACTTGTCTCAACTATATAGCAGTAGTAAAATGCATTTAAAACCTGGTAAACAAGAGTACCTTTACTTGTGGTATACATCCACCTTAAATTTTAACCTAAAATGAAGAGTATGTACACATTTTCCTTGCAAATGTTACAGTTAGTTCTATATCGTGATATATCTTCATATCGTGATATAAACCTTGGTGATATATGATATAAGTTTTTTCTATAATTATCATGGCAGCACTATTCAAAATGCTGCATAATGGGTTGAACGTAGCTGACAACGAAACGTAATGGATACTTCACTTTTCAGACGATAATTGATATAGCTGAGGCGCACAGTGCCATTTCAGATGCGGTATGCATGGGTTCACCAGTCATAATAATTATTTGCAAAAAAAAGTTAACAAACAAGTACACAGAAAAATTTGGAATTTTCAACTAGAGTAGGGACCATAGCACACTGGTAAAAGTACTGAAACAAGCTGGAGTAGTGCACGATATTAAATCACAGTAAAACAATAAGAAGTGTTATATCCCTATAACACTTCTTATTGTTTTACTGTGATAACACTTCTTATTGTTTTACTGTGATTTAATATCGTGTACTACTCCAGCTTGTTTCAGTACTTTTATCAGTGTGCTATGGTCCCTACTCTAGTTGAAAATTCCATTTTTCTGTGTACTTGTATTGTTTAATTGGCAGGAATTATTTGACAAATGGGTTCTTTATTCACTGGCATTAGCCATCAATAATATTAGTGGGTTTTCATTTAGTGGACCAATTTGTATATGTTAGATACCCACTGGAGGTTTTGTAGTAGGTTTGACAACCTGAGGGCGCAGTTTGGTCACTAATTAATGCTCACCGAGGTGCCAAACAAAGCACGAGGGTTTCAACCTACTAAAAAACGACAGTGGGTATCTAACCTATTTAGAAAGCAGCTCATTACCAGCACTGACAAAAGAAGCACAGAGTCACGCTAGGTAAGGTCCTTTACAGCATGTTTGTGTGTGCCGCCGGATTAGTGGCCAGGTTAGTGTTGTTTTAGCAGCTGTTATTTAGTTCCAAGGCTTGTTTACTAGCTAATACAAGCTGGCCACGAAGCGACAAGCTTTATTACAACTGGCCACGAAACAACAAGCTTTATTACAACTGGCCATGAAGCAACAAGCTTTATTACAACTGGCCATGAAGCAACAAGCTTTATTACAACTGGACACGAAACAACAAGCTTTATAACAACTGGCCATGAAGCAACAAGCTTTATTACAACTGGCCACAAAGCGACAAGCTTTATTACAACTGGCCACGAAGCGACAAGCTTTATTACAACTGGCCACGAAGCGACAAGATTTATAACAACTGGCCATGAAGCAACAAGCTTTCTTACAACTGGCCACGAAACAACAAGCTTTATAACAACTGGCCATGAAGCAACAAGCTTTATTACAACTGGCCACGAAGCGACAAGCTTTATTACAACTGGCCACAAAGCGACAAGCTTTATTACAACTGGCCACGAAGTGACAAGATTTATAACAACTGGCCATGAAGCAACAAGCTTTATTACAACTGGCCACAAAGCGACAAGCTTTATTACAACTGGCCACGAAGCGACAAGATTCATAACAACTGGCCATGAAGCAATAAGCTTTATTACAACTGGCCACGAAGCAACAAGCTTTATTACAACTGGCCACGAAACAACAAGCTTTATTACAACTGGCCACGAAGCGACAAGCTTTATTACAACTGGCCACGAAGCGACAAGCTTTATTACAACTGGCCACGAAGCCACAAGCTTTATTACAACGCGACAAGCTGTATTACAACTGGCCACAAAGTGACAAGTTTTATGACAACTGGCCACAAAACGACAAGCATTATTATAACTGGCCATGAAGCGACAAATGTTACAAACAGGTGCAATAGCACAGCTGAAGTGTGTTGATGGTCTAATGGCGACAGTGCTGACAAGCAGATGAACCAAAATATGCTTGCTGTAAACTCAGCAACACCAGCAGTTTCACTGATGGCTAGATAGTAGTGAATCTGGAGCATTGTTGGGGTAACTGTAATATGTATCGAGCAGCTGGCTCTCTCAGTTTGACGGCTAGCTTGGTCAAGTCCTGGTATGGCTGATGAAGGTAAAAACCCAAATCTCACTTAACCATACAACCACTAATTAAATCAATGACATAGAAAACTCTTTGAAGTGTTGTTGAATTTACCAAAGCAGTTTCATGTGACAATAGGTCTCTAAATGAAACTTAGAGCCCTCACCTCAGGTCTCTAAGTCGTATTAATAACCTCATTAACTGTGTCAACATCAGAGAATTATTCATGCTGCTTTCTAAACTAATTTAGCAATTAAACCATATATATAGTACCTACATAATTGTATTATATTTCTTGATCTACTTGCATCACAGGGTTGGTGAGGAATTAGGGTCAGGAGAGTTTGGAATAGTTGCTCGTGCTATGTGGAAGCCTACCTCACGCAAGAAAGTGGAAGTTGCTGTAAAAACTTTAAATGAAAATGTTAGTACTAAGGATAGGGTGAGATTCCTCCAGGAGGCTGCCATAATGTGCCAGTTTGATCATGAGAATGTGGTCAAGCTTCATGGTGTAGTGACAGATGAACCTGTCATGATTGTATTAGAATATGTATCCAGAGGAGACCTGAGAAATCTGTTAATACAGCTTCAACCTTCGTGAGTAAAAGCACATACTGTGTGTGACTAACTGCATGCGTGATTAAAACTAAACCATATTTGGTAGATTGAAATTTAAAGCACTCCAAAATTCAGCTAAAGCCATGTGCTACTTTCCTTTCCTTTATTGCCTTTTTCAAAGCTTGATTGTATAAATTTTAACTTTTCTGTTATGGCAATGTGGTGGCTTGGATAACTGCGGTTGGGTCTGGTGTGTGCAAAACTCTTAGTATAGGTATTGCACAGGGTGTGTTGTCTTCTCCAAGCCTTGTGAAATGTCTTCCACCATCGTCCCTCATTAACTGCTTACCCACCACTCCTATAAGAGTGTTTGTGGTATGGAAACCATGCTGACATCTGGCATTACTATATGTAATACAAGATAGGGGTTTTGTATACAGTGTGCTTTTAATAGTGACTGTATGGGCCTGCAAAAATAGGACATGTGCATGGACACATAAATTTGTGTATTTATTTAAACTTTCATGACTCGTAACATTTTATAGCATCATGCTATTACCATTTTCAACCCTTATTAAACCTTTAATTGGCTATATAATACAAGTTTCAGACTGTAAATATTCTCTTCCAGTATTAAGATATAACCTGTTGTATGGTGGGGTGTAGTTTGTACCCACATGCCCTATTTTCACTGGCCCGGTCACAAATGTATTTTTAATTTGAATGGTACAACAGCATCTTCTACAAAAAAAGTTGCAAGTGTAACTGTAAAATGTCATATTTGTCAGGTTTTTCTTTTAAACCACTCACAAAAAGAAAATGTTATCATGCATGTAGTGATGATTTGTGTATGCCTCTAGAATTGGAACCAGTGTTCATGCAAAGCTACCATTACTTCTGCTAAAGTTTTGTCAAGAGATTGCAGCAGGAATGGCTTACCTTAGTGGTAAACAGTTTGTTCACAGAGATTTGGCTACAAGGAATATTCTTGTTTCTGAATCTGTTACATGCAAGGTATGTAGTTATTGAACTAATGAATGGAAACTTTATTATTGTTTACTGTATTGTAAAAAGATTGCTGATTTTGGAATGTCGCGTGATCTACTTGATGAAAACTACTATGTCACATCAGGAGGGAAAATACCAGTAAAATGGACAGCTCCTGAGGTATTTGTTGGGTTTTTGTCGTAATGTTTCACACGTTTTTGTGACTCAGGCAATACACTTCAGAAAGTATTCATGTCAAAGTGATGTGTGGAGTTATGGTATTGTACTATATGAAATATGGAGTTTGGGACGTGAGCCATATGAGTGGTTGAATCTTATCGAAGTAAGCAGCAGACACAATGTACTCACATGTTTATAATACTATGAACCATTCAGTCAGTGGAGAAACTTGATACTGGATTCAGACTCCAGCCACCTCCTGGTTGTCCCAGAACTATATACCGAGTAATGATTAAGTGTTGGTACGTATGTGTGTACTCTATGTATGTTATTAAGGACAATCACAATACGTATGTCAAGACTTTACACTGATCAAAGGAGCCAACCAAACTACATCTGCAATGTAAGTTAATTGGCCACTTCCCCTGGCTACATCTGTGGCTAGCTATTTATGTTAAAATTTTGATTGTGGGAATCTATAATTATTATTGCTCGTGTGATTATTATGAACGACTTGGATTTTTGCCATAAAACCACTTAGACGGAAGTGTTGTTTCATCTTTGCTATCCTACAAGTTGGGAAACGTTAGGTTGAATTGAAAACTAGTGCTATATAGCTTATTCAGAATCGAAGTGTTTTGGTACATTTCTGAATACAGACTACACCCACATCACAGGTAACAATACAACAAAACATGCCCCTCAGGGCTTTATTAAACATTGTAATGATCCTTAACAGCTAACATGCCTAACCCATACTGCCAAACTGTTATGGTAATTATTAGAGAAATGAGGCTGGTTTTTGGGTGGGCAAGAAGATCAAATCTCTGCTATACAACACTACCATACTGTATGATGTATACAATAATACTTTCACAGCACAATATTAGAAGAAATGGCATAGATATAATTATATGTATTCACATAATCTATGGCATTTCTTCTAATATCGTGCTGTGAAACTGTTTTTACTGTGTTAGTGGGATGATCAAAATTATTGTTACTGAATGTACTTCAGGGACCCTGAACCATTATTAAGGCCACAATTTGGACAGATCACAAAACTACTGGCTGGTAATCATAGCTACTTGTTGGGCTGGTCTGATGAAGACAAGAAATATGGTGGTGAGGATGCTATGAAGTTAGGAAGTCGTTTGGAGTGTGCCAACAATCTTTATTATGACCTGCAGATGAAGTATAAAGGATTACAATAAGTGTTTGAGTCTTTATTGAATGGATTCTAGGCATTTTTGAACAAATATTTTTTTTGCAGATTATTTTAAAATGTTTTATTGGATTAACTCAAGTATTTGGATATTACTTTGCATTCACTTGTTAGTAGCTACACGCTCTACATACTGCAAAGCAGCACAAGGCCAGTGCATGTACAGTATAGCAATGTTATATTATAGGAGTGATAACAGGAGATGCAATGAGGTTCAGATCTATTTGCATACACATGTACACTTACACAGAGCACTACATATACAAAATATGTATAGCAAGTATGATGTATGTGGCTTAAGGGGTCTAACATGCTCTAACAGAATTTGAGCTATGTATTGTACTGGAAAATGGATAAACAATGCTTAATTTTATTAAACTTTTGAAGGGTAAATGCCTGTGCTATTCAATTCATTTATCAATTTACACATGCAACAACAATGCTAGATTGATTGGTGCAGCTAGCTTTCTAGCCTGATCTTTCCAAAATTTCCAGAAAAACAGTTCTATATTTGTGTAAAAAATTAAGCCCAAAGAATGAATGGATACTTATAAACAAGGTACACCGACAAATATAACCAAACTTTAAATTGTTCAATATATAAAACATGGTAGCTACAGTAGTATGGACAGAGTAGCTTTATGAGCATTTAACGTTTCATGATTGGATTATACTCCAGTATGCCATTTCAGCCCAACTTTGCATGCATCAATAGAGACCTTCATGCAGGTGACACCAGATCATATCCCACAAAGGCTGGAACTACAATCCAATGGGTTACTAGTCCTACTATCAGGAACTGCCTGGAGAGATTGTGGATAGTACACTTCCCAGATCTAGAGCTGCATCTCCAGACAAGTTGATATTACATTTCATCATGCAGTTCAACTTCTTATGTTACAATGGATTTGCAGCACTGCACTGTGAAAAAAGAGGAATATAAGATGGTATATCTAATGGCTTAAATTATACAAATCTCAGTATAGTCTTGCATTATACTAACTGTCTTATACTTTAGTATAAACCCCATCTTATATTATGGGAAACAGATTATATTAGTTTAATACACATTCTTTTGCTATGGCTTTGTTTATTTAACTAAATGTGATAACTGACATTTTAACTTCACCATCTCATTATTCATGGACTTTTGTTTATGCAGACAGCATGTGACTTAAGATTTTTTTTTTACTGTATCAAACAAGTCATGATTAGGCACCAGCCTATTATGCTGGCGTAATTTTGAGCATAATAGGTGCCTGAAAGCATCAAGCATAATGCTAGCATAATAGGCAGAATAATTGTCATACACTAAGCAATAATGCATGCCACAGAAAAACTGAGAACGGCTACTTACAATAATAGAACAGTCAATGTCACTGATATGGTAATAAGTAGTTATTTGACATGACTGTTATTATAGTTTACAATGTAGCTAAATTCTTAATGCACAACAAGCACTTTTACATTTAACCAGTTGTTGATAAGCCAAAGTTTATCATTATCCATTAGAAAGTAACAAAACATGGGAACTACGGCAAAAATTTTGAGCATTATCATGAGCATGATAGGCAAATTTTTTGAGCACTGCAGCATAGCATAATAGGCAAAATTAAAAGCACAATAGGCTGGTGCCTAGTCATGATGATTTTACAATAAGTACACAGTCTGTTATTAAATCAGTATAGCTAGCTTTGTTGTGATAGCTAATTTTACTGTACTTCTGTAAATATAAGCTGCGAGAAATTTTCACGAGTTAAATATTTTTCACCAGTGTCCTCAAGCGACGAAAGTTTTTTAACAATGAATTATGTAGCTTTATTAATTCGTTAAAATTATACTGTCCCAGGGGTAGATCTAGGGGGGGGGGGGGCTTTGGGGACTGAAGCCCCCCCTTCATATTTAGGCTTTACTTGATCAATACGCTGAGTATTACAGGGGTGGATCTAGGATTTATAAAAGGGAGGGGCTAACTCATGGTACTAATAATCTCTTGGGTATAGAGGTGTGCAAAGCATGCTGGAACTAGGGGGGTCTGGGGGGAATGCCCCCCAGGAAAATTTTGAAAAATAGATGCTAAAATACTGCAATTTGGAGACATTTCCACATAAAATTCATAATATTTTCTGCCTGTAGATATTTTATATACTGCCTTTAGATTATAGGTATGCATATATGGCTCTGATGTCTGAAGCATTTTGCTAATGGAAAAGTTTGGGTAGGTACAGACAACCAAGTACATGATGCACCCCTCTCACAATTGCACAACACTGAATAGGTGCATGTTAGAATAATAATGTTGAAAGTGGAAAATTTTGAAATTTGAATGATACAAGATTGAATCTGAGAGCATTTTCAATGGAAATTGTGAACCTGAATAAAGTATTGCCATACATATTAACTACACAAGTAGATGAATGAAGCCCTTTAAACAGACCAATTCACTTCATTGTATGCATAGGTGCAGGCAGATTTGAAAAACTTCCATAACAGAACCAGCTACATGTTTCCAGTGAATGTTCTATCAGAGTAGTTAGCTGACTGCTCTATTAGAGTATCTCGATCTTGTACACCTCCAATACTGATCCGGGTCCTTGTTGCATAAACTTTAGCATAAATCCACTGATAATACCTTGGAAAGATGTTTATAAGGCGTTTTTATGAGTATTTGTATTATTAGTGATCATGTAATTATGCTAAGACAAAATTTCATTATAATCCTCAGCATATTGCTCAAGTAAAGCCTAAATATGAAGGGAGGGGGGCTTCAGCCCCCAAAGCCCACCCCCCGGATCCGCCCCTGTATTATAATGAAATTGTTGTCTTAGCATAATCATATGATAGGGTTTCCAACTCAAAGTAGGAAGGTGCTTCCTTTTGTTGTTTCGGGTGATTTTCACACAGACTGACCTTTAAGATAAAGCAAACAAGTGCTAATTTATTATTAGATTGCCTGTAGCATTGAGCATCAGCATAATTTTAGCACATAAAAACATACAAAAAGTGGTCACATGACCAAAAATATCGTAATAGTTTAGTTGGGTAGCTTATTAGAAAATCACTGTATTTTAGGTTGACCGAAGTCACAATTAGTGTATTTTCTTGCCTTATAATGAAGACTTGGACGTCTTAGTGCTTTAGCACATCCTTTATAGCTGTAATGGGATTGTTGGCCATGTGACCACTTTTTAGATATTTACTGTTAAACTGCACTGATATTGAAAGTAATAGACAGTTTAATAATATATTAGCACTTGTTCATGTTTTGTCTTAAGGTCAGCCTGCATGAAAATCATCAGAAACAAGGCAAAAGGTTGAGATATCTTATTTTGCAGTGGAAATCCTATATGAAGGGATTTTTGGTCACGTGACCACTTTTTGGATATTTACATATGTTAACATTGTGCTGATAGCAACTGCTGCAAACTTCCCAATAACAAATTAGCACTTGTTTGCTTTATCTTAAAGGTAAATCTGTGTGAAAATCTCCAGAAACAACAAAATGAAGCACCTTCCTATTTTGACTGGAAACCCTACATATGATCACTAAAAATACAAATACTCATAAAACCACCTTATAAACATCTTTCCAAGATATTATCAGCGAATTTATGCTAAAGTTTGTGCTACAAGGACCCGGATCAGCATTGAGGGTGTACGAGATCGAGATACTCTAATAGAGCAGTCAGCTAACTACTCTAATAGAACATTCACTGGAAACATGTAGTTGATTCTGTTATGGAATTTTCCAAATCTGCCTGCACCTATACATACAATGAAGTGCATTGTTCTATTTAAACGGCTTCATTCATCTACTTGTGTAGTTAATACCCATCCAAAAACAGCTTATAGCCGTAAAAAAGTGCGCGTCCAAGTAAAGCAGAGTTAACTGCGACAAAAAGTAATGATATCATAATGCGGCCATGTACGAGGTGTGCAAGTTGTAAAATTCATATTAGCTAATCAGATAATACAATGTTATTGTTAAAGTGTTAATGAGAACTATGTGATGCTACTAGTTTATAAGTGTGTGAGCATCTTCATAAATGTCACACAAATTTAATTCTCAATAAAGCAATGTGTATAGATTCTCTGATAGCAATAAATAGTTTGAGTTTGGCCATCTTTCCTTTGTTCGCAGCATTGCCGTATACAGGAAAGGCGGCCTAACTCAAACTATTTATTGCTATCAGAGAATCTATACACACTGCTTTATTGAGAATTAAATTTGTGTGGCATTTATGAAGATGCTCACACACTTATAAACTAGCAGCAGCACATAGTTCTCATTAACACTTTAACAATAACATTGTATTATCTGATTAGCTAATATGAATTTTACAACTTGCACACCTCGTACATGGCCGCATTATGATATCATCACTTTTTGTCGCAGTTAACTCTGCTTTATTTGGACGCGCACTTTTTTACAGTTATAAGCTGTTTTTTGATGGGATTTCAATACTTTTTGTTAGAATAAGCAATGCACTGTTGATAACAGTAGGTGAGTTTCCATGGTTTTGACAGAAACCCCAGATTACAGTGACAGAATATTAAAATACAACTGTAATTTTAGTGGCCACATGGGGGGGTATTTTCCCCCTGCCCCAGCCCAAAAGGGGCCCCTTGTTTGCCCGTTTAAGGAAAGATCGATATACTCTAATAGAGCAGTCAGGATCTAGACCCTTCCTTGCCCCTGGGCCCCTCTTTTCCCTGGGCCCCCTAATTTCTCTGGGCGGCCCTGTTAGTGGCATGCAACTGCAGTCAACTAACACCCATTTTAACTAGTAAACCCTTAATAACACTTTGCCTTTCGTCTTGTACTGCATTAAAACGATCAAAATACTCTATTAGAGCAGTCACAAAATAGCTGTAACACTGCAATCAATATTTAGCATAGTTACAACTTCTGCTTAGCATTGGATTGTATAGTTTAAATTACTAGCTACTTACACGCTTTACAATATAAAAATATGGCACTTGTAGAAATGTGACTGTTCTATTAGAGTATCTCGATCTACTTCAAGCATTGACTAATTCAAGTGAAGAAGCTACGCACCTGCCAAGAGATCTTGCGAAATGAAATGAGAATAGTAAAGAAAAGGCAAGTATGTACAGAGACAATAGAGGGGCGCGTAATTATGTCCTGTTGTAAATAAACGCCTTTAAAATTTATATTACTACTAAATAAGCGCACCAGAATAGGCTTTATTTATTTATTATTAATTAGCAAAGCCCACCAGGGGTAACACGCTAATGTGCATTACAAATCACAAATTGTTTAGCTTATCTATAATGTTCTTAAAAGTGTCAAGGTTAATTGTGTTGATGTTGTCAATTTTCAAGTTATTCCAATCAATAATTGTTCTTGGCAGAAAAGAATACTTATATAAATCAATTCTGGATTGCAGCTGTGCAAATTTGAGGGGATTATTGGCACGAGTATATGATACAGGGGTTGGCTGGGGTAAACAATGGTTTGGTAGCACCAGTAAGTTTCTTACAATCTTGAATAATAATATAAGTCTAGCATTTCTTCTCCTACTTTTTAAACTTGGCCATTGAAGGTAATTAAGCATATCTGTAATACTGTGTTGTTGACTGGATCTGTGCCATGGTTTATTAAGAACAAATCTTGCAGCTCGGTGTTGGATCATTTCTAATTTGCTAACTGTTGTTTGGTGATAAGGATCCCAGATAGCTGAGCAGTATTCAATAGAAGGTAACAATAATTGTTTGTATAAGTGTTCTTTGATTTGTATTGGGGCATTATATAAATTCCTTTTCAGAAATCCAAGAAGACGGTTTGCCTTTCCACAAATATAGTTAACATGAGGTTCCCATGATAGTGTATGATGGAGGCGGATACCAAGATAGGTGTGCTCTGATACAATATTCAATGGAATATTAGACATTTTATATGTAAAAGTGCTTTTACTGTGGTGGGTTGTAAATTGTAAAATATTGCATTTGGGAATGTTAAATTCCATCAGCCAGTTGCTAGCCCATTGTGTTAAGGAATCTAAGTCATTTTGCAGTATTCTGTGATCGTTGGGCGTAGCTATAGTTTTAAAGAGTAGAATGTCGTCAGCAAATAATCTAATTTCACTCTTGATGTTTGTTACAATATCGTTAATGTAAATTAGGAACAACACAGGACCAAGTACGGAACCTTGTGGAACACCAGATGTAACTTGACATGTAGAAGATCTAGAGCCTTCTACTACAACCTGTTGGGTACGACCATGAAGGAAGGACTCTAGCCACTGTAAGACAGTTCCTCTTATACCATAGTAATTTAATTTGTAGAGAAGTCTAGAATGAGCTACTCGGTCGAACGCTTTAGAAAAGTCTAATATAGCAGCATCAACTTGCAGGTTCCTGTCAATATCTTTTGCAATGTCATTAACAGTTGAGTCTCACAGGAATGTTTTGATCTAAATCCAAACTGGTTGTCTGAAAGAATATTGTGGTCCTCCAAATGCTTCATAATTTGACTCACGATGATATGCTCCATTGTTTTACAAACTACTGAGGTGAGTGAGATAGGACGGTAGTTGCCTGGGTGAGCTTTGGAACCTTTTTTAAATATTGGGGTGACATAGGCATGCTTCCATTGTAATGGGACTTCACCAGATTCGGCTTGTGAGGCTGTTGTCTCCAAGGTTGTCTCATTACTTGTTTTTTCGTGTTGAAGGGATTAGTCACAATTGGTGAGTTTAATTATACATGTATTTGTGTTGTAAAACTTAATTGTAAAAATGCGATTAGCACATATCATGATAAACATGTATTTGTCACAGTAGAGTCTCTCACGATTATTAGACATTGGACCAGGGTAAAAAATTTACTGCTATATTTAGAGGTTGTAGCGTTTGTATATCTTTGTATCTTAATAAATAATCCTCCATGATCACTAATCACTAATAGTACAGTGAAAGCATAGATGAAAGCTGGTCATTATTCAGGCCGTAGGGACAAAAATTTTCTGACCTAGCTTTTTAAAGAGGTGGCTGCATTTTGCGCCTTAAAAAAGGTAAGAAGCATACTGTTCTAACTGGCTATAGAGATGGATTTAGTGTGTGACAACGTATGAGACAGTGAGTGTTGGCAGCAAGGGGGCAGCCAATCTGTTAGAGCACCAAAGGCACTACTTCAGACTTAGGCAGTTGGCTGTCAGCCCAAAGTGTAAAAAGTTTCACTATTGGTCCTTATAAGCTCCTGGTGAAGAAAGTGATGAAGTCATTATCCATAGGATATATTTTTCACATAACACAGCATTCCAGTGGTTTAGTAGTGACCACAACACTGCCTGAGTTAAACTGTGGTGAGATTTGAGACTACCGGAAGCCCTGGAATGCCTTCAACACATGAAATACCAAATATCTAATGCCTGGTTTCATCCACAGTGGACCTGTCTTGGTGGCCACTTGTACAGAAGGGAAACAGCTGCCACACAGTCTTTCGAGTGAGCAGCTAGTTTCCACACCCCTTAATTATCAATTTGTAAAATCTTGAGCAAAAATTGTGTGTACAAGCAAGTGCGATGTTGTGCATTGGCAGTGCCATGTATATGGTTGCTGCCTACTAGCAGTGACACATCACGAGTATTGAAGTCACAATGTGTTACTGTATCATCCATCTCTGAATGTGTCATTTTGTGTAGAGAGCAATCTTCCACATGTGACATGCAGGTTTCAGTGTATATTGTTAACCATTAATATTGTTCACCATTGTGAACTGTATGTACAGTGAAACTTCACTTAGCGGCTACCTCTTTAATAAGACCACCTCATTATATTGGCCACCTCTAGTAGATCCCAAATATAGCTAAGCAATACTTTATGACCTCATTAATAAGGCCACCTTGTTATTCAGGCCAAATTTTTGGTTCCACAGCTGGCCATATTAATGAAGTTTCATTGTACTTATGTGAATTTTTATTTTTCGTAACTTTTCTTCAGGTTTACTGATGGGCACTATGAAGCATTGTTGACTGGTCCGTACATAATGTGGTGACTTGAAATGCTAAAACAGTACGTAGTATGTCTTGTATGTACATGTAATGTGTTGTAATGTGTCCACACATCCACACATCTTAGAAATAAATATAAATGTATTCTCTATACTCAGTTCCATTGTGCCACTGGGTCATAAGTGGGTTGAGTATGGATCATCCAGGACATTTGGGTCACATTTTGTCCTGGCCAAGTGGATCTCATCCACTGACAGAATATATAGATCAGATCATGTGTATAAATTACGGTGGAACTTGTTTATTGCCACCTTCACTCAATAAGCAGGTAACAGTGTATAAATTCTCAATTGGAATTGGCTTTTCAAGAGAGGTTGTCTTTCTATACTGGTGGCCATTAAGACAGGTTGTACTGATAGAGTGTACATACTAGAGATGCAACAATATCCTCCACTTAGTGTCGTTTGATAGTGATGCAATGGAGACTATGTATAGTGCATTTAAATACTATGCTATTATATTGCAACTCTAGCACGTATTTATAATAGGAATGTTTGTTAACCGTTTAGACATACTGGAGCCACACCCACTCATCTGGATTCTACAAATGGAGTCATACCAACTTGTCATCATACTTACGTGTTACTCCCATTGTGCTTGGATTGGATGAATATACATGCCGTCATGTGAGACTTGCTACCATGGCGGGCCACTGGAAAACATTTCATAGCTGTTATATTACAGTCATTATTGTACAATTCTTACATTATTGTTGTGAAAAGTGTTTGGCATTCATGTGTCCTCTGTATGTTGTAATTACATGTATAATTTTTGTGTGGGGGGTGCTATAAAATGCAATAATGCATGGTGACAATTGGCTAGCTACATGTGCTAATTACTCGAAGCTTGTGTCAAAATCTGGTAACCGCAGTTGTATTGTGTCATTCTTTCAGCGGCGCCCTTAGAGGACAAATTACGTCACGGTGGGGGTGACTAAATTTGTTAAAAACGAACGATGGTATGCAGCACCATAGATTATATCTGTGGAGCACACTTCTTTGTGGCTTTATGCACTGATTAACTACATAGAGCGCCAGTTCATCAATACCCAGTGACCGCAGTTGTGCTCTGCGTCATTCTTTAAATTCCGAGTAAAATTCTTAGAGAGAGCAAATTATGTGGGGGCGACTAAATTCAAATTTCAAACTAGCCATTCTCGAAAACATATGTTTCAATCTAAACGAAACTTTTAGAACAGTTTAAAGACACATTGCCCTACATTAGTGCTGAGCGATAGTAAAAAAATTTACTATCACGATAGTTACTCATTAAATATCGCGATAGTGAATACTATCCCGATAGTTTATGAAACACTTTGCTCTTAACAAAGTCTCAGTTGTATAGCTATGATTTGCAGTCATATAGAAAGTTATTTTGCATGCACAGGACATTTGTTAATTAACTGTGTGGGCGGCCAATGAATATGGACTTTTGGTAAAGCTTTTACAGGCCACTCCTTTGTAAGAAAACTGGTAATACGTTGATACAATTTTAATGCAGATCTGAGCTTATCATAACTATCACGATAGTGATATCCCTACTATCGCGATAACGATAGTGATTTACTATCGCGATATATCGCACTATCGATACTATTGCTCAGCCCTACCCTACATGCCAAGCGAGTATTGCGGAAAACAACAATCTGGGTTTTGTATTTGGCCTCTAGGTCGACTGAGGACGACTGAAACTTCGTTTGGTGCTGAAATTACGACTGTAGGATAATCATGTATGGTGAAATCGATGATATGAATCTTGAGGCGATTGAGTGAATACTGAAGCGATAGCAGGGCAATCAACGTTTGGAATGCACAAAGGAACGCAAAGGCATACACCTGCGGTTGCGTCTAACCGCATGCGATAAAAAAAAAAAAATGGAACTTCCCTTTTGATGTCGGCAATCTCGATCACGAAACAATCGGCATGGATTTGCTTCACTGCTTGTGTGGTAGTTACTAGTGAGACGATGAGTTCAACTCTAGAGTTTCAGAGGGATAGCGTAAGTGGCGGGTGAGTTACAGGACGGCCGAATTTGACAACATTCGTTCCTGTAAAATCCTCACGTAGTGGTCGCGTCATTTATTGTCTGTGGCGTGCGTTTCTGCTTTACTGGCTGCGCGACTCACTACCATGAGTCTTGATGTATGGCAATACTTAATTCAGGTACGCAATTTCCATTGAAAATGCTTTCAGATTCAATCTTGCATTGTTCAAATTTCAAAATTTTCTGCTTTCAACATTATTATAATTCTAACATGCACCTATTCAGTGTTATGAAATTGTGAGAGGGGTGCATCATGTACTTGGTTGTCTGTACCTACCCAAACTTTTCCATTAGCAGAGAGACATACCTATAATCTAAAGGTCATACATACTTTGGCGTATTATGGGGGTAACTTGCCTTTGTTAATAAAGGGAAGATTTTACGTGGATGTTTTCTTTGTTTATAAAAGGAAGATTTTACGCCAATGTCTCCTTTGTGTACTTAATGGAAAGATTTTACGCAGAGTAAGTGACGTAAAACCCAATGCATGCAATTGTATAGTATGTGCTTTCTAAAGGGAAATTTTACGCAAACTGTCATTTAACATAATAGACACTTGTGGTAACCATGGCAACAATATGAAATGGATCCTGATGTATCAATGGTAACAACAGACCATGATATTGCAGTATCCATGGCAACGCTACAAAACATGCCTTCAAAGTTACAAACTTAATTACAACAGATGGTGGTATTGTGGTGTCTATTGAAACACTATAAAAAACACTCCTTCAGACTTACAATTGTATGATTATTTATAGTCTATCATGTACATCTTCAATGACAAACTTCTTAAGAAGCTTCTGTGCTAATATAGCAATGTGGGTTTACAAAAGGTATAGCATAATATAAATAATATAGTAAAATCATGGGGAGTAAGTAGTGTACTTGTTACCCACCCTTGAGGAAAAAGGATACACATACTTCTAAGCTGCATGTGTGAAGAGAAGGTTGGTCAAAAGTGTGGCATTTCTCTGTGAGTGAAAATCTCCTAATTAATAATTTAAATAAGCCAATTTGTAGTTTTCCTCTTGAAATTTGAAGAATGAGAAGAGGTTGTCAACTTGTCTAAAGTAACTAGCCCCACTACAGATTACTCACAGTCTACCTCCAAGCATATGCTAGACTGCAGTAGCACTGGCAGGTGCTGCATAGAAGAGAGTATATACAAAGAATGAAATAAATTTCTAGCAAGGATTCCAGCTGTGGAAGTATGGTATAACTCTTTGATGTACAGTACTTACTATACCTGCACCTTTGGTTATAAATATATTAATTTTGGGGTAGAAAATTTTCATAGTGTTATATACTCATTGTTCATATCAAGACTCTAATTATTTCAAGGATTTTTGTGCAGTTTACGATTGTGAATATACCCAATCCTATCCCTACCTATGACATAATATTACAAGGAGAACATGGGAAAATAGATGGTTTTGAGTTCCGTCTGCATTAAAATCGAGATACTGTAATAGTCTAAGAGTAGTCACCACTTTAAGAGTAGTATAATTATAAAACACTATACTCGATCATTCATCTACAAAGAATATCTGACTAGGATCTAGATCATAGTAGATTTGGGAGAATCGGTATTTTGGTTGTTTAAACTGAAAAGCAGAAGCACCTGTACACCTCGCACCAGCAGTGCCTATTGCTTGTACTTTACACCTTATAGCTACTACTAATTCTGTTATCTAGCTCAGTACTGTACATATGTATATGACTTTTCAATAAAACAGCTTTAAGTTGAAGTGCCATCACTCAAAAACTTATTTCTTCAAAATTTCCTTTGGAGAGATAATTCCAGACCCCACTAGAAATCTTATGCTTTGCATTTGCAGCGTGAATCACATGCATTGTGTGGTTACTTCTACCAGTGTGCTCTTTCTTTTGCAAAAATTCCAGATTCACCCCTACTGCCATCATATTACTAGTGTGGATTAGCCCTCCATATGTATATTATGTAAATTAACTATACTACTATTGTATATATTATTAATTGGTGGAAAGCACAATAAAAACGTGGATTGCTGTAATCCCATGGTCTTTAGTCATACAGCTATGAAATGGGCTGTAGTACCATGCACAGGGGCTAAAAAAAGGGGCTAGTTGTGGACAAAAAGCTAGTTGTAAATGGCTTTTGGCTAGTTGTAAATGGTGATTTGGCTAGTTGTAAAGTCAAACTACTTTATTCTTTTCTGAAGTCTGACTGCACCACAGAAGATCAAAAGTTACATAGATGTGCTGTGCATGTTTACAGGGATTTGACTAAAAGTACCTCAAGATTCACTCTTGAGATTGCCATTTTCATAAAATTTCCACTTGTGGTCCACTAAAATTGCATCTTATAGTTATGGTCATTTTACAGTCCACTATTGATATAAAACAATATTTTGATCTAAAGAATTGGTTTGTACGTCACTGTAAGTTTGTTTGCTATTTCCTAGTTCCAGGTCTCAGTCGCTTATCTCAAATTGCTTACAGATTCAATCTTTCCACAATAATTATGTTTAAATATGCTCCCACACTCCCCTAAAATTCCTTCAATTATTCCCTTCACTGAGATTTTGCTACACAACAATTATGACAATATAGAACACAAACTACAAGATATTTAGTTCAAACACAAAGAAAAGTTTGTTTTATCATATGTACTACTCTACCCCCCCCCCTCGGTCTCAGGTTTAGGCTAGTTGTAAATAATAGTTTTTTTAGCCACTGACTATGCATGAGATCCAATATGGAATGATCATTTTAGTATCATGATTCATATATAACTAAGAATCATATGTAAGTTTTGAAATTGAAAGAGCATGCAATTATAACTGGACTAGATCATACCAAAGGGTTGCAGAGAAGGTAAATCATTCTCTGAAGGGTAACAAAAAGAAAGCTACAGTTGAAATGTTTGCAAAATTGCCAAATTATGTAGCAAAAGAAAAGAAAGACATCCTAGACTCTTTATGCCCTTCAAGTTACTGCGACTTTTTGCTTCTATTCAGGACTTGGCAGAATTAACAGACAAACAGAATAAGTAATCGACATCTAAATGGTACGTAATGCCAAACTTGGTCCAGGGCAAAAATCGGTCTGGCCAGACCAGTTTTGGTCAAAAATCGGTCCAGCTGGACCAGTTTTGGTCAAAATCGGTCCAGCTGGACCAGTTATAGTCAAAACTGGTCCAGCCGGACCATTCTTGGCATCCAAAACTGGTCTGGCCCAACAAAAATCAGCCCGGGGGTTGCCAAACCAGTTTTCAGGTCTGGTGTGAATTTTGGGATGTAGTTCACCAAACTACATGTGGTATATTATAGCTAGCTATCAGTTTTGTTCACCAAACTGGTATAAACAAAGCAGGCTTACCCGAGAGCTTATAGTTAGCTACCACTGGATGCATACGAGCTTGGCCTGCGGGTAGGTACTTAGCCAGATTATAGCTAAGCTCTTTTGTTTTCAGATTTGGCATATATATATCCAAGGAAAGATGGGTAAATGGAATTATTCAAAATTGGCATCATTATTCCCATAAGGATAAGTGTATTTAAGTAGAAATAAAAAAGTCCTGAGAGAATGGAGATTGCCTACACCTACACATTTAATTCCAACTTCGATCATTATACAGCCTGTCAATATAGTATAGCCACAACTGGAGTAGGAATTAAGTGTCCTTTAGTAAATGCATAGTTGAAGTTGTAAATGGTCTCCCTTTTCAATGGCTTTTATTTCTACGTCCCTATACTCATAGTCAAGTTGTCATGAAGGAAGGTATGATGATGTTTTATGGCAGGAGAGTATAAATATGTGTGATACCTATTCCATACTATACAGTACTAACATACTTTAAAATAATTAGTACTGCACAGAACTACAGAGCACTCACCCTGTTTGTTTTATTGCATGATGATTGATCATGGTTTTAAAGTGTGGATTAATAGCCCTCAGAACATTATTCATGCATCATTATGTTTTGCTATGTTAGAACATACCATTGTAGGTTTTATCGGTTGGTATATGGTCACTTTAGGAAAAGGAATCGCTCAAGCCAGACAATATCTTAAGAACACAGCTTTGATACCCAACTGATTCAAAGATACGATTGCGATATACTTTTTTTTACTTGTATATTTAGCAGCGCACAGCAGTATTAGTGTCTTAGTCAAGCTGAGAGTAGTCACAAAATTATGACAAGTTGACTGTTTTATGATGAATGGTTACTAAATAATCGTTTGGGCAATGCAATGATGCATATTTCTATGCATAACATGTTGAGCATTGTGTTATAGTGTACTAAGTACATTATCAGGAGCTTATGAGCCACCGAAGGCAGCGAAGGAGTGTGAAATTGAGTTCCATGACGATCCAAATTGTGTCACTGTGTTTGTTTTACACCACGTGCAAATGGAATTCCAGCTGCATGAAATAGAGATGAGTTCGCCACCATCGAAGAAGAGAAAAACCTCAAGGAAGACTCAGCCAACTTTACCATCGCCATGTATCACTGGTCACATGCAATTTTGTATACAGCTTCAAATAACAAGATTTTACTTTCCTTATATAGAAACCAATTGGCGACTGATTTGGATTGTGATGGCACCTGGCAGGCAGTGTAAGTTTCATGCTCCTTCGGCTGTTCATAAGCTCCTGATATTTCTTATACAATAGCAAAGTTGGTAGCCTTAATGTAGTGCATAAAGTAAAAATGAAACTCAAACAGCAAAAATCTTGATGTGGACCAGGCTAAATCATCTACAAAAGCTTTACAAATATGACCTCGTGATCGGGACCAAGCTCCACAAAGCACCATTGGACTTGAACAGGTAAGATTTACTTGCAAAGAATGGTGATCAAAGAACATTTTCATATGCAGCAAAGCAGTAATATAGTCTCTTTATGAATAAGACAAGTCTTTTGCTTTATAGCAGGGGCAGATCCAGAGTTTGGAAAGAGGGGGGGCACCTTTCTGAAAAACAGATGAAGACCAAAAAAACTTGCTGAAAACAGTGGCGTAGCCAAGGGTGGGCATGGGCGGGCATTTGCCCAACCATGACAGTTTCTTGCCCAACCATCACAAACTTTTGCCCAACCATCACAAGTAGCTTAAGATTCACGCGAGGATTCACAGCAGCACACAAAACCACCCTACTTTGATACTGTAAGGCGTAAACATGTACCTCATTTGTTGAACCATGACTTCAGAAGAGATCGAGATAGATAGTATATCACGTGATCCATTACGCGGAAAATCCCTTGCGAAGTCCCTATAAAAGACGCACGTGCCACGCTCCTTGGTGCGGTTTAAATTCGAAATTTAAAATGGAGTCAAAGCGTGGTACACTACAGTCGTGGTACTGTATCTCTGAGTCACAGTGAGTGATAATCGTCAGTAGGATTCAGTGTGGATGGTGCTGGCAGCAAAAGATTTCGTTTCAGTGGATTTGTCAAGCGTATTTTTTTGATAAGGAAAGTACCGTATAGCCTACCTTACTGCTGATGAAAGAAAACAGGAAAACCTGACTCTTCTAGATAACAATAATAGCATATGCAAATGGAGCTGGAAATGGAGAAAAGGTCAAGTCATTATAAAGCGTCATGTACACAAATTGTACTGATTAACTGAGTTGTGGTTTGCAAAATGTACATTGGCTGCTGTAAGTCTGGGACGAAGCTTTCTTGGCATGCTGATATTTGTGTTATAGTTCATAAATTAGCGCCCCGGCCTTCATTTGGGACCATGTGGCGTTTACTTGAAAAAGCATTTCATATCGCTGTGGGTTGGTCTGTAAACTATACTGCCAGTTGATTGTGGTAAATATGTGATGAACTGTTTACATTGTTGGTTCTTGTAGGTTCAGCAGTTTGATGTCACGTGATACTCAGCTACGGCGATCGTCGGTGGATGCCTGCCCTACAAGTTTAATAGATAGCATATAGCTAGTAAATGTTTGCATGCATGCAAGCAGCATTTGTTTACACTATAGCATAGGTAGGTGTAGGCCATGCGTGCATACACTTTTATACTTTTCTTTGATAATGTCTCGCATGAAAGTGAGCGTGTTTCTTGTGTGTGTAGTTAAGTTGATGTTATGCCCAACCATCAAATATTGGCTGGCTACGCCCCTGGCTGAAAACCAGTTGAAGACCAAAAAAAAAAAAAAAAAAGGTCAACAATAATAGCTAGTTATCCTTACCAACTATATCACGTCTGTTATGTAAAATAAAATCCTATTTATAGCTTCATAGGTAAGCTACACTGCCTCATGAACATTGTGACTGCTTTATTAGAGTAATTGACTGCTCTATTAGAGTATCTCGATCTTGTATGCAATTTCTTGAAGGGGGGCATTTGCCCCATCCTGGATCCACCATTGTATAGGATATCTCTGCAGCAGATAACTAAAACCTTCCTATCACAGTTCTGTCGATCAGCAGCAGTATTTTAATAATGCTGCACTGAAAAGGAAAGCATGATGAGAAAAGTACCAAATGACAGCTAATGAGTGTTTGTTTAAGCCACTAGAATTTCTCCTCAGAAAAAAAGAAGCATGGAAAGAATAAGGGGTACAGCAAGTCAGAATTCAGAAATTGAGACCTGGTACAATGATGGTAACCAATGAAGAAAAATGATTGTCACCGTTTAACATTGTAACAGGGATGTAGGTTGCTGAATTTTGATGACAGAAGCTAAATTTCATGAAACATGTTAAGACTTGCTGTAGCTACTAAGCTAAAAAAATAAATTAGTGTAAGGCCTAGGCTGCTCGATGAGGGTACCTTTCCATCATTCAATTATTACCACATAGAAAGAATCAAAGGATAGAGTTTTATGCAGGTATCTTTCCACCATATATGCATCCTATTATTTATACTTACAAAGCATAAAACTTTAGCACTTGGCGCGCTGCGCGCCGTCAAACGCTAAAGTTTTATGTTTTGTAGTTTTGGGAAATTGGATTTCGCCAAATCCAATTTCCAAGTTCAGCTGTTAAGCTGAATGGCCTGCCTTTTGTGGCCTCCAAGCGTTAATTGTTCCACTAATCGAAGCCACTAAGTGTAGCAGATTACACTGCTCTCAGTGGCGAATGTTTCTATACACCATCACGATCTTTTAACAGTAGCCCACTATAGCCATAGGCCCTCTATAAACCATTGTATAGCTAGTTACCCTCATCTACACAAGAGCTAATAGGGCCTCCACTCACATGACAGTAGCAATCAATCCATCTTTTAGGTAATGAGAGTTCATGGGGCTTCCCTTGTACATGTAGCTATATGTCACAGGCTTTGCAGAGTAAAGCTAGCTAGCTTGATATGCTAGCTATAGGCATCAGCATAACTTGTACAACATCTCCTATTCAGCCTCCAGACAACAGGCCCCAGAGGGGAGCCCAGAACAGTCAGTGTTCAGTCATGGTAATCATCATTCTGACCAAACCTTATAATCAGTGGCCCATCTAGGGGATGGGGGACACTTCATTCCCTTTTTCTTCCATAAAAAAAATTCACAAAAGATCGATATACTCTAATAGAGCAGTCAGTAAAAGATTGTAGTAAAGGATTGTAGTATTCTTATCTATGGTCACACTGTGTAATCATCAATATCATAGACAGTAACTATGTCACTATCAAGTACTCCAGATCTCCACACCTTTTGTATCTTACTTACTGTCAATGGTTTGATTTATTTTTACAGGCTGGATGGGTTGCCGTTGCCACCGTTCCCAAGCGCAATGTGTTACAGTGCTGGACAGCAGGAAATACCACCAATCAAACAAGCTAAGGCCACCAGACTCAAGTGACATAGGCGAGATCAATATCAAGACCCTATATAACCCCTCAAGCACATCAGGTCATAAGATAGTAACATACAACCAGCATGCACGTGTTTAGAACATCCACAAGTTTATGAATATCAAATTAATACCATTATCAACACATTCAACATAATACACATTGTGATAGTCCAGTCCAGAAAATTATGAGATGTTGATCATCCTGGACTTAATCCCCCCCACAGTACGAGGAGATTATTACATCATCTTCAATACGTACCTAATAAAGATGGAAATAAGGTGATCCCTGCAATGTACAGAGAACATGCATCCTACTTTGCCTAAGGGTCACAATTGCAATGTGTCACCAGGCTAACAAAAATCAAAGGATGCATAGAACGACAGATTTTGTTAACAAATGCTTACCCCTTCATTGAAGTTTTGGAATGGTTCCAACATATCTCTATTGATATGAAACATTTCTGGCTAACGCTGCACCCTGTAGCTACGGTAACACGCAACATGTTTTGTTCTAAATGATGCTCAACTTACTGCATCCACAAAGTACAGTCCTGGTTCAATTGTAAGACACATGCCCTCCTTAAGTATACTCGTTCAGTTCTAAGACTTGTCAGGTCCCGTACACTGGGACGTTCACGCAATGCTGACATTGGTAAGTGGATTCCTACAGACTTCATGAAGTTCAACTACAGAAAAGTAACAAAATGTACAGGGGGTCTCTACATTAAAAGGATCAAGGTCCTTGAAAGTACTGCCGCATTCTTTCAAACAAATCTTACTTGGCATAAACCGGTAAGCCCCACTAGGAATCAAATCTAGGGGAACTACTTGAATGTTTGGTACAATTAATTAATTCACAATTCAAAGTGACTGCTTTATTAGAGTAGATTGCACAGGGTGCACATAACTGTAGTTAATGTAAGGATATTATGGAGATATAGTGATCAGGATGCAGAGGGTTGATGTCATATTATAAAGCGAATTCCATGAAATTTTTGCGACCAGATTCCAGTCCACCTTTTGTGAAGTTAAACCAAAGAGTGACACACCACTACTACTAGTAATAAGCATACACTGAATATTTTTTGGTATATATTGTCATTAAAAACGTGTTCCACCACTGCTCCCTAATATATAATAGTATACTCCATTCATGTACAAACAAATCGTACACTTACATTCAGAAAGTCCACTCCTGCAGCACCATGATGGGTTACACTGTCCTTCATTGTGATCACTGGGTGCCTACTGGAAGTAGTCAGTCCACTGAATTATCTTATGCACAGATCATCATGGCAAACCTTCTCATTGTTAGTCTGTTTCCTACTGCAGCTGCCGCTGCTGCTGGGCGCCTACTGGAAGTAGTCAGTCCACTGAATTATCTTATGCACAGATCATCATGGCAAACCTTCTCATTGTTAGTCTGTTTCCTACTGCAGCAGCCGCTGCCGCCGCCGCCGCCGCTGCTGCTGCTGCTGCTGTTCTCTCTCCCTCTGGGCAACTTGGTTCGCCTTCTGTTGTGCCCTCCACTCAGCTACTGGCACTTTCCCTGGTAGGTTTGGGCAGTACCAGTTCCCATAATTCTGGGTGTGCCCACTATGCACTAAAATAGAACAATCAGGACATATAGTGTCTAGTTTGTAATTACCACTCAAAGGCTGGTGGCATTTGCTGCAATCATGTTGTTTATGCTTTTTGTGTTGGCGTGGTGGAGGAAGAGGTCCCTCCAGTCCAGCAGCAGCAGCTTCTTCCATCCTTCTCTTCAGTGCTCGCTTACGGTGCCAAATGGCGGTATGACACACAGTTCCTAAAACATGACATACACAAAATTGACGTACACAAGGTTTAACATACCTGTCTCCACTTCCTGTTCTTGGAATCCCTGCAAATTATACAATAATTGTTATGACTATACTACTAAGGATTACCAGCTCACTGCTTGTGTGTCACTGTTAGTGGGGCAGCCAATTCCGGTGGTACTACTGTGCACTGGACCCGAGAACCAACATGAGTACCAGTGCCGGCAACAGCTCTGATCCTAGCCTGTCCAGATGTGTCATCCGGCTTGGAGAATTGATGGTGTGGTGCTGGAGGGGCAGGAGGGAAAGGTGGCTGGTTATTTGCAGGAAGATTCTCCTGTGCACAGAGTGGTTGAGCTACCATCTCTAGACCCTGCATTCTAGCCAGGATCTCCTTCCTCCTCTCCTCGTTCTTGTACCATTTTTGCTATCAATAAAAGAATCAAAACTTCAGCCTTATCGAATAGAGTGAGTAACCAAAGTGGTCTGATTAATAGCATACAATGCAAGGTTGGTCCCCTCCAGCAGGTCTAGGGAATTGTACAGCCGAGCCCGGATGGCAGTGTAATCCTGCAAAATTAGTTTCCATTTGGACAGGTAGGCTCTTTTCTGTCCGCCTACATGGAATGTGTCAGTACAGTATAACAATATTATATTCATGACCATACCGGCACCGCTGGTCCTTGTTGACACATTATGCCTAGTGCACAGTAGTAAGCAGATTGCTTCCACAACACGGCTCTTTAATGGAGACAATGGCACAGAGACTCCAGCGAGAATGCATCTGTGGTAACACATACTAGAGTATCGTTTACTACCACTTAAGTACGTCAGTATACCTCCTCATTTGCTATGTGGTCGTGTGACCTGTCCTCTTCTGACCACAGAAGTGACCCCTCAAATTCAGTGGCTGAGACTTATGGAGCACTTCTGTAGCCCTCTTATCATAAGGATCCAGGTCATCCCAGAGAGCCTTGATCTTCTGGACCTCTTCATTTGACACAGATAGCCCGTCCAGCCCAACAAGCACTTGGGCTAACTGTGCCACCTTCTCCCATCCTGGTATCCCCCTGGAGTCTACTGTGGTGGAACTGGCAGATATAATGTCATTGGAAGCAGTGGTGTTGGAACTGGTGGTTGCCATGGTGGTACCATCATCAATGGTAGTATCATCCTGACACATAAATAATTATATTACAATTTGTGTCCAATTAATTACTACTTCCATCTCATCGTCATCATCATCACCATCATCCTCATCATCTTCTTCAGCTACTCCCGTACCAACCATCCTGGGGTCTTCAGAAAAGGTGGCAGTGTCAGTGAAGGTGGCAGTGTCAGTGTCATCCTCTGCAAACCCTTCATCCAGTAGCTCTTCATGTAGCTCTTCATCTCCCTCCTCACCCTCAGCCAACTTATCTTCAGTGAGCTAAAGAAGCATGCCAGCTTGTTTGTAGAGGTATGACACCCCAAACAGCTCCCCCTCATTGCGGCATGTTGGTGTGTGATGGTACGGGAGTAGCTTGCTGCCGGAGACAGACTCGCTGACCTTGTTGACCGGATACGTCAGTCAGCAAGGGTGTAGTAATTTAAAAACTAACCTTGCTAGCAAGCTGCAAATTAAAAATGCGCATACTAGACTGCTGCTGCTGCCAGTGCTCGTGCCTGGTTCCACCTGGCCAAGCCCTCCAGTAAATAAGCCTGGAAGTGGACATCACTTGCAGACGACCCAGGGATAAATCTGGAAAAACAACTACATCACAGTTGTGAAAAATTGCAGACTAACCTGGCCAGGTGGAGGTGAAACGATTCCAGGGATGTTGTGCCTCTTGCACATCGAAACACTGGCAGCTCTACCCCACCCTTCTTGATGTGTCCTGTTACAGTATACAGGGCCACGCTTGGAGGATCCTGAATACACGGGATGTGCTTCTTCTCCTCATTCCAGATGGGGACCATCTGTTTACTGAATGAAGTACACAAAATGAACTTTGGAGAAATCAGGGATACATGTACCTGAAAACAGGAACACCGAGTGAATCAGTTGCAGGGGTAAACTGCAGCAGCAAAGCCTCTATGTTCTTGAAGGTCTCGTCTGCTCCAAGAGTCCTTCTCCGGCAGTGTCTTGACAACTCATTAGTTGTGATGGCCTTCTGTATGGCACTCATGGAAGGAGTGCTCACGCCTTGTTGTTGCAGACACCCCCTCTTGGTAAACAGACACCCCCTAGGTAAACAACACCCCCTAGGTAAACAACACCATCTTACATTACATTGGCCCATGTCAAGTCAGTCCCCAACATTGCTAAGGTGCACTTCATACCTCCATAAAAAGGTCTTGCCCAAACCCACCAAGCACACAATTCACCACTTTACCTGTGCCTCCACTTCAACTGACAATCTGTTGGATTTGGTAACCAATAGTTCACCTAGCAACTGAATTGACAGTATGATGGTCTTCTTGGTAACTTTACTGAGAGTGTCTGGAATAAGAACAGGTAACCAACAATAATCACCAAACAGTAAGTACAGTGTGAACCTGCTAAACAGGTTTGTGTGTTCATAGATATAGCAGAAACTTTAATAACTACAAAATATACTCAGATCATACAACACACCTTGGCAACTACTGGTAGCTATACTCTTGAAGTGCATGAACCATTTCTTGATGTCAGCAAACTCCAGGGAAATTTGAGAAAAGCATTTTAAGGAAAAGCATAAAACCTAATAGCTCCACCAATCGCTTGTCTCTGGCAGCGGCCGTCTCCTCTTCAAGCTGACTGGAGTGTGAAAGGATGTTGAGTTGATGGTATAGAGCAGCTAGTAGAAACTGGATTACTTCAGGTGTTGACTTCAACACATCAAGTCTTTCCCTGTAATATGGAACAAGTGTTGAAAAGCAGCTCTGCAGCCCGACACTTCTTCAAGCTCTTGTAAAGGAGCTTGACCATAAGCACAAGCACTTGAAGCATGCCAATGCATTACAGTGTTAACTCCAAGTGTTGTAGCGCTTGCCTAGTGGGTGCATGTGGGGCTGCACAAACACCATTACTATCGATGACTTTCTATACCATATTTTTATAAGGAAGTAGAAGGTCATAAAACCTATCATCTACTGTTTTATAGTGCAACAAAATTATCTGATTGTTGTGGTATTCACATACTGCTTTTATATGAACATTTCCTTTGTGAGATAAGTGGATTTAAACTTTGAACCCGGGTAGAAATGATACTTCAATTATGCAAACGTTCTGGAACCAGAACTCTTAAAAATCTGAAATAGTGTGTAAAAAGCATAAATATCTTAATAAAACAATTACTTGCTCTAATGTATATATAGAACCGTCAATTACTCTAATAGAACAATCATTTTGGAGTTCGGCTGGACGGAATTCTGGATAACTGCAATTACACTGTACGTGGAAATAATCGTTTGAGTCCTACAATGTACAGGCAGGTGTATATATTCATCAATCAGATGGCTACCACTTATCATACAATAACACACTTGTCAAATTGCAGTACAAGTCTCATGTCAGGAACACTATACGACATTCACTGGGTATTGATGCTACAAGTTCTTAAGGCACACACATGCACACACAACACACTACACTATACCATAAATGCACACAGACTACACTTCGTGCAGGCACCAAAAAGACATAGTCACACTATAACAATTTATTTCACTGACCCAGTTCTCACAGCAATAAGTTGCAGCAGTTGAGAACAGCTGAGGACCACTCTCTCGTTGAGCACATATTTGTTCTTTTCGTCATCATTAGCTGCCACCAATTGAGCCTGCTGGCTAGACAGGAGGTTGCCTAGCAACTGTAAAATTCCAGAGTTGATGAACAGCTGAAGGTCAGTTGGCTCATGAAAAAACGATAACTGAGATAACCCCAATAGAAGGTACTTGTTGTTTATAGCTCCTGGAAAAAAAGAACGCAATTGTGCTTTACACCAGTTGAGGCAAAGTTATAGCATAGAGGCTTTGCACTTTTAGCTGCTTTTGAGGCTTATCTAATATTGCAGGGATGTTCCCACAATGGTTAGCAGTAGTTAGCTATGACTAGCACTCAGAAAAAAATAGCCACTACCTCACCTGTCAAGCTTAAGGACCCACACATTTTATCCTACACTCTTGTCTCTTATAACCGCCACTATTCTAAAGCTAGGTACATCCCTGTTATTGCATCCTAGCATAATGTGGACAGTTTGTTTCACTGCATACACACATAACACAAACAACACACAGGTCACACAGGAAACAATTCCATACCAAACTTAGAGCCATCCTTTAACCAGCAGTTGATGACATACTGGAACACATCTTCAAATGTCACCTTGATCTCTCGCTGTACCTGGCTAGATGCAGCCTTCACATATTCCTGTTGAATTACATGACACTCACAGACACACAACATGCACCCCTGCTATCATAGGCACAGTTATACAGAATAAGCTAAAGCCAAATAAGATAACTCTTACAATTTAGGGTAACAATGCTTATGTTCATTGCATGGATCGTTGCTAATCTGCCTGTCTGATTACCTTGGTAATATGCATAATAGACGGTCCCTCAGTACAGGTAAACCAGTTTTAGTCACAGTGCTCCAATAAGAATTCTTAACTGACAAGACAAAATGTCCTGATAAATCCAAACTTGTCCACACATACTTACACTTTGTACAGACACAAGTGGTCTATTACTCTACCTGTAGTAGGCATCTCTGATGGCAGTCCCTTAGGTGTACTGAGGATAGCATTCTTTAGGCACTACTAAAGGGGTTTCTGTACACCAGAGGGGTTGGCATTTGGTACACTCCCTTTGGTGGCTTGAATATTTAATCTCTTAGACAGCTATTATTGGTATGGTGAACAGTCAACTAAATATGCACACCCTGGGCTTATTATGTCCTGCCAAATACAATTATTGGCTATTTTGTCCAGAAATAGTCCATTGCTGGTTGGCAGGAGTACTATAGTCATGCAATCATCAAGTGAGCAGTTTGTATAGGGGGCTGAATGCCATGAAAATTAATACAGAAATTAAATCAGCTATATGCACAGGGAAAACTGTCACCTGTTTGTGTAAAGGCCACCTTTCTATTAAGTCCAGTCTTAAATCTCCTAATTAAGTTCACACATTCTATAGCAACCAACTAAATCTTAACCCAGTACAGACAGGTTTCACTGTTCAATTTACTTACCATTATCATCATCATCCTCGTCATCTTTAAAATCATCCAAATTCTCCAGTGCTGCCTTGATCTCCTTGGCTTGCACAGTCTTGCTATATCGTATTATGATGCTGACATATTTTCCAGTTGTCTTCAAACAATGATGATGATTTTTCTATGTTGCAAATCATATCCATCTCATGGATAATCTATAAAAGGCAGTGAAAAGATAAAAGCTATATACATCAAAAAATTATTTTACTTACATGTGGGATTTTCTTAAGTACTTTATACTCTTCTAAAATATCCTTGACAGGCACCTCGGAGCTTGTGATCCACTCCCTTCTGTACAGGAATGTTCTTGACATCAATTGCTTGACGTTGGAATTGCCTGCTGGTTTGCCTAATGCTAACTCTTGTCTCAATAGCTCCATGTTCCTTTTATGAGTATGATCATCTTCTCGTTCTCCTTGCAGAGATGGATATGAATGTTGTCTGTGTTCTTCCACTTTAGGTTTTTTAGGCTTAGTTTCTTATCCTGCTGGTTTTCGATTAACGTTTTGACATCTCACATAAATGTATTGGGACCAAGATTGCTATTACAGAAACACTTAATAAAACAAAGACAATATGCGTTTACACTTACATATTCCTTTAGAAAAGGAAACTTTCTTATAAGGGCTTTAGCAACATGGTCACAATCACTAGTGGTTGCACGCGTCCCAGTTGTTAACATCATTGTAGCCAGCACCCTGACTATGTATTTCCTATCATCTGGATAAAAAATTTTGTTTCGTAGGTTCTCCTCAGTAGTGTCTCTGAACACCGGTAGTATAAATGGGTCAGGCAGTTTGCATACCTATACATTTATATAACAAAAATTACTCAACAGTAAACCAAAATACTTACTTTACTAGGTAGATGTCTGTCAATCTTGCTCTGTGAACAACTACTAGATTTCTGTGAAGAACTACATGATGGTGACAGCTACAGAGAGGAAAGTCTACATTTCAGTAATACAAACTAAGAAAATTACCATAGGTGTGTCTGTATCTGACTGATAAGACAATTGCTCACTCCTCGGGCTGGCACTTGCTTCAGTGCTTAACAGCTGAAAAATGGCAAACATGCACGTATAGAATAACTGCCTTTCACCTGATACTAACTATAAAAGCCTTATTAAACCTGACTTAGGGAATTGAGCTAAGCATGCAGGTACCCTTTGGTCCACCTTCAGACAATTAAGGTTTGTCACAACTTTTCACTTACCATAGGCAAACCAGTAGGTGGCACACTTGACTCTTTAGGCTAAACCAAAAAGGCAATAAAAACATTGAATGGAGATATGGTTGTTTACCTCATTATAATGCATCATATCAATGGCAGTCTTAATAGCACGGTAAACTTTAATGCGTTGGCCATATGTTGGCAAAATGTCCTTAAGCAACAGCGGTACCGAATCATGCACATGTCACTGCCTGAAAGTGAGAGTCACAGTTGAATATTAAGCACTTCATAGCACCAAAATGACCTGCTAAAATAACAAGTACCATGCTGAATTAGCACAAAGGTTGATGCTACAGTTACATAGAAAGTGTAAACTAACCACTGTTTAGTGATTTTAGCACTTGTATAGTAACAATTACATTTCAAGGAGGTTGTTAAATCAACATAATGTGTGCTAATATAACTACCCAGTTTTAACAGTGTATATCACAATTTATGTGTAAGCCATTTGTTCACTCTAGATACAGATCAATATCTCACATAATAGATACACGTGCTTAAGCTCACAAAATTGTACTTGCACATTCCATGCAGGCTTATTGCCATACAATAATGTAAACCCCGGAAAATTGGAAGTAACCTATGACAGTCCCAGTAGCCTCTGTATGGAAAAGCAACACATCTTGATTACCAGGATACTGTTTTTATCCTAATGTTCTATTCATTAAAGTGGTCGCTAATATTTGAAATGGATTACCACATGCTAGCATTTGACCGTAAAATAAAGGTTGAGACAGTAAAATGATCCTTTCCAACATGTCATAGAGATGAAATTTAACACTTCTGGCCCTCTTCGACATGTTGGAATTAACTTTCAAACCAGCAGACAGCAAAAGTTGGCAAACGGATACAAGGGTTTGGTCTATATTCACACCTTTGAAGAAATTTCTCCTTATTTTTTATGTACTGTACATGTAATAATGACAGTTCAAAGACAACGAAATATTTTCAAGCAAAGTAAAGCCAAAACAGTTATATTAGTAGTTATATTAGTAGAACTGAAGGGGTCTGGAAAACTTCTCATGGTCACTGTTTTGAAAGAAAAAAAAAACTTTCATTCAGTTGATAATATACCATAATTATTTCAAATGCTTTTAGATGTTTATTGCTAAAATTCGGAATTTGAGATTGGGGTTTTCCTATACTAATAGTGTGTTTTTGAAGTCAGCATCAAAGCCAAATAATCTCTAGTAAAAAGCCAGTTTGATTGTACATAATGGGAGTCAGAAAACAAGCTGATCAGACTTATATACGGTCTCCATATTCTGAAAGTGATGCGTGTATAAACACTAGCCACTTTTCTCCGCTTCCATCTTTTAAACAACCAAAAGCATCAACAATTGGATAACATGCTTGCATTTCATAAAATTTAAGTGTATCTTAGCCTACACTTGAATAACCAATTGAGTTACCATTGAAAAAAATGTATTAAGGAATTAAAAAAAGGACATGCACTTGAGACCAATTCCTCCTGGTTGCATTAAAGTTGCAGTGGGGTACATCAAACCTGGAATCAGGCCACCCCTACAATCAACATTCTGATGATGAAAAGTACCGTGGCAAGCTGGTCAATTTACTGTATAGCCACTGAGCATATACTGAATGCTATGTATTATGGCATATACCTATGTGATACTACGCTACACAACACACTTAACAAAGCCTACGACAGCCAATAGCCACTGTACTACGACCTCTGACTGAGGTCAAAGCGACAGGTCAAAGGACAAGGCCGATTTTATAAAAAACAAAGGTCAACCTGTTTACTCAGCACAGTAAAAGCTTGGTGAGTAGTAGCGAACAAAAATGTAGTATAAATTTATGGAATAAAGTCAAAAGTTAAGGCAAATTTGCGTCAATGGTCAAAATCGAAAATCAATCTTGACCAGCTTTGGCTGCAGTCGCAGATCGTAGTACAAAGGCTATTGAAGTGACACTCCCTCGAGTGAACCAGCATTGGAATGCCTATGCACCATAGGCAAGTCTAGTCTGGTACATCGCAGACCCTATCAGCAGGGCGCTTATCGATTGGAAGCGCCCTAATCTCCAATCGATAAGCGCCCTGCTGATAGGGTCTGCGGAAGCGGGCGCTTATAATCTCCAATCGATAAGCGCCCAGCTGATAGGGTCTGCGATGTACCAGACTAAGGCAAGTCCTCTTGGGGCAGGACTAGTAACACACAGGAGATTGTACTGTTGAAGGTGTAGGCAGCTGAAGTCCCACCTGGTTACCCATTCCTTTTGACAGAACTGTATTAAAGGGCTATAGTGAAATCCTTAGAAATTTTTTTTTCTTTATTCCACTGGCTCAATGATATTAGCAAGTATGCCCGACCCCAAGTGCATGGCTTACTACTACCGTGAACACATAGGATGCGTACATGAACAAGAAACTTACCAAAAATGCCTAAATCCATCTACCGTTTGCTTCTGACCTCGTATCATGTTTAACGCGCACTTCTGAAGCGCACTTGGTGACGGACACACAGCCAAACTACAGCTACCTTAACCATCGCCGTTTTTGTACGAATCTTAAACCTTTGTGGATAAGTGACAAATGGTTTATTCTTGCAGACTACATCAATTGAACAAGCTCGAACAAGCGTACACATTCCTTATAAGCGCCCGTTAACTATAAAAATATTTCTTCCAAGTACTACACATTCAAGGCTAGATTTCTCATTCACGCCAACTTAAAAGTATATGAAAATCGCTGCATGGCTCTACCACACATAGTTCTATTTCATAAAGAGAGCTCAGATTCATAGCTGATTTGGATCCAGCTATTTGCATGTTTGAAATTTTGCTTTCGTCAACTATGTTATGCTACTTAACTACATAACGGAATAATCAACAACTATAAGTTTTTATAGGATAAATTTCCTTCATTGTCTGAACAGTTCTAACAAAAAAATTGAGGCTTTTCAACAATGGCACCATGATATACCAGAACACGCAAGTATTAATAGTGTGTCAGCAATTAGGACACGCTTATTTTTCGGTCCTTTTCACTTCAAACAATTTTAAGCTTTGTTGGCCACATATGATCTCAATTTGGAAATAATAGCATTAGTCATCTTGGAGGATTTAGCAAAATCGTACCTTTTTAAGTATGTATTTTTAAAATTTATATCTCTGGTCAGTAATCATGCTTCAACACAAAAAGTGTCATGTGTCATGAAGAAACACCATTGTATAAACTGACCAAATTTCATGCGATTTGATGCACTGCTTCTGCCACAAACAATGCACCTTTTTGTGCTTGATAAGAAACCTTTTGTGTTTAATAATAAGCCACACCTCCAATAAATTTTATGACTGTGGGCATCATTACCATGACATAAGCAAACATAATTTTAATAATTTAAAATAAATAGCTTAACATGTAAGCATGTATGCAATGAAACGACTGAGCACAGAAAACAGCTTAGAACTTGACCAAGGCTACGCCCCCAGGAAATTATTCGGTGGTAAATGATAAATGGACATCTTATTGGTGTAATGGTATAGGTAGTCTACTTACAAACAGTTTCAGGTATGTAGAACAATGCCAAAAGTTACCTGTACCAATCATGTGAACATCACCATAAAATCAAGCAGAGAGATATAGGCCTATAACTCTATGGACTAGTATGCATACATTATTTCTCAACTTTTATGCGCACATATAGATCAGCAAGTACGTTATGGCATTGTTCTACATACCTGAAACTGTTTGTAAGTAGACTACCTATACCATTACACCAATATGATGTCCATTTATCACCGAATAATTGCCTGGGGGTGTAGCCTTGGTCAAGTTCTAAGCTGTTTTCTGTGGTCAGTCATTTCATTGCATACATGCTTACATGTTAAGCTATTTATTTTAAATTATTAAAATTATGTTTGCTTATGTCATGGTAATGATGCCCACAGTCATAAAATTTATTGGGGGTGTGGCTTATTATTAAACACAAAAGGTTTATTATCAAGCACAAAAAGGTGCATTGTGTGTGGCAGAAGCAGTGCATCAAATCGCATTAAATTTGGTCAGTTTATACAATGGTGTTTCTTCATGACACACGTCACTTTTTGTGTTGAAGCATGATTACTGACCAGAGATATAAATTTTAAAAATACATACTTAAAAAGTACGATTTTGCTAAATCCTCCAAGATGACTAATGCTATTATTTCCAAACTGAGATCATATGTGGCCAACAAAGCTTAAAATTGTTTGAAGTGAAAAGGACCAAAAAAAATAAGCGTGTCCTAATTGCTGACACACTATTAATACTTGCGTGTTCTGGTATATCATGGTGCCATTGTTGAAAAGCCTCAATTTTTTTGTCAGAACTGTTCAGACAATGAAGGAAATTTATCCTATAAAAACCTATAGTTGTTGATTATTCCGTTATGTAGTTAAGTAACATAACATAGTTGACGAAAGCAAAATTTCAAACATGCAAATAGCTGGATCCAAATCAGCTATGAATATGAGCTCTCTTTATGAAATAGAACTATGTGTGGTAGAGCCATGCAGCGATTTTCATATACCACAGCATAACAGTATTGTTTCTTTTAAGAATGTTTGTAATAGAACTTATGCAATTGTGTCAGAGTTATATAAGAATTTCAAACTTCCATATGTCATTCTTTGATCTGGTATTATGAAGCTTCTGCAGAGACATTTTTGTGTTATGTTGTATGCTCTTTGGATGGTATTGTAAATTAAAAAAAATAATGTTTAACCTATTTAAATTATTAACAATTTTATTTATTTAGCATGAGATCTCCTCCGGATTGATGTCTACAGCTTCGGCGCTCTGTGCCAGTAGTTCAGAGAGATATATCCTATGTCACCCTTGCATCTCTCAGGGTCAGCAGTCGAGAGTTTGTTCAGCCAATACAAGCACAAAGCTGGGGCTAGTTAGACTCTGCTATTTTTTTTCCACTGAGAGCATGCAGCACACTAGTCAAACAATGTGTTAAGGACCATCACAATGAAAAGGGATACAGATACAACACTTTAAGTACAGTTCAATAAAAAATGTCATGTACAACCATGCTTACTGTAATTTTAACAAAATATGTATTATTGTCCACTATTATTGACAAATTTACTCTCTAATCTTGTATGTTGAGCTTATAGTATCGGTCGTAAGTTAGCATCTACTGTAGATGCCACATATGTTTCAAAAGCATGGGGAGGAAGAGTGTTGGATAAATACATTACTGAACATTGTGGCACACTGGATGATTTGATGCCAGGAGATCTTGTTCTTGCAGACAGGGGATTTGCTATCCAAGATAGTGTTGGGTTTCGTTGTGCTGAGGTAAAAACACCACCGTTTACAAGAGGGAAGAAATATCTTAGCAGATGTGAAATAGACTGGTCTCGTTAAATATCACATGTGTGCATTCATGTAGAACAAGTAATAGGGTTGTCAAAGCAGAGATACAAAATATCAACTTCCAATATCTTTACTCAAGAGTTCAGACTCCTGCACCATTGATGATGTCAACACCACATGCGCTGCCTTGACAAATTTAAGTGACTCGGTAGTACCATTCGATTAGGTACATTCAACCTTTTGACTAGTTATTATTATGTATAGTACAATTCATGCACATGATTTATTTCACATTTTGATTAAACTCATAAAGGTATACTTATCATGTAACGTTTTATTAAAGTTTAAACATATACTAATCAGTCAGTATTATTTCTTTTTGGTGCAACGAAATTTCCTTTTGGTTCTACTTACTAATATCACAACAAAGATTGATTCTAGTTGGGTGTTTTTCAGGTTTAGGTGAGAACACTGCATGGTTGATAAGCCCTAATGAAGTTTTGTATCATCAGACATGCAAGGGATCACTCAAAGACACTATGCTCACATCAAGATGTACACTCTATCGAATTAACTATTATAGATATAATTGATAAAGTTGTAATATTTTTGTTATTTCTTTAAGTATACATATACAACTATAGACAAAGAGATAAATACTGTGGTATACAGTGATAATGATAGATACAATGACAATATGTGACCCGGTCTGCGAAAAGGGCTCTTATAGCCTTTCCAATTGCATATATATGGTAACCCATAACTTGACTGGTGAATACGGTACAAGCCTACAATTTGGTCACTCAACAACCCTAACCTGGCAGTAGCTGTGGGTGTAATTACATGATGATAGCTTTAGTAGATTAGGAGTTATGATTAGCCAAACATGGATAATTGGAAAGGCTATAAGAGCCCTTTTCGCAGACCGGGTCACATATAGATGTTTGATTACAAGATAGGATAATGGCATGAAATGATGATACAGTGATAATGATATATATAATGACAATGATAGATGGTAAATGATAGATAACTAACAGATAAATAACAACAGCATATAGAGTTTAGTTTTCAGATGAACTACTCTGGTTGTCGATGGGAATGTACCTTCTGGCTGCCGATATAAGTCCATCCATGCCATTCAATCTGATGGCTTCGAAATCTCTATCTCTGCACAGAGGGCAGCTTGCACTGCTTGAAGTTTCTTAGTTTACTAGAGTGGTATATCCCCAGTATATGGAACAGTTAATTGTTTGGAATTTTAGTAGCTTTTCAGTAAACCTGCATTCACTGATGTTTACTGAGAGTTTAAAACTTAGTAAAACAATTATGTTCCATATACTTAAAGTTACTGACATTTTACTATCAGTATAACTGGGCACAACTACAGTAAAGCAGCTTAACAAATTAGTAAACTAAGAACCTTCAAGCAGTGTTGCTCCTTGAGTAGATGTCAATTGCTGGACACATGGTTGGCATCCTATAATCGAATGGCAACAAGTTGACATGAAAACAGGTGGCTGTATGGGTACAGCCTGACAAATACAGCATCGTAGTAAACCCCTCAACTCATCCCTTACAGGACTGGGGACAGTATTCTCAATAAGCTGCTTTATATCTCTTTTCATTTCTGACATTTTTGTTTTGAACTCATTTTGAAAGAGCTTCATCCTTTTAGCTGGAGCTCGAGGGGCTACGTCCCTTTCATCACCATCGCTGTTGCTATCCGTGTTTGCCAGGCTCTGAAAATCTTCCTCCTTTACAGCATACACCTTACGCTTTGGAGCTCTCCAAAAAGGCAATCCTGTAATGGCATAAATTTCATTATAGCTAACGATGAAAGAATGGAACAATAAATAATACCTTGGGTCCCAGGGCAATTTTCAACTTTTAACCCATCCGGGGTCACTAGCAGAAAATCTTCTGTCCATATTTGTCTGGCTATAGACCTGATAAAATCAGGGTTGGCTGTCGAGTCCACCAATTCTATGAAAGTCTGTGCCATATCCTGGAACTTCACCTTCCTGCCCCTCCTTGTCATCTTGGCCTGTACTAGCTTCAAAGTAAATGAAGCAGGAGCAGATACACGCCTTGCCAAAGGCCTATTTGTACTAAACAAATTAGTACTGTGACTAGGAGTGGAGGCTGGAGTATAGTGGTATGAGGTGGATTGACTGGTACCCGCAGCAACATTCAATCCTGAAGGGGCCGAGGTGCCTGTGTTCTGCAGCTGTCTGTTCCCATGCCCCACATTCCTGCCTTCCACCACTAATGTGGAAAAGGGCAGCACTTGCTCTTCGATTAAATTGAAAGTCCCGTTATCACGGGGGAAATACATTGTCTGATCGACGCTGTCTTTCAAATACACCGATGCAGGATCGACCTGTGAAAGAAAGAATAGATTTCATAGCAACTTCAACAACACAAAACTAGCTAGTAATTAAATATATTAACTATAGCTATATATAAATTTAAAAAAACAAAAAAAAAACTATAACTATTAAAGCAGTTGCTAAGCAGTTGCTACCTACGTAGCTAGCTAGTTTTGCACCTGGAATAAGCGACGAAGGTTCTCTACTGTGATCTGACGCAGAGCGACATCTGCATGCTGGTCTTCCCTCTCCAGTGTCACCTTGTCAGAGTGTTCCGCACGTATTGCCATCGTAGACAGGATTTGAAGACTTGACTGATACTCTGTTCACAGCTCGAGTCCTCTCTATTTATACCATGGAAGGCAGCCACTTTAGAAACCAAAACCAGACTTCGACTACAATAGACATTGCTATCACCTTTGTTGTTATCTGACAACAGCCTTTATGCAGGCTTTATAGCTATCCACCAGTAATTTTATATATTTTTTCAATTGGGAATAGCATGCCCGTGCGCATGCTAGGTAAAAAAATAATACATTACGTGATAACCCACGTGATAACCCACGTGATAACAGCCAGAAGCATATAAGCGCAGGAGGTGGGCGCTTATATCCTCTTGTAATGATTCATAACAGCGCTATACTTCCAATTACGTTAGAATCCGAAGTACGGTGAACAAATCAAGCCAGTACAATTGCAAGTGATACAGAATTTTGAAAAATAGCGGCAAAATTTCTTTGTAACCTGGAAAGAAAACTATGGAACTTGAGACAGTATAGCTAAAGGAAGCTACATTAGCTGGACTAAAGGATAGTTATATGTAAAAGAAACTAATAAGGTACTATTTGCATTATATCTACCATGGGTTATGTTTGAATCGTATTACAGTTGTCTAGTATACAAGTTAAGTGTTTGGTACACATTATAGGATTATGATTAGCCAAAGTATAGTGGACACAAAGACAAAATACTAGAAACATGAAAAAAACTTACATATAAATTAGAAATAAAATGATTGGATTTATCAAACCAATAAGTGTAGATAAGTTGTGTTCAGCTGGGGGACATTAATGTTACGCAATAGGATATACAGTGAAACCTCTCCAAGAAGGGAATTTATTTTTTATGTCCTTTAAAACAAGGTGTGTACAAAGTTCTGTTTTGCCAGATCAGTGGAAGCGTTATCAGATCTCGAGTGGACCAATACAGCACATGCATCCAGCTTATCATGCTAGCTGGCATGGTATGCACATGGCTACAGAAAAATTAACAGTAAAAGCGATAATCCTTGGGTAGCATTGAGCTGGTATCCAGGATGCCTCATAAATCCCAACCTCTGGTTTTTTGCTTTGTGTTATAAAAGACAAGCAGACAATGGGCACACAATTACAATGGATACTTTTTATTTTAAAAAATTGACAATTGTCTGATTGTCTTTTATGACCCTTTGCAATGGATGACCCATTTTTTTATTATTAAAATTTTTTTTGACGATACAGGCAAAGGTGTTCCCACTTGATTAGCAGTTACAGGGTATTACACTGCACATGGGCTGAGAGAGATCTGACAAACTGACCATACTGTGTACAAATAATCATACATTGACTAAGACAAGTGTCAAGATAACACATGGGCCGATACAGCACGTGAACTTCCAGCTTATCATGCTAGCTGGCATGGTATGCCCATGGCTACAGAAAAATTAACAGTAAAAGCGATAATCCTTGGGTAGCATTGAGCTGGTATCCAGGATGCCTCATAAATCCTAACCTCTGTTTTTTTTGTTTTGTGTTATAAAAGACAATCAGACAATGGGCACACAATTACAATGGATACTTTTTTAATTAAAAAAATCGACAATACAGGCAGATACAAAATTGTTCCCACCACCTGATTAGCAATTGTTTCAGGTTTTATGCCACATGGGCTGAGAAAGGTCTCATAAATCACAAACTCTGGTCTATGGGTGTACAAAGGTCTTCTGATTACAGATATCATATGGAAAACATATGCAATATTATGTGTTTGCAACTGCATCAGGACACTGCACAATGTGGCTACATGATAGTTTGTTGGACCTGTAGCTGGAAACCAAAAGTTTACTAGTTTAACATTTGGGCAATTCAATGCTACATAGCTAGCACATTCAAGATCATCACTTGCCATACGAGCGCTCGTAGCATTAAACTAGCATTAAATATATAAATTGTACATGAAACACCTGCCTTTTTTATCATTGAATATATGAATACCTGCATACGACCTAATGATGATAATTGACCCTGTTTGTGCACATTTACATTACCATTTAGGAATCATGCCAGGAGTCACAGCTCACATGAAGGAGATGTTTGTCGCAAATCAGACTTATACAGTAGGCCCAAATTGGAATCAGTGGTCAAGACACATGTGGAATTCAAGGCTCTGTGGTACATGACAGATCGTAAATATATGTAACAATTAAATAGCTATAACTAGACATACCAGAGATTATACTATATATTATAGCTATTAGCCAGTTATTTATTTATTTAATTTTTTTGCATAATGCATGTATTTAATGTGTGTTATGTATCGTTTGGTTTTGACACCAGAGTATTTTAAACTGGATGGCATTGGCTATACAGTTACAGATAGTACGCTTAACAATAATATGCGATGTGCAATGCATGTGTCTACAGTATACAAATCTCAAGTAGTAACTGGAGTATAGTAGCTATATGTTATAAGGCAGTTACCAGTACAATATGACAATGGGAGATACAGAATTAAAAAAAAAAAAGGATTCCACTCTGATGCTAGTGAACAGATACCAAAATATTTCAATATTTAGTGTGCTATTGACGATTACATAAAGAAATTTGCAGCTATTGGGTTGCATTCAGTGATACAGTTGACTGACTGCAGTGAATGGTGAATGCTACATATATAGAGCTAAGCAGATATACGGGGATATACGTAGATATACATATAAACTCATGTACAGAGCTTTTATATTAATACCCCTCTGATTAAGGATGTCAGGGAAGGATTTATTGTATGAGCATGAAGAATTCATCAGGGAGAAGATCGAAAAAGAACGATGGACGCACAAAAGACTTAATCTGCACTTGCAGTACAAGTTTCCTGGCAAGAGAGGGCTGACCGTGGCCTCTTTGGACAGGTATGTAGCTACTTAGCCACTGCATGTTACTATGTCGAGCACTGGTACAGGCATGATCTGAGGTACAATTAAACCAGTACATACTGGCACGTAGCTATTGATGACACACCTAGCTAGGGGTAGTCTGAGTCACTATGACTCGCGTGTGGCCGCGGCAGCACACTGGATAGCAACCAGTACTGAGATAGCCATTACAAGGAATTTATTTTTATTAATCATTTTAAGTGGTAGCTAGTCTAATGAAGATCAGATGATGAAAGTCCCACTATTAAGACAGAAATAAATACAACTAGGTCAACAGGGGCATAGACACAAGACCGAGTAGCTAGTTGCTATCTTTCGTACATAGTTACAAAATGGTCAGCACAAACAACTTTGCACAGACTTCATACATGTTTTCTTTTGTTTGTAATTACCTGGGTCAATTATCAGCTATGCTGTCTCGGCCCAGTATATAGTCATAAATCATTCATACACAAACAATTTTGTCAGATTGGGAAATAAGCTAAGTATAAAATCACAACAGATATAGCTAGATCAGCTAAACATGAAAACAGCAAGGGCCGAGTGACCTCAAGCAATACAACTGGTGCATACGTACTAAGAGAGAGGGTGGGAGGGTTTTGGAATTGGGGGTCAGACTCAGAAACTACTACTAATTTACCCACAGAGCTACATTCCGTTGTTTTGAATATAACATGAAATTCTTTAATTATTTATTTATTGTTACTGAACAGTCAGCCGCCCTACTGATGGGATGTGCTGGGTTTAAGGCTTTTCGTGGCTCTAGAAAAGGTAGCTATACCAAAATATATCATTTCAACTCATTGTACATAAATTCATGAATTAATGGTTACTTAGAAAGAAATGACCTGTACTTGTCACGGACAGCCGAAGCTTATCTGGTAGTGACCTATAGAGCTATGTGGCTTACCACATTATATACCTAAACATAATGTATTACGTGTAATGCAAAAAAATAAAAAAACAAACCTGTTATTTTTATTATTATTATTATTACCACGTCACATAAACCAAGTACATGTACCAAAGGGATAACCCATGTAATTGCAGCTGGAGCAAAAGTATTAGAGTAATTCACTGACTACTCTATTACAGTATATCGATTTTTTACTGACAGGTTTGTACTTGCACTATCCCAAGAAAGTAGAAGCCAATTTCCACCATTCTTAGATTCTACTTATTGAAAACAAGACCACACCAACAGTGTAGCTAACCTTAAACTGGCCTTCCTTAATTAAACGAGCGTGGTCCATAATGGGCGTTACATAGAATGTCATATGGTCACCTTACCAGCACGAAATGGCGTAATTATTATACAGCTGAGTTGCCGTTCAACATGGATTATATTCCTGGTTAGTGCAAAGCGCTAGGCTTTGTAGTTTCCTAAAACATTATTTAATTATTTAATTATTTATTTATGACGTAATTTTAACCGCATTTTTCTATTATCTTTAGTACTTGGTTTATAATTACAGCTTATAACACTGTAAAGTTGGTTATTTGTTCTGCAGATTTTGTCGTGAAAGAAACATACATAAAACCAGCAGGCTCACTTCAACTGAACTGGATGAAGTTGTGACTACAACTGTCAGCGAGGTCATGATCAGCGGTAACATGTGACCCTATCTGACAATACCAGTCATATAAATCAAGAATTCACATGCTGGCGTACATCTTAATGATATAGGATAATTAATGATATAGGATAATTACAAGAAATTATTGTTTTATTAATCATTTTGAGTAGCACACTGTAGTTCAATCACACAAAAAAAGTCCATCAAAAACAATTTTACTGGCCATAACACTGATTTTGTCAGATAGGGTAATGTGTATGTTGGATATTTCTATCATGCCCATTTTGACATCCAGTGTCCAACCTTGGCAGAAGAAAACATTAAATAGAATCAAATAAAAATCATAACTCTTTACTATGACTAGACTAGGTACTGGGCTATTAGCTAATACACAAAGTGTAGGGTGTACAGATAACTAATACACAAAGTGTAGGGTGTACAGATAATGTGCCTATTGTATATGGACGGCTAGGGCCACTGTGATGAATATATATGAATATAAAATTTTAAACAGAGCAATAATAAAATACTTGAATACATGTAGCATTTTGACATTTCAGTACCAATTGTGTGTAATACCAGGTGGGCGCCGTGTATGGACGTCGGACACTGACTGGAGTGTTGGCATCCAAAGGTATCAAAGTCGGAGAGAGGAGAGTAGGTGACTCTTTAAGGATCGTCTCACCTGAATATTCCCAAGCCAGAAGAGGATCAGTTGCTCGGCTCACAAACCCTGGCATATACAGGGCAGATTATTTTGGTCAAAAATTGCACATTGACCAGAATGAAAAAAATGTTATGTTTGGAATAACTCATGTATGTGCAGTGGACGGATTCAGCAGGAAAATTGTTGCATTTAGTACAATGCCCATTAAAAACAACTACATTGTATACGAGACAGTGTACAGGTATTATAATTATTAGACATAGCTAAATACTAATGTACATACTACCAACTCACGATATACATACACATGAAATAACATGTTCAAGTGTGAATTTATTATTATCCAGACAGACCATATGCCAGTATGGAATGTGGGATCAACTCCGTGTAGACCAGGGGAAAGAATGGTATCTTATGCTGTATATGCAGGAATATCTGACAGAACACAGAAGGAATCCTCATGCGTCACCCTATTTGCAAACTACTTCAACCGAAGTGAGGTTTCATGGTGTGATTTCAATATTACCTTAACCTTCACTGCACATGATAGTAGAATAAATAGACTTAAAAACATCCATTCAAACACCTAAGTTATGTAGCCATTATAAGATTACAATCACAGGGAAATAGTTAAATACCATCTTGGCATCCTACATTTTTAATTTTGGAGAAATGATACAAGTTGGCTGAACACTGTCAGTGTATTACTGTAAACTCTGATTTCATAACTGTTTGTTAGCATTGATGATGTGTTCATTTTCATAATAACAGAACCATGTGGTGGAAAGGATGTGGGTCGAGATAAACACAAGGATAAACTATCCTAGCTATTAAGAGTGTATTAATAGAAATGGTAGAAAATCAAGAAATCAACATGGAAGATGGTGGTGTCAAATTTTGCGTGTCCTGGTACGGCATCCAAGTTAGCCAAGTAGGGACAGAAACATTTGTGGCTGGCTGGAACGAGCATAGGATCACAGGTAAATGACTAGCCATGCATAATGCGCACAACACCTTTGCACATTGCTATATGTAACTACATCACATGAGTTGTCATCATTTCTTTTGTACAGGGAGAGGGATTCCAAACATTTTGATGATGGAAAATAACCAAACAAAGTCCATAGACCACCACCTTGTCCCAGAGGCTGATGAAGCTGGCAGACTGTATGAAGAAAACGGAGGCCGATTGACTGTATTCAGTAACTTCGGACAAGATCCCCTGGAACAAAGGGAGGATTTGAAGAGTATTAGGATGGAGAGATTTAAGGAACGGTGGCCAAGCTTTGAAACTATATTTCATAGTTTAGTGAATGGCAATAAAGCCAATTTCCGTGATGGACTTTTGTGTTTTATTGATTTGACAATGCAGCTAATAACACAAATATCATGAAACTTGTTAATGTTTTTACTTTATTTGATTTATTTTATCTATTGAACATGTGCTATCACTGTGATATATTATTAAGTTACAATATAGATAGCACAAAGGATCACAGACATCAGTAACTATTTGATTTCGTACATATTCATTATTTCAATGATGATGTAAAATAAAAAAATGTAGTAATACAAAATAATGTATATATGCATACCATGCAATAGAAAGTTACAATAATAATTTATATTCATAATCTGCAACACAGCCTGGATGCTTGATAGGTCCATCCAAGACTATAAAACGAACACAGCTTAATGTAAGCAGCGCAAAATGATTAGGTAAAGCATGGCTTGTACTAGTCATGTATGTAAACTCCGTAAGTATGTGTAATGTGTGTGTGTGTGTGTGTGTGTGTGTGTGTGTGTGTGTGTGTGTGTGTGTGTGTGTGTGTGTGTGTGTGTGTGTGTGTGTGGATGGGTGGGTGGGTGGGTGGAGGAGTGCGTGTATGTGCAGGAGGGGAGAGAGGGTTGGCGTGTGCATGCGTGTGTGTATGTGATCTGTAGTGCTTGCCTTCTTGTTCGACTAAAGTGTATTGTCAGTTGTATGATCAGATGACAATACAAAAGTAGATTATCATTGAAAGATGACTGGCTTCAATGACTCAATGACATCTCTGTCCTGTCACTATACTAGATAGCAAAAATATACAAGTGTATCAACACATTTTACTAATTAACACACCAATAACCAATGGAAAGAAGGTTACAGGTACACCCATGTAAAGTCAGGATAACACTGATTATACTGTGGGGTCATGTGGTACGGTACACAAACTATCTTCCTACCACATAGTAAGTGGACTGGAGTGGTTGGGTCAGGATTACTTAAAACAGTGCAATGTACAATGCATGCCGTAAAACTATTCTTACCATTAATTATCAGTTGCAAAAAGATAATTAACAATACGTTATACAGTAAACAAACATGACACTAATTAAAGACATGCATTGACCATCAGAAAATGATGAGTGGAAATATCTGCTGCCTTGTACTGTAAGTGCTGCAGCTAAGTATTAGATGGTAGTCTACCAACCCAACTGTGGTGATGGGTACCTGGTATATGCTATTCTCTGTGTATAATCTGCAGGCTGGTGTTAGCTGCAACAACAATAGCATAGATTTTATCCACCTTTTATGTATATCATTCATTTTTGATTGTATGCAATGCAGCACAATAACAATGAAACTGCTTCATCATGCCTGCAAGCGAAGAGGTATTTACTCACCTTGTTGTGGTTGCATACATCTACACTTGCATATCTAGGGTGATTAGTGTCTTGGGTGTACCCCGGAGAAGCCACGGACAAAGGCCATGATGGCCACAAAATGGGGTGTCATAACAAATTTGATTATTGTAAAGTAAAGAAGGCAACAACCCAGGGGCAGATGTAGGATTTTTGAAAGGGGATTTCCAGAGGTGCAGACACATCTGGCCATGGAGTGCAGTGACCAGTCACGGTCCAAAATGTTGACATGGTTGTTAATTTACAATTCTTGAAATTTCAAAATGTGTGTACTGAGTTGAAAATTAACCTCACAAAACTGATTATCAGATAGATTTTGTAATCATCCCAAAATAATCTGTGTGGTGACTGTTTTATTAGAGGATTTTGATTTCATTGACTGTTCTATTAGAGTATCTTGATCTTTGAAAGGTTTGCTGGTTAGCTATGCTTGCTAACCAAGTTAGTTGGTTGCTATGCTTGCTTGGTTAGCTAGGTTTGCTGGTTATACTGATAAAATGGATTCCGCATGCTGCTGCTAACAAGTAAAGTATATTGTCATGAATTAACATCTACAGGCGGATAACAATAATTCACTACTGGTAAACAAACATACAAATGTACAGTATCTTACTGTGCAATTCACCAGAATGTTGTCCTAGCTACTTCTAAGCTCAGTTGGTACCGGTGACTAGGAAAAGTATCATAACCAGTATACAGTACAAGCTGCACTCTTCACCGTCTCCTGGCAACACACATAGCAAAATAGATAATAATCTGTACATGAAATGATCATTCTATAAACAACATTTGATAGGAGGGGTACTTCTTCTCAGATGATTTCTTCTCAGATGATTCAGATTTTTAGCATACAAGTTTATTAAATTTAAACATCAATAAAGGCCTTGACAGGGGCCCGTGATATTTTTTATTCCTTTTGTTTTGTACTTTATGATGGTGTGATGAGAAAAGAGAACGCTAAAAACAGCATTTACATTTTCCTGTTGAAAATAATATCTCGAAAATACTGAAATTTGTTGATCCATGGAAATACTTGTTCCAAACATTTGTGATTATGTGGTAACTCCGCTGCCATCAGTAACCAACGCATCATTTATGGTATGACAGAAGTGAATGAATTACAGCAAGCAGTACTAGTACTGAAAACTATAGTATAATTTTCTATCTTGATTATTCTATAGAGAGGAACGCAAGCCTTGTGGTGGTATATATATATATATATATATATAGTGGCAGGTCCAGTGCATTCAAATATAGGACATGTTAGGTGCATAAAATCCTATGGATAAGACTATCGACTGTACTTGTCCATTTGAATACTATGTGCATGTTGCTACTAGAAACTTTGATGCTGCCAAATTTTTAGTTCATAATGTGTCGGAAAGATATAAACTTTAAAAGGCTGGAAAATCATGTCTCTGTCTATGCATATATACAGCAAGGCCTTAGTACGTATGTTAATATAGCAGTTGCAGAGTAATGCACTGCACACACCACTGGTTCATGCAAACCATGCAGGTTACAGTGCAGGTAACTTTATCGACTAATATGGAATATGTGATTACTAAATTAGGCCACTCCAAATGTGGAGTGCAGGCAGTCTGGTAATTACCATTATCCATTATCACTGTTCAAGCTGTGTTGGCTGTGTACTACAGCTATATTACTTGTTCATGGAGTGTCATTATTTGGTTTGTCTTGAATGCTCTATTAGAGTGAAATTTATTTCTAGTATATCAATCTAATATTCATGCTTGATGTATAGGTCTAGCTACATGCCTCTGACACAGATTCAATCTTCCAATAAGCATGTCTTAGTACTATACGCAGTCTGTACAGTGTGGCAACCTTGATCACTGACCCTCCGCTCATTACACATTTAGCAAGCTATTTGAAGGCAAATAATGAACAAATGTGCATAAGGAGAAACAATATGTGAGGCAACAAAAGTACTTTTGCGTGTTTAAAATCAAAAGATAATTACATTGTCACCTTAAACATTTATTTTTTGATTGTAGCTAGTGGGCATGTTGTGGCCTCAATTGGGTACATGCTGTAGTACACACCAACATGGTGGAACAGCTCAAAGAGTGGAGTCACAAGTTAAAAATCCATGTTCTATTAGGAGAGTTGACTTCTCTATTACAGTGTCATTCACTTTACAAGAGCATAATCAGCAGAGCACACACACATTTAAGCACTATTCTAGGTAGGAATACAGATTTCAATGCTGGGGTTGGTTCGTTAAAAGAACAATTGTTAGCTACCACCACAAGACGTTAATGCATACAGCATCTCCAATGTCAGCCCTCAATGCACTCAGACTGTACAATGCGTACATAATAAATTTAGCTGAGAGTGGGGCTGCATGAAAACTGAAAGAGTGCAAGTGGCATTCTACAAATGTACGTGCTACTACTATGTGTGCAAATCTTTCTGTTATTGGTTGGTGATTTTGGGCTGGATGTGTTTCCTGGTAGTATTGACCACACAATTCCATAGGATGTGAGTCGCAACTCTATGAATATTTATTATGAAAAAGAAATCACTTTGAAGTGGTCACTGCTATACGGAGAAGAAGGTATGCTTGTTGCTTGCAGTGCTTATGTATATTGTACGCAGTCTATAATACATCCATCAAGTATACTCTATACTTTAGCTATGCTGGTCTCTTGCCAACATGGGGAACTCGGTCAGTGGTTAGTGTATGGCTAAACTGTGAGTACTTAAGCAACACAAATACTAGTCTGTCGTCAGTCTGGGGTACTCAGGCAGTGGTAGAGGTGTGGCCAAACTGCAAACTGTGAGTACTTAAACCACACTAATACTAGAGTGTAGCCGTACCTGATGATTTACAAATAGCCAAACACTGTTTTATACCACATAGCTACACTTGTATTGTAAATTGGAATCAGGGAAAGTTCAATTCAAGGTGCCAGTGTGTAAGTTTCACTGTATAATGTGATTACAGTTATTTGCAACAGGTCAACAGTTGCCTTAAATGGTATCGATCAGGTCATAAATTGTAACAACTTACTTCACCTGATAATCTACAACTTAATTATTGTAGCAAGGCATCATTGCAGTAAAGTAATAGTGGAGTATTTCATGCCATGTATGATTTATGGATTAGATCCTATGCATGCAAGGTGACTCCCCACCTTGTGCATAAAGTTGTTATGCTGAGTAGCATATATGTGACCCCTTATCTGAGAAAATGGTCCATGTAGCCTTATCAATAGCACGAATTTGGAAACCCATAACTGAAATGGTGCCACCGTGAAATGTGGCCATGGTGTAGTCCTAACACACCACTGCGTTGTGGGAAGAATACATTGAAAGCAGGAAATGTTATGGTTAGTCAAAGTTGGGAATTCAGAGAGGCTATATGGCCCATTTTCACAGAGCCGGTCACATATAGCTAGCTACAAGGGAAGCCTAACAAAGAATTACAAGATGTCTTCAATTTGTTTCTTGGGTGGAGGAATATCATTATGTTTTAGAGAATCCTGTGTAATGATTAATGGCTTCAGTTAATATAGATCAATTAACACTGGGTGACCTCTAAAGCTTAGAAAACCAGTCATGGTAAATGGTGAAGCTTACAGTTAAATGGAAATTGGATTTGGTGAAATCCAATTTCCTAAAACTGCAAAGGCAACTACAAAGCAACTACAAAGCATAAAACTTTAGCACTTGGCGCGCTGCGCGCGCCAAGTGCTAAAGTTTTATGCTTTGTATATATAATAGGATGATGGAAAGGTACCTCTATCCTGCTCCCCATGGAACTTTTGAAAACTAACATTCTGAGATTGATTTTGGCTGAAATTGCTGAGTTCAACATTGGAAGTATGAAAAGTAATAGTAGCTATATACTGAGCTACAAAACAGAATTAGTTTCCTCAATAATTTGAGATTGAATTTGGTAGCGATTTTGAATAAAATTTGTAAATGTAAAATTTGTTAATGTTATGAAAATTCAATGCTGGAAGTATGAATACTAATAAAGTCTATAAGGAAGTTTTGAAAAATTAACCTTTTGAGAATGATTCTGGTGGTAATTTTGATTGCCATTCATGAGAAAGATGAATATTCAGTCTTTGCATCATCTACACCTAGAGATTGTAACTCTTTACAAGTGCTGCAACCCAATTTATGATTTACACAAATAAGTCAAATCAAATGTAGGAACGTTTTTTATCCAGCCACATTTTCTGGTTCCAAAAACTAGTAAAATGTCACTACTAGTTGGTATTTGCTCTGTATATAGACTCACTACAATTTTCTTCTTCACTGCTTTGCTGTTTTTCATATCAACTGATTCATCACCAATTACTTCCTTGATAGACACATGCAGTAGAAGGAGTAGATAATATATAAATTAGATTGAACACTTGCAAACTAATTAAACCACCACGTGTTCTAATTAATGCACACCTCACGAAATGAAGCTATGAGGACTGTGGGATTAGGATATCTACTGGCTGGAAAATTACGTTACAAGTAAGAATGTGTTACTATTATGCAGTAACTAGTGTTTCATGGATGTTTTTTTACTGAGGGATGCTAGCTACACTGCTAACATGGATAGCTGGCTACTAATGCACTTGCCAATTTCATGCCCTACCCCCTGGCGTCCCCACACCCCAAGTGAAGATTTGACATTACTTCTTGTCCCCACCCCTTGGACAATTGACAGTTGTCCAATTCACTGACCGATTTTTGGTAGTTGCATTCCTAATCAATAAAATCACACTCGCTATAATTTTACTAGCTACAGGTGTATATATACCAGATTAATTACTAGTTGCATGCATGAAATATGCACTTAGTCATCCTTGAGGTGTTGTCAAATCCCCTACTAGGACATAGTGGGGATTTGACAGCCGATTTATCCCCAGTAGTGGGGAATTTAACACCACGATTTGTCAATTCCCCTGTATCCCTCCCCAATCCCGGGCATGAAATTGACAGTGCAAATTCCGTTTTAAAAATATATATCAAGGTGCACTTCGTATACCCCCGTATACCCTCAATTCAACCACTGATTTTGACATGAGAGTGATATCAATATTGCTTGACAGTGTGTATATTGAAAGGATGATATCCATTTTAAAGCCCAATTCACTTAGCCACCGAGTAGCTCTAAGCTGTATAAGTGAATGCTCTTATAAATCTATAAAAACTAGTAGTTATGTATTCATGTAAGAATCATTATCTGCATATTACTGGAGTGCTGGGGACTGGTTTGACATTCTTAATTGTGGTACTGATTTCTGTTTCAAGTTTTAATTAAATTTTTATTACAGTTGAAACTATCATATTTTAAGCATTTGACTATTCTCTAGAGTTAATGATTGAGTGTTCGCAAATACTAGGTACTAAACTATTGCAATTGTGACATGTTTAATATCAATTTTTTTGAGTAACAGCAATGATACACAAAGTGCTGTTGTTCCTGAAAAGTGACCTGTATCAAAATTGTAACACCAACCCACTACTACAGCCTTTATGGCATCATTCCATTTAAAAAAATTACTGTGAGGTTTTGAGCTGGGTCATGTGATCTCAATGAGTGCTCAAGTAGGTTTTTTACTATTCAAGTTAATTATAGTTCGCATAAAATTTTCCCTTTAGTAAGCACATACTATGCAATTGCATGCATTGGATTTTATGTCACTTACTCTGCGTAAAATCTTTCCATTAAGTACACAAAGGAGACTTTGGCGTACGATCTTCCCTTTATAAACAAAGAAAACACCCACGTAAAATCTTCCCTTTATTAACAAAGGCAAGTTACCCCCATAATACGCCAAAGTATGCAGAACCATACAGTGGTATATAGCTGTTTGATATGACAAATCGTCAGTACAACAATGTTTATGTACTTACAACTGCCACTGAGCTAAAGGGGGTTTCTGTCAAAACCCCAGAAACTCATTTAGATCCACCACTGATAGCTGCTTTGGATACATTCCTTACTGTTTATTAATAGACCCAAATGATAAGGTTAAGAGTTAAACAGTATAATGGAGTTGTTTTTTAGTCAGTCTCCAGTTTTATCATTGAACATCTGTCAGGTAACTAGCTAGCTAACTAGCACCATGCACACAGTACTAAAACCCAAAGAGTGCAGCATCTCTAAATGTGCAATTTTACTGGGGGCGTGCCCCAGACTGAGCCTACCACTGTCACTTTTACTCTGACACCCCTGCTTTAGATCAATACTCTAATAGAGCATTCACTGATTAAAATGTTCTACGATAATAGTAAGAAACGTTGCCAAGTGAACCTAGGACCATAATGCAAGCATAGTGGGAACACTGAAGACAAGATGTGAAATTTTAGAAAATTCCTAAAAGCATTTTGGGTAAAATTTGAGCATAGTTAGGCCTAATATAGACACCTGTCTGGCAGCGCCTGCCCTTTTGCCTTCCTCTTTATGTGAAGGGGCAGGTGTTGCCAGACTAATAGATGTCTGGGCATTTATTTCTTATATAGGAAGTAGTAATACTAAACTGAAATGTTATTCTTTTTGTGTCTAGCAGTTGCCCCAAGCATTTAACTTTAGGGGATGTGTCTAGTAGTTGACCTGAGCATTCGAGTTTAGAAGACACGGAAAGTAGTATTAGCATTAGTGTTAGGGTTGAGTTCAGCTTTGGTTCTTCTTCAACTTTAGGTAGGCATTTCAGTATCCGAGATTTTTAATTAAAAAATTCTCCCCGTATATTCCCCAATAGAACCCTGACACAAAATAACAACTCGTGTTCAACTTCCGTCATCCAAGCTCCAGTGCGGATGAAATTGTTATGGGGTTTGTCCACATGCTGATCACCATGAAAATCTTAGTTATATCATGCGCGTTACGTACGTATAAGTAAGTTTTGTGTTCTTTAAAAGCCTTGTAATGTATGTAAAATACTTTAAAACTTTAAAAACATACTGTCGGATAGAAGGTAGTCACTGGTGGTGCATACATACTTTAAAGGGAATATTTACTTTGCTCGGGTTAGTGATTTTCAGCTCCACAGCAATTTACTGATGGCTGTGTCATCAGCTCAAAAGTATAAACCACTTGAGTCGGCATAACGATGCCATAATTGAAACCACAACTCCACCTTAGTATTGTTGCATCATTGTGACATTTTAGTTGTTTATAAGTTGTCAACTTTAATTACTTAACATAGCCTTTTGCCTATGGGTATACACCGTTGTATTGAGAAGTATGCAATAGGTGAAACATAATTTGCCCACCACAAAGCATTCAAAGATCACTGAGATCCAATAAGACCTGAAGTTACTCTCATTACATGTACAAACTTGCAGCTAGAAGCAACTTCAGTTTCAAGACAGTTGAGGTTGCTAGATGGCTTCCTACTTCAATTGTGCCATTTCCCCCCTTTAAAATGTATGGAGAGCCCAATGTACCAATCAATACTCTATTGAACATATAAAAATCCATTTTCCAAAATTTAAAAATCAGGCTGGGATGCCTACTTTAGGTTACATTCTTCTTACTATATACTGAGATTACTACTTGAGTAACATGTATAAGATAGAAAAGTAGGGGAGATGTATAGCTATCAGTGGTAACACAGTGGTTAGCATGCTTGCCTAAAGCTCCAGTAGTCCCGGGCTCGAGCCCCAGCTGAGTTTTTTTTCCTGTTTATTGACTGTCGGTTTAATAGCCAGTACGGCTTACTGAACTGACTTTTGGTTCAGTATCCACTCCCTATATTATAACCCACTCACGAACCAGCCGAAAAATCATGCTGCTCCTTGTAGCAGTTGTTGTTGACATACTTTCGACAAGTCACGTGTTTCATTAGTTGTAGTAGTAAGCCTTGTTCTGCAAATTAAGGGGGCAAGCAATTATCTCCTATAGCTTCCGTGAATAAAATTATGTGTTTTAAACAAAGCTGTAAAGCCAACACAGATACTGTTCTCCACCTGATGAATAAAACATGTTTTAGTTGAAACATTGAACTTCTGTTTAGGGAAAATCTGAGTGAAATCCTCTGAAGTATGTACAAATTATGGTGTAGTTACAAAACACTGTAATTTTAACCCTTCGTTTCCCACCAATAGCTTTTGCCATACATTTTTTGACTTCATGATACTATTTAGCTTTAAAAATAACATTTTTATTGAATCAGTAACCTCTAAGCAAACTTTAGAAATAAAAATTTCCTTATAAGGATCTAGTACAACAAGGCATTGATATAAATTATATACTTATATATTCCCGCATCTACATCACGACAGTATTTTCTTTGTAAAACCATCATACAATAATCTTTTGTGCTGAATTTTTTTCTGCTTGTCCCTGAATGGTGTAGCTACCCAGTAAACTTGTAAAAGTTGTAAATAAACAGAGTGAATCTATTGTGATAAATTCTTACACATTCATTTCCCCTTTTTTGCAAATTTAATTACATCATACTTCTAATTAGATTATTCAATCACCATCCCATTTACACCACTAGTGCATAATTATGTAGAGAAGTGCTGCTAAAACTTTGGTAATAATACCTGCAACTATACAAGAGTTATAAGGTTATAAAGCAAGGAGTGTAATTGTTTGGTTAAAGGAATGCGGGAAACAAACTAAAATTGATTCTCCTCCTGCAGTAGATTGTGAAATTCCCCCCAAAATCTTGTAGTGGCTTGTAATGGCATTATCTTTAAAAGTATTCCTAGAATTTCAAACAATTTTGGAAAGAAAAGTTTTTATTTTCATGGGTCTGTTATGTGGAACAATTTAAGATCTGTTGATGTAGAAGCTGCTTCTTTGTCTTTGTTTAAAAAGTTGTATTTTCATTAACTTGTTTTGTATGTGTGTGTATGCCTGTTGTATTTATCATTTGCAATTGTTTAGTGTTTGTGTTTTGTATTTAGCTTTAATGTATTTTACTTATAAGCTTTACAGAGCTCCACTGAAAATCAGTATTCAGTTACTGAGTAGATCCCCTGTTAAAACGTTACAATTACAATTACAAAAAAGTATGTACACAATTTTTTGGAATGAGTGCTATGGCTTCAAAGGAGGAGATGAAAGCTTTTCATACAAAGTTCAATAGCTCATTTGATCAAGTACTTCAAAAAATTACTTCCATACTTTATTTTATTACTTTGTTACAAATACACTTAGGTAGCAGATGACAAAGTTTAAGAAGTATAGAATTAAAACTGTGAGACTAGATCCAAAAATTGTAAATTTCCATTCTTTAAGTCTAAAATACTAAACCGAGTCTTAAAGTCAGTACTTCTAACTGGAGATGGTGAGTTTTAAGTACCACAAACACATCTGATACAAACAGGGGTGGAAAGCAAGCACAAATCAATGAAAACCAATTTTGCATGTGAAGCCATTGGAATTAGTAGCGTGCCCCTTAAGCTATGTACTACTCCTCATTAAGGTAGTGCCCCTAGCCTTCTTTTATGACATGGCATTTATTTGAGCCCAACTTTAATGTGATAGATATACTACTAGCTAATCTGATGTGACTGTTGTGCAGCTGTTGCTACTGAAATAATTGCATATGATAGGTCCTGTGAATTGATGATTACATTCCTCACCCAAATGTATGGTGATGGCATGATTTTGGTGAAAATTAAATTGTAAAAGTTCAAGCCACTGCACACATCAATGTACATACAATGTATTTTCTAATGTTTTAGTTCACTATACAAGCTAACTGTATAGACATGCCAGTGGACTCATATAGTATTACCATATATGGTAGTTTGCATTAGCTCATACAAAGGCTTGCTTTAGGTGGTCAGCATGCTGAAGATGCTGCATTCTGGGATATCTGCATTCATCAAATTATTTAGTTGGGCCAGTTTCTCATCTGCCAGGGCTACAACTGGCTAGTTGGATTTGCCAGTAGGTTTGGAGGCCATGCAGGTTTGGACTGAAGCAGAGAGATCTCCACCTTCTCTGATCAGCTGCTCTGATGTCAATCCTCGAGCTTTTGTGCCCTTTTTTGTTAGAATGAGATCCTGGGGGAGAGTAAGTGGCCCTACCACCTTCACAGAGGCTCACAAGAGTACTATATAGAACTTCTGGAAGGGCAGGGGAGGGAAGCACAATACACAGAACAGGCAACATGTTTACAAATACAACTGCACATGTGTGAGCCTGCCAAAATAGATTTACTCCAATATTGTTCCCCACCCACCCACCTATTCAATAACCTTAACCTTGCTTAATAGTATCTATTAAACTACTTAGTAACAGTCTGTTAAATTATATCGGTGGAGTTGCTAAGTCACCAACTCCAGCAGAATCTCTGTGTATAGACTTGAAATGATGGGAAACTATTTTCTGCAAGGATGATATAGCTATACATCATTATAAGTGACCAGGATTTGACAAAACCTGGCTTCCACACACATCCAATTCTTTGACTTAAACTGCTCAAGTTGTACCTTGACCACTCAGTATGCTATTGACCTACAATTTTCATGCAATTCTTTTGCAGCATATAATTATACTGCTACATTGAGTTGTAGTGCTTTAAAATAACAACGTGCATGGAAGCCTTGTTTTGTATTTATTAAGCTTTTTGGCATCAGTCAGAGTCCCTTTTGTGGTTTTTTCAACTATGTTTTCAGAGTTCATCCAAGTTATGATTTATGTGCTGTTTTTATTTTTTATTTATTATAGCTTTACAGCATGCACGTAGAATTAAAATTATTGGTGTACTTGCTGCGAGGGGTAGGTAACGACCTGAAATTTCGTAGATCATCTCTGAAATTATTTCTGAAAGATGAAATATTGCCTGAAATTTATGCAATTTGAAAGATGAAATTTGACAATCTGGAAAATGTAACAAAAATTTAAGGAATTTTACAGAGTCTAAAATTTACGGATTTACTAATTTTGAAATTACTGAATTTTATGGAGAAATTTAATTGAAATTTGTCTTGAAAGATGAAATATGGGCAGTCATATTTCTAAAAGATGCAATCATCATTGAAATTTCATAGATAATTTTCGCTCTTTACCTACCCCTCGGCTTGCTGAAGGCATGCCAGCAACCAGTGCTGACAACCATACATAAATATGAAGGGAAAAAGAAAATATAACAGTCCTGTAAGTTGATTAAAGTTTGTGAGAATGGGTTCTTTGGAACATTGTGAAATGTGCAGGTTCTTTCGGAGTTAAAATTGTTAGAAAAATGGTTCCATAAATAATCAGTTATTCGGTGCTTGATTGTGTTGGTAGTTAATGAGATATCTATAGCCGGTAAGTAGTTGTAGAGTCTTGCAATTCTGTTATATAAAATAAATATGAGACTCTGTGCTACTGTCTTGGATGAATTAACTTGTGTGTCTTGTGGTGTGCTGCTGATCTTGTGGAATTAGCTATACTTGCTAAGGTGATGCATGTGGTCCTTGATGTTCAACGTAGTTGTAATACTTTCTCTTGCTTTGTGTGTGCTTCCAGGAATTCTAGCCAACTTATTGGTCTTGGTGTACGCAATAAATAAAAAACGGCGGACTGAGCGCTAATTAAATGGTGAGCCGGCAAGACTGAACTACAGGCGATCACGTGACTATCCTTACTGAGCCGGAACAGATGAAAGCCTGAGAGCAGAGAAAAGTCAAGAGAAGCCTAAATCAGCCGGGAAGCGGTATCGTTCATCGGATCGAGACATTGCTCAGATAATTCACTAAATGGTACGTACGTAGCTACAGTAACTAGCATTGTAGACTGCTTATCAAAGCCAGTGTGTAACTTCAACTTGTAGCATGTAGTCTCTGAACAAGCACTTGCAGACTTTGAATATAGGCCCCTGTAGGTATGTTGTATTATGTCTTAATCAATAGGACGTTTTTCATCATCCTTTTGCCGAGCTTTGGGACCGGGCGAGACCGGGTAGTCTCGTACCCAGACCGCTTTTTTTTATTTGGGTGGGAGAAAAGAAATAGTGGTCTGGGTACGAGACTAGGGGTCGGGTACCACATACCCCTTTGGCCAGACCCAGCTGCTTATCGATTGGAGATTATAAGAGGCGCGCTCGGGGGTAGCCAGCGTCCACGCAAAAATTTAACATGGTGTACGAGAGTCTCAATATTTAAGTATTTCAAAAATATTTCTGTATTTAAAATATATTTGTAAATACACCTAAGAGTAGCTGAGGGGATCAGAGGAACATCAGATGAGACACAGGTGTACTTTGCACTGTCGATTTGAATCGTTGTACAGAGCGGCGGCCGTAATCAAACTCATGAACAGACGGAAACGAGAATAAACTATTTTGTACGTGGTTCTAGATTTGGGATTTCTAAATATTTAATGGATTTCTAATTGTATTTCTCAGATAGTGTACAAGAGTCCTAAGACGTTGGCTACCCCTCAGGCGGGCTACAAGGGTCTGGAATAGTTCGTGATTTAAAAAAATACTGCTCTCACCAGTAGTTGGTGAGTGTTAATTGGCTCACATGATCTTTTAATTGCCAAAATAGTGTAATTACTGAAGAACAAGCTGAAGAAGACCTCTGGGGAAGACGACTATCGACCCGTGTGGATTTTGCCTTCTACCTACCATTGAATCTTCAACAAGTGTAGGTTATAGAGACCTAGCACGAGGATCTTCATGGATTTTAAAAACTTTGCTTCGCTCGGTTTTTAAAATCCACGAAGATCTGAGGGCATGGTCTCTAACCGACTTAGAAAATGTATCAGCATTTTATAGACCTTGTGCGTGCCAAGGCATGGTCTGGCAAAAACCAGAAAAAAGTTGCTATGGCTTCAAGTTTCACGATAGTTTACGAGAAAAGTGAGGGCAAAAGTATTGAGCATTCTATTGCAAAAACCTTCCCTAGGCGGAATAACTCGCCATGCAGCAAATATGTTATATACTTTTATCCAGTAACTTTCTTTATACCAGCAATACTCTATCTTTTAGCACGATTCCTTCGTATTAGCATTAAAAAAATTTCGTACGGATAGAATTCATACGTTTTTGCCCTCATGAAATGGCGGATGCGTTATATTGATGATGTAATAAAGTGCCATGCCTTGACGTGCACATGGTCTATATGGGCATATAGGTGGAGTCATTGTGGGATTGGGTTATATGTCATACTGAAATCATCACACAATGTTAAAATAATCACAAAAGACTGAACATGCTTTTGTCGAAGTGTTGAAAAAATCGAAGCACACACTGCTTCCTTTTCACAAGTTAGGCTTCGATCGGGAAATGGCAGTGATCAATAACAATGTTGAGCCAGATTATCAGTAGCTAGTGCAAGCCGGTGCCCGTGGCATTGCAGCAATATAAAGAACACGTGTGTCGAAGAAGCAGCCTGTGTGGATTTATACAATGGGAATGAGTTGTCACAAATTGTGCCTTCAGTGGCACCACAGTAGCACGAAGAACAGGCACAGTTTCGAATATGGACATGCCCACATTACATGTAGCACAAAATAATATTTCTACAAGGAAGAGCTTACCCATTTAGGTATTAGTAAAGTCCATCCATAGTAATAGAAGATGAAAACAGTCTTAAAACACTCAAGAAGCAGATGGGAACTAAACAGAATTTTCCGTGATATTTCTGGACTTCTCCGTTCATCGTAATAAACGTGCGTACAACGTTAGAATGTACCTCCCATAATCAAATTCTTTTAGGTATGCCTATGAAATGAATGGAGTGGTTAACCATATGTTGGCCTGGGTGATTGGTGCCTACTGCAGGCTATCAGCCTGAATATGCTTGGAGGGAGCATTGCAAATCAATGATCAAAAGTGAGATTTGTGATGCTTGAGATCTTTTCTGCTAGCAGGTTTCTAACCATTTAAGAACCTGCTAGCAGGTTTCTTAGTAGATTTTAAATACCTCATTATCCTCCAAAGATCAAAGCATATTATGCATACCATTTTCTAAGTATGGTTGAATATAGACAAACAAGCTCGGTTTACAGGCCAAAATAGCTAAAAGATTTTGAATGGATTTGCTAACCAGAACAAACTAAAGATTCGAGGGAAGATCCGTTGCATTTTGTCCCTTTGTATCTTAGGTGTTACTTAGTCAACCAATCGTCACCAATAACGTGCTGAAAAATTTTTACATTCATGAACTATTCTAGACCCTTGTAGAATGCTGCTTATAATCTCCAATCGATAAGCAGCTATGCGGAAAGGGTCAAGATTAATACCCCTCCGACTTTTTCTGCTCAACTATAAACTCATCTTCTAGCCTGGTACAGAATAGTGGTGTGCGATACGAATCGATATATCGCAGTATCGCGATATTCTCACTGTATCGCGATACAGATACATAACAGCCATATCGAATTAATACATGCGTGACTCAAGTTATTAAAAATGGCGGACCATTTGGGCCACACTGAGTCGCAGTCTGACGAGTTTATCAAGCGATATAAGTGTAACCCGTCTTCAAGAAGCAAAATCTGGAAGTACTTTGGTTTCCTTACCTATGATAACGGCCAGGTGATTGTTACACCAAACGAAGCCATTTGTGAACTGTGTGACGAGCACGTGAAGCGCTCGAATAATACTACCAACTTACTTACACATCTGAAATGGCATCATTTCATTCAACATGAAGAAATTATTTCTGAGATAAGAAAGGAAGACAGCGAATCAGTGGGAAACTCGAGCACAACTTCGACCGGGAAGCAGCAAAGCCTAACGGAAATGATATTAAGAAAGGAAGCGTACAAGAGGGACAGTGCAAGGTATGCGGCATGTCAGAGTGCACTTGTTTTCTTTATTTGTGATGATTTACAGCCCATTAGTGTAGTAGATAGCCCTGCTTTTCATCAACTTTTACACACACTTGATCCCAGATTTCTACCTTACAGTCGGTCTCAATTTTCTAGAGTAATTATACCACAAAAGTATGAAGAAGTGAGGCACACTATTAAACAGGTACTTGATGGGGTGGAATACCTTTCACTGACAACAGACCTATGGACTGGTTGTCACAACCGTGGGTACATGTTGCTTTCTGTTCACTTTGTAAGCAGTGACTGGGACATGGGTCATTATTGTTTGCAAACACGCGAAGTTGTTTCTTCTCATACTGCACTAAACCTTACTGACAAACTACGCAACTCCATGGAGGAATGGGAGATCACTGACAAGGTTGTGATGGTGACAACAGATAATGGCCAAAATATTAGGAACGCTATCACTGAAGAACTGGAATTATCCCATTTAGGTTGCATTGGTCATACATTGCAACTTAGTATTGGTAAGGCGTTACAAATTTCTACTGTGTCCCGTATCTTGGGAAGAGTGAGAAAACTTGTGGAGCATTTTCATAAGTCTACATTGGCTACCAACTGTTTGCGGGAGAAGCAAGTTCGTTTGGACTTACCTCAGCATGTGCTAGTAATGGAGTGTAAAACCCGTTGGAGTTCGACTTACCACATGCTTGAACGTGTTCAGGAACAGCAGGCTGCTATCTGTGCTGTACTTGCTGAAAACAAGGACAGAAGTATTCGCTCGTTACTGCCGGAAAATGAGAAGTGGGGTATAATTGAGGAATTGTTTGGTATTTTGAAGCCGTTTTGTGATGGTACAATAATTATGAGTGGTTCAAGGTACCCAACGTTTTCACTGATGGCGCCGTTATTACACAAAATACTTGAGGTTACTCTTAAAGATGCAGACGATGATAGCTATTTGTTGAAACGCATTAAGAAATCTATATCAAATGATTTACAAAGTAGATATGATTCAGATGATATTACAAAGCACCTGAGAATAGCTGCATTTCTTGATCCAAGATTCAAGGATCTCGGTCCAATTGTTCCAGCTTTAGAACATGGACATGTCTATGAAAATACAAAGGCAGAGCTACTGTCACTTGCTGAAGGTGTGTCAGATGATGAACCAGCGGAACCAAATCCAGGACCACCTAGGAGGAAGAAAAGTAAACTTTCAGATTTTTTTCAGATGTCTAAGGTAAATTAAAAAGAAGATATAATAAATTGGAAAAAGTCACTGCAGAAGTTAGCAGATACAAAAGTGAAGCAACTATTCACATTGACAAAAAGCCACTCTTATGGTGGAAAGCACGAGAAATCCAGTATCCCTTACTGTCTGTCTTAGCTAAAAGATACTTTTGTATTCCAGCAACAGGTGTCCGTTCTGAAGAAATCTTTTCTGTTGCAGGGAACATCTTGAATGAAAAACGAAACAGATTACTTCCTGAAAACCTAGATAAGCTTGTGTTTTTACATGAAAATTTATGCTAACTTTGAGCTGTTAAGCTAAACATTATCATTAGTTTTAAAGGTGTAAATCAATTATATGTGCATTTATTGTGTTACAATAATGTGTATCTTCATTTTTTAATGACTTCATCTGGTTTTTGTACTTCTAAACTCACTCGATCAGTTAATTTCCTATGAAAAGTAGAAAACTCATACATTAGTTAATAATTAACAACACATAAAAAACAGTATTTACTGAATATACACTTGAACCAACACTACATGACTTTATGTAGAAACTATCAGTATTGTGTTGTATCGGTATCGTATCGCGACTACAAAGCACTTAGATACAGATACAGAAATTTAGGCGTATCACACACCACTATATAGTACAGAATGCCAATAACAGTACGAGAATCCACGCATGGTACTGTTGTGTTTTTGTTGTAGTGCCTCTACTTCTTGGAATTCAATTAATTTCAACAGCATCATTTCCTATAGCTAGTAACTTGTCCTATATTTGTTGATTATGATAAATCTAGCTATGTACTTAAGTAATTACTACTGTTAAATTTGTAGTTATGTGTCCTGCTTGTATTTATATGTAGTGTAACTAGTTATTATTGCTTTAGAACTAATGTATTTTTTGCTCTGTGCTTTGTATTTGTTTGTACTTTGCTCTTTGTGTTGTTGCGCATGTAGTTGTCTGGTAAGGAAGAACAGCTTATGCCAATTACAGGTATCTAGAGGATAAACAATAAATCAAATCAATTCATCAACCAAAACTGTTTTATGTATATAATAGTGATGCACCAATACCACTTTTTCACTACCGGTACAATACCGATACTTTGCCCCACAGGCATTTCTCACAAGAAACAGCTAGTAATTTGAATAATAGTTAATAAACCAGCTTACTAAATACATTTGCTAATCTCATCAACTAGTTTCAGTTGTGGCTATCAATTACTGATGGAGATAACAATAGTTTATGATTTCAATAAATCTTATTTCATGGCTTACTGCTATTTCCACTGTACTAATAATGCTAGTAACTGGCTTCTTTCAAAGAATTCATGGCTTATATCTCCTTTTGCTCAACTCCGTTCGATGCGCTATGTACGCCCGCACCATCTTGAAAGTAATTAAATGACATCATATAAAATATTGGTTAATTGGTATCAGGCATTTATAGCTTTACCAATACCAGTCCAATACTGCCGAAATAAGGCCTGTACAGTTAATATCAGTATCGGTGCATCACTTGTAAATAATTATAGGGAGTGTCACACTTGTAACCTGAGGTCCAACACCAACTAAAATCCAACACAAGTCACTTGGAATCCCAAAATGGAATCTGAAATCTTGAGCAAGTAGGGGCAGATCCAGAAGGGTTCTATGGAACCCCCCCTTTTGGGAGAGCCTTAATAGCATCAATAATTTGAGATACTCTAATAGAGCAGTAGAGATTGAGATACTCTAATAGAGCAGTAGAGATTGAGATACTCTAATAGAGCAGTAGAGATTGAGATACTCTAATAGAGCAGTCACAATATTCTTCAGAGGAGCAGTGTAGCAAGCTACATAATATGTAGTTATAAATAAGGAGATACAGTTGGTGGAGGGCAGCTATTGTCAGCAGGTAGTTACCATTTTGATTTGTTTCTTTGGTTTTCAATTAATGGCATCACCAGGCTAGATTGAAGTTGCAATTCCAAAATGGAATCCCCCTTTTAGAAAATCTGGATCTGCCCCTAGCAAGAATCTGGAATCTTTGTTAATGGAATCTCAACAAATGTTCTATAAGTCCGATTATTTTTTGTATATTTCTTGTAAATTATACTGTATATTATCTCGTGTGCTATGTGCAATCAGTTTAGTGTCATGCGTGTGTCTTGACATGTTTGTATGGGCAGTAGCACAACTTTAAACTCCATTTCTGGCCTCGTCAGTGATCCAATTAACCTAGAAGTCAGCCAAATGCATAAAAAGTTAAAATATGTGTAGGTAGCTATGTAAATTTCAAAACTTGGAATCTAAACTCTTGGCTTGGAATCCGGTATCTTTGCAAGAAAAATTGCAGAATTTTACACGTGATTTTTGAGTGGTGTTGGACCCCTCCTACAAAATAAATAATTGTAGGAGAAGTCATAATATAACAACATGTCCCCTTTTTAGTGCATACCCCATCTAAAACGTGTGCTTCTGTTTCACACATCATTGATCAAGTTATCAACAGAAATTCATAATAAAATTAATAGTTTAGTAAACAATGCATATTCTCAAGCCACGAATGGTAATCTATATAATCATTCTAACATATCAGGAAGTTTGGCTCAAAAATGGAAATTTGAGGCCAGCTGCAGGTGATTAGTCCAATTAAGTTCAAAGCAATTTAGCAGCCACAATTATTTTAACTTGCAATATTTCAATGATTTACCTACAGGCGTTTAACAACTGAAAAACAACAGTGCAGGCCTCGTAGACTACTAAGAATAGCCTATTCCTTTGAATTGAAAGGGGAAGTGCTCCATACATACGTAAATGAAATATGAAGATCAGCTTTGTGGTTTTGTCAGCAAGAAAAACATGATAGTCAAACTATAAAACAGTTTAGAAGATACGTCTGTCCGTAATATGTTGTTAAAAGCTATTTGTTCAACAAGAGCTTCTTTAGCAGTGCATAGCAAAGTAATTGGAAGAATTACAAAAATTCATGAATAAGAAATCCAAAATTATAATAACTTAATTAATCGATGTATTGTTGCAAAACTGAAAATCTATTAGCTAAACTAAAAACTTAGTAATACGTAGTTGCCTAATTCCAGATGAGTTAACTAGCTGCATGACGTCTGGTTTTTAGAAGTAGTATCTATAATTTAGCTCTACCTAAAAAATTGTATATGAACAACAGTAATGTGATAGATGGCAGCCTTACAAGGTCAAAGGAAAATGTTCTGTGAATGCTATCCCTCTAGGGACCTGTGAGGAGGCTTAAAGCCCCTGTGAGAATACAGGGAGTCAGAAACGTGTAGCTGTAGTTGGTGTATATAGAATCAACATAAGTGGTAGATGGCTTCTGTATTGGCAAACTGTCTGACCATATTGGCTTGCTATATATATCAAGAAACACGGTGGTGTGTCATGCGACCAAGAAAGCCAGCGACCACACCATGAGTATATTTCAGGAAGAAAGAAAACAGCTTTTTCATGTGTGCATACCTCAATGGCCCCTTCTCCAAAGCACACCATTTTTGCATTATAGCTGTCACCCAAGTAGGGTACGCCACACAGAAAATTTGATTAAATTCGCAACAGCCTTTGCGAGATATGGGTGTTCAAAATTTCCTTTTTTTTTCTTCTTATGCCGTACGGGGGCTACGGGGGCTTCAATTTCTTTTCGCACACTTATCAAAAATTGCTATAAAATGCAAACGTGTAACTCGAGTGCCACAATCTTTGGCACAAATAAAGAGAGTATAATGGTGGATTCACGTACTAAGTTTGTTGTGAATCTGAGTAATATTCAAGGAGTTATGAGCGTTTATTCATGTAAAAAAAGACCAAACGTCTGTCACGGCTACAGGGTAAACCAAGTATAGAAATAACTTGAAAATTAGTGTATAGATAGGCTGGTCATCGTAGCAGTGCCTTTTGATAGTTTGAATAGCAATAGAGTTACAGTGACAAAGTTATAAAGCAAAAACTAAGCATGTGTAAAATCACGGGATTGAAATACTCTAATAGAACAGTCACCACGGGGTAAAAAAGTGTGCAAAAAATGTCGAGAAAAAAACTTACCAGAGTTCGAACCAGGGACCTCCATACCTAATACCTGCATCCTTCACCACTTAACCACTGCTACCTTGGCTGATCACCTCGCTTAATTTCTGCTTTATAAATGAAATTTCTAATTGAAATGTGCTCATTATCAAACGCTTGTAATTTCATAGATCTACCAATAGAAGTACTAGATTGTTCTAGAACATTCTATGTATGTTCTATTAGAAGTCCTCAAAAAAATGTGCACTCTATTAGAGTATTACAATAATATTGTCAAATATTGAATTAAATCATGTAATAAAATACATTTATAAGTCTGTCTTCGATAATCATCATTGTATCTACCTAGAAAAGAAGAAATGTGAGTGAAAACAAACCTCAAAGTCAGCCACAGGCTGGTTTTGGGACTTTATAAAGTAAAAAAAGGCCACACAAAAACAGCCAAGCTGTGAAAAAATGGTGCGGCCTTAAAAAGCCTGGGTGAAAAAAGTTGTGAAATCAAAGGTGGCGGCCAAGAAATGGCTGCAATGATGTTAATGCTAAAAAAATTTAATAATGGCTGTGTGCATTGGATTTTACTTAGGAATACCGCAGTACATAAACAATGCATGCTTCATGTACTTACCTGTGTCGTCCACTTGTCTTTGCTGACAGCACAAGGTGTTGATTCATGCACGATGGCTTCCCCACATTTGTATTAGGAATTACCTGAGTGTTCCGTTGTGACTAGATTGATTTCAGAGATCCTTCTTGTAGTGTTCTTTTTATAGAGTTGTGTAATGGGCTGAACATAGTTGAAAACAAAGCGTACTAGCTGCTTTGCATAATTATTTCTGTAATTGGTAGCTGGGATACATGTTTAGACAATAATATGTGACTAGACTTTAAAAAACCAATCCAAATCACACATCAGGCAAAATCAAACTAACACCACCAGTGGATAGCTACACTATTGTACTACTAGTTTTTATCCTCAGTACTACTCAAACTACTCAAGGCTGGTTTTAACAAACATCTTTTCTGGGCGATGTGGAGAGCTCGAATGGCAGTTTCTGGCCTTGTGAAGGGCCTGGCTTTGAAAGACTAAATCAGTGGTTTACTGGTGGATGGCTTGATAATGTTGGCCAGACGTTTTTTTGCTGATTTTACTGCACATCAGCCACTAAGAAGCCAGCACAGCCCTGCAATCTCAAGTCCGTGTTCTGTCTCTTTTTTGTATTCTATCTCTTGCCCACCATCCTCCTCCTCTTTATGAGCATTTGTGATACTACTTCCATTGTCCAACTGTTCAGTAGAGCTGAGCGATACTGCCATTTTAGTATCACGATCGATACTAAAGCCACTATTCACAATACTGTATAGTTCACGATACTTACAAATATGTCAATCATAGCTGGTGCTACATAGTTTATTCCTCAGTATTCCTGCAGGAAGTCTTTATAAAAATAAAAGTAGCATTAGCCACTGAAATCCTTGTTTATAGTAACAGTTATTGTAACACATGCTTTGAAGTTATGTTATGGTGTTCACACCTCTCTGCAGGGGTAACCAGGTTATGACTTAAAAGGATTCTTGAGCCTAGTACAGCATAACAAATGGATTTTTAATGACAATAATGTACAGGCATGGTATCACGATAGTTAATAACAGAATATCACAATATCGATACTTTCAAAATATCGCGATATATCGCTAAAACGGTAGTATCGCTCAGCCCTACTGTTCAGATTTTCTATCTTATTTGGTAGGAAACTCTACAAGCAGCTACAAGTATTGGAAGTGGTTTGAAAGGTAATAGATTGATGCATCTTTTGTGTAAATTTCATACGCGTGCTTGTTATCCTTGGCAAGTTATGCTGACTTGGATTCTTTAAAACCATTTATCTCAAAACTTCTAATGTGTGATTTGGATTGTTCTAGTCACATTTAGACAAAGAAATAATATAGGGATTAAGTATATTTTTAGGTGTAGGTGACCACCGTTGTTTCAGTACTTTTTATTTCTTTGCCTAATCAAACTTAAGATTTACCAAGTTTGCCAAGTTTACTCCAGGAATTATGAGAGTTCAGACAAAATTTCAGTTGTTTATACAAATAGTTAAGTTTTCTGTGAATCAAGAGAGATACCATCTACATCGGTCATGGCCAAGGAGTGTCATAGTTCATACTTCTTTTTATTTAGCCATTGAGGATAATTGTAGCATTTTAGATTTGAGAGAAAGAAGGGTTTGGGCACAGTGACAGGCTCATGTCAGCCAGGATATTAATCATCAGTCAAGAACTTTGTCTATAGTAATTATCTCATTCATGCACTTTTTGAACATTTTCATGGGCACTTGACATGCCAAAGAAAAGTTATAAGTAACATTGTAGGGCAGTGAGGATTTTCTAGTGCCTCTGGGCACAGTGCATTCCATTAGTCATGTGCAATATAATTATACTGATTATCATGATAAAAGCTTATAATCATTGGAATCATCAATTAAAATTTTCTTGTAATTGTTATAACATACCCGTAAAACTTGTATTCTGATCAGTAAACATGGAAACATGGAGAGTTTACAAATCAGAGTACAAACCGAATGGGTGTGTTACTACTGTTTTGTGCTATGGGGCATACATAGATCAAAGACACCCGTTTGTAACACAGCAGAAGGAGAAAGAATGCTAAGGTTATTAATAGTGAGAACTATGTCTAAGGAATGTTGTTGCATGAACCAGTGTGTGGTGCATCCATCCCATTTGGCCATTGTACTGCTTCCTATCCAGATCATAAGTGTTATATATTCATTGCTAAGTAATATAGTGATGTATTCAATTAGTTTAATGTAATGGCGGATTCATAGTTTGTTTGTGGTGGTGGTACAATGTATGATTTCTTTGATATCTTTGAAGTAATTAGTGGTCAGACTGTATGACCTAATGGTGGTGCTTAAACAACCACTTGTATATACTGGAATCAGTGTTGAAACCGGGTCAGGTCATCCAGATCAACCAGGTCACATTTTGCCCGGGTCATCCAGGTCAAACCCACTTTAGAAACTATCCGGGTCTGACCCGAATTGGATCACGTGCGAAGCACATTGTTTAGTCGGACAGTACGGAAGTGTATTAATGCATAATGATGCAACTCAGCTACTTTCATGAGCCACACCTACTTATCAGACAACTGCCTGCAACCATACGTGCATCCACGCCCATTTATTGGTGATATTAAAGTCTACAGGTATACACAAAACCATGTTCATAGCTGCCTGCTGGAGCCATGCCCACTAATCAATTGTTATTGTAGAAGATAGGTCAAGGCCAGTTTCTTTTGTGAGCCACGCCCACTTTATATTAGGAATGTGTCATACTTTAAGAACTTTTGGTGTGTTAGGTATTTCCAAAGCCACACCTACTTGCAGGAAACGTATCTTGCTTTTTGCAAACTTACATGGAATTATGCCCACTGACTACCACTGTTAAGTATAGACACCCTCATGCTTAATACACTAGTCAGCACTCAAAATGTAGCAGTTGGCGCAATCCTCACTTTAAACTAATCCGGGTCAAATACGAGTCTGACCCGGATTGCTATCTTGGTCTGATCCGGATTGCTATCCAGGTCAGCGGGTCATCCAGGTCAACAGTAGTGACCCGGTTTTGGGATAAATAGCAGTGAAATTTAGGATAAATACCACGAGTGTTGTATTGGAAATTTACCATTTCCAATACAACAGGAGTGGTCAAATTTCACTGCTACCCATGCTATTCCCAGTTAATACCATACTTTAGCATTGCTAACCCTTGCTATGTACGCAATTTGTCACTATGTACTAAACACACTAAACACCTGTCGACACTAATTGGCGCTACATTGTTAACATAAATTCTAGCCAATGGAATTACAATTACAACTTTTTCACTGCTGTCAGTGAAATATGGGATAAATTTCACTGCTACTATTGAGACTTTTGTATGGGCAGTGAAACAGGTATGGTATTAAGACCTAAATAAGTTGGTATTTTTTATGCGTATTTTTAGCTGGCACCAGTGTATCAAACCATAGATACACAGACAAGTACCCAGGATTCATTGGATTCATCCGGTTTTTCGTTCTGGATCATTGTTACCAGAAGTAGCAATATCTTTGAATTTATCACACTAGTTCTACCCTTAAGATTACTTCCTAAAACATTAAATAATAATTGCATAGCCGTGCGCTAGAAGTTTGGTTTCTTCAATATGGTGCTTATGCTTCGGCCAGTAGCTTCGACAGGCCTGGCCTTTAATTAACCAGCCTCTTTCGTGAGGAAGACTTACCAACAACTAAAATGAGCACTTTCACACATTGAAATTGTGTTGTAAGCGGTGTATTTTTATTATCCTGCCTTTATCAAAGGGATAACAATGATCCGGCGAACATGTTTGTATTGAGTTATTGGGTTCACATGATATGATTCCAATCCCAGGTACTTGTCTGTATATCTATGATCAAATGTTCTGCAACTTGGCGACTGGCTTACAATCTTGAACGGCCTACCTTACAATCTCAGTCAGCTATATAATCTCTGATTATGATTAGATAATTGTTTACTAGATTTTAGATTTACTTTGTATAATGTTAATGCATTGATTGGGTATACAAGCTATGCCTTTACCTGTATTTAATAATAATCATAATTGTAATCTCTGAAATGTTACCAAACTGATAAATATTTGTGTAACATCTGCAGTAAATAGTGCAACACCACCCGCCTCAGGGGCAGATCCAGGAGCTGGCAAG